>NC_044566.1:74767912-75367912 GCF_007565055.1 Rhinopithecus roxellana | reverse complement strand
GATAAAGTATATGTAATTCAACTGAATAATTTTTTTAAAAGTCTGAGAGTCTAAGTGAATCAGTATGATACTCTGTGTTAAATAGTTTAAAGTCATGGCCTTAACCTTGGGACACTTGAGACATATTTCAGTTTATTGAACATGGAGACTAACATCTCTCCCAGGTGACTTTAAAGGGTCAAATGTATTATTCTAATCCCTGTTCCAAACAGAGAAAAGGTCATTATACAGTACCTACTGCATGTTGTAAAGAATGAAAAATTCACACTGGGGGCGTGGGTGCAAATCTATTTTAGACTTGGCCTTTAAAATGTTTTTTAAATTGAATGATTAAGTGGTGATGAACCAGAAAAAATACCTTGAAATTGATCCCATTTATTAATTAGTTTGCACATGTAAAGGTCTTTCTATAAATAGTCAGAAGACTAGAGAAAATTGTTCTTCTTGAATGGAGAAATGACTTTCAAATTAACCTTTTTTCACTATAGAAATAATGCTTATAAATGCACTTATTACCATCCAATAGTCTGCTTCTTCCAATATACATATAGAGTTCTATAAAGGGGTTTGCGTCTAAAAAGTTTATACTTGGTCTACGTTAACAAGCCAACAGTAGGGAACAACTCCATAGGGAGGAATGGATTGAAGAAGCATACGGAATGTGTACCATTGTCTTGAAAACAGAGCTTTGCAGTGATCATTGTAGAATTATTTGGAAAAGCAATGCTTTCGAGAATTTGAGATATCGGGAATTCAGCTAAAGAGTCTGAAGAGCAAACAGGAGGAAATTTGTGAGGTGAGATGGAGCATTGTTTATGATTTAGTTCATATTGGAGTGAAATCCTATTGAAAGAGAAAGCGTAAAAAGAAAAATATGAGGCTACCATTCTCTAAGAAAAAAAAAAAATCAAACTTTTCCAGTACCCACACCTTCCAGAATTTTCTTATAACAAAAAGGAAAAATAAAACTTTTAGTGCTAGAAGGGGATCCTCATTCTCAACACTTTCATTTTATCATTTTATAGTTTTAAAAGCTGAGAGCCTGTGAAATGCACTCATTTTCTCAGTCACAAATCTAACTGGTAGAAATGTAGGTCTGGAAACCACGTTTCTGTCACTCTAGCTTCTCTGCATTTTCACACTTGGGGATAAACTACATTCTAGAGTTTCTGTTTGACTTCCATATGCACCAAATGCTAAATGTACATTTATTTTACCTGGGTATATGATCAATCATTAGTGCCTTTACAAGATAAATATCTTATGCCTTTAATTTCTTTAGACAAAACCAAAGGCAGGAAATTAACACTTTTTGTTCTATAAGCTAATGAATGTATGAGGTATTTTAGACACGTTGGAGACTTTAATGTTCTTTGTAGCCTTATTGAGTAGGGGTGATGAACTCAGTTTTTAATATAGAAACAGGCTTAGAGGGGTAAATAACTTGCCCAAGTTCATAAATTCTATAGTTGCAAGGCCAGGGTTTTTCTGACTTGAAACCCATGCTGTTTCCACGACAACGTGGTGCGTCCTTGGAAACAGTGGTTGCAACATCTTCAGGTTTAGACAATAAAGTATTCATACTACACCTTTGATTGTCAGAGAAATCTATATCAATTGATTTTTTAAAATTATGCATGCATTTTTATAAGTTCTTTCTCTCATTTGTAAACTTATAATGCATTTCAATTTTACTAATAAAGTGCTATATTTTTTTCAGTTGAAATTATGAAAATTGGATTTTATTGTATAGTGTATTAGGAAAGAGATAATTAGAATCTTGGGAAAGCTTTTATAATAACAGATTCTTTGGAGACATATAAAAATTTTCTATTACATATAAATAGTTTATTTTCGATACCTAAGTGATATTACAAATTACCAAAATTCTACTAAAATGCTTTAGAAATTGTACATAATATATTATAAATAGTCTTCACCATGTAGTGGATTTTAACTTTGTTTAAAAATGAGTCTAAAAGGGCTAATATCCAGAACCTATAAAGAACTCAATCAAATTTACAAGAAAAAAACAACCCCATCAAAAAGTAGGCAAAGGATATGAACAGACACTTCTCAAAAGAAGACATTTATGCAGCCAACAGACACATGAAAAAATGCTCATCATCACTCGCCATCAGAGAAATACAAATCAAAACCACAATGAGATACCATCTCACACCAGTTAGAATGGCAATCATTAAAAAAATCAGGAAACAACAGGTGCTGGAGAGGATGTGGAGAAATAGGAACACTTCTACATTGTTGGTGGGACTGTAAACTAGTTCAACCATTGTGGAAAACAGTGTGGCGATTCCTCAAGGATCTAGAACTAGAAATACCATTTGACCTAGCCATCCCATTACTGGGGATATACCCAAAGGATTATAAGTCATGCTGCTATGAAGACACATGCACACGTATGTTTATTGCGGCACTATTCACAATAGCAAAGACTTGGAATCAACCCAAATGTCCATCAGTGACAGACGGGATTAAGAAAATGTGGCACATATATACCATGGAATACTATGCAGCCATTAAAAAGGATGAGTTCGTGTCCTTTGTAGGGACATGGATGCAGCTGGAAACCATCATTCTCAGCAAACTATCACAAGAACAGAAAACCAAAGACCTCATGTTCTCACTCATACGTGGCAATTGAACAATGAGATCACTTGGACACAGGAAGGGGAACATCACACACCGGGTCCTATTGTGGGGAGGGGAGCGGGGAGGGATAGCATTAGGAGATATACCTAATGTAAATGATGAGTTGATGGGTGCGGCACACCAACATGGCTCATGTGTACGTATGTAACAAACCTGCACATTGTGCACATGTGCCCTAAAACTTAAAGTATAATAAAAAAAATTACACACACACACACACACACACACACAAATGAGTCTATAAATGCAATACTCATGAAAACCAAAAATATTGAAAAGTAAAAATATTTGGCTCATAAAAACCAAAAACAATGTATCATTAAACCTATGCTAATTCAAATTTCCATTTGATGCAAAATTCAGAATTCATTTTAAAATTGTGAAGCAGGCCTGTTACTTGGTTAAAACTCAATGCATTTACTTGTAGCTAAATAAAATGTAAGCTATCAAATAGTGAGAATTTAATAGACCCTCTCTCAATTAGGGCATCCTAGTGTGTAGGTACAGAATTAAGCTTAATAAAACAAAAGAAGTATTCCTTCTTTTGTATAATATTTTACAATGGCTTATTTACTATCTACAGGTGGAAGGGAATAGAATTCCAATAGGGATAAATTTCCTTTTATTATTTGTTGATCGATAGGCCTTTTTACTGTTCTGGATCAAATAGTATAGGACCCCTATGGAACACCTTCAGTCCCAATGTGAGTCTTGGGCACATTCCATGAAAGTATTGCAGGCCGAATAGTCATATTGCCCTTTGGCACCATGTATCATTTATAGTATGTTAGATGCTGTAGCAAATCCCAGTGGAGTGACTTAACACAATAAATGTTTATTCTTTGCTCATATGAGCATCATTCCATAACAACACTCAAAGATGTGTGGTGACATCAGCCTGAGTCAGGGTACCTTAGGGCCAATTCAGGACATTTGTTAGTTGGAAACAATCTAGATCAACAAATATTTGAAGCATCCAATCCATCCAGTCAAAATGTAAATGCCACCAATATTCTCTATAGTTAGCATATTGGCAAGAACACTTACAAAATAACCAGTGTTTAGTAAACTTTGTCCACCATGTCCACGTGTTGGATTTTCTTCTGCAGGAAAAAGAGAAGTACCAAGTTTTAGGGAATCACAAAACCAGATCTGTATTTAAAGAGACAATTCCAGTGGCATTGTAAAGATTAGTTTATTAAAAGGAGTTACCCAAATCAGGGAGAAAATTTTTGAAGTTATTGTCAGAGCAAGGTGAGAATTGGAAAGCAACAGAGTTGGAAAAGAGGAAGACAGTGGGGAAGTAGGTGAATGTGTGTAGAAAGAAGCTGGCTGGCCATTAACCAATTGGATAATAGGGGTGAGGGAGACAGATATGACACTAAGCATTCTAACTTGGAGAAATGAGTGAAGTAGTACTATAACTTCAGTGAATAGTGAGGGTTTACTATATTGTTCATCCTTTGTTCCTAACGTTATTTGAACATATTAGCTGTATTCAAACAAATTCTCCATTTCCTTGTTTTGTTTTGTTTTTTGAGACAGGGTCCTGCTCTGTCACCTAGGCTGGAGTACAGTGGCACACATTCTCAGCTCGCTGCAACCTCTGCCTCCTGGGCTTAAGCAATTCTCCTGTCTCATCCTCCTGAGTAGCTGGAACTACAGGCATGCACCACCAAATTCTCCATTTTCTTGAAATGTCAATGAACGCCATTATCTCTTGTCACCTAGATTTAGGAAAATGGTAACCAAGTTAATTAGAAAGATTTATCTGGTAAAGCTTATACTTTTAGGTTTGTACAATAGACTACTTATGCTTTGACCTTTAACTTCAAATTCAATCTACAAGACTCTAATTAATGACAACCATACTGAAGAGCTTAGGGTGATGTATCCTGACATCTGCAACATATCTGAAATGGATAAAAAAACAAAATGGATTGACAGACATGTGGTAAAGCAAACATGGCAAAATAATATATATTTATTGAATTTAGGAAGTAGATCTATGAGTGCTTAATACAACTTTTTAAAAAAATATTCATGATATTTTATTGGGGGAAAAATCACTCTATCAAGCTTTTATCTGCCTTGCTCTGTTTCAAGCCTCACCACTTTCTGGGAATTGATGTATTTCCCTCCAAACACAAGGGAGGATATGCTCCCTTGGCTAAGTCAATCATGATACCCCATCTACCTGGCCAGAGTTATTGGTCTTTGAGTATTTACGTGATCTACCATAAGCCAATGATAGTCCGTTTGAAACATGTCTCTTCTGGAGGTTCTGGGGGGAAATCTGTAACCTCACAGAGAAGGTTCAAAGTTATGAACCTTCAAGCAGGATATTCCCAGGTTTCAGGGAGACGCTTAAGAGGGTAAATCCAACAGACAAAGCCAGCACAGGAGGAAACTGAATCTCCTGATGCATCAAGACATCATGTCTCCTGAGATACGGTGACTCCTCATTCAGGTTCCCAAAGTCATTAATGCTACCCTGATACCTGCAGCCCATTCTTGGATTCTGTGAGCAATCCCAGAAAACTTCCACTGAATCTTCGCTTTTGAAATGTTACTTTGCTTAACCTAGTTCAAGTTGAGTTTCTGTGTCTTGTAACAAAAAGAATATTTGACTAACACAAGAGCTAACACATATATTGAGATACAGAGAACTCTAAGATGATGCCAGTGGCCTACGCCCTTGTATAATCCACTCCTCTTGAATATGGAACTACAAGCCCTAGAACTTGCTTCTAATCTATTGAATGTGCCAAAGGCGATGAGAGAGTCATTCTCTTGATTACCTCACATTATATATGACTCTCTCCCTCTGCCATCCTTGAGGAAGTAAGCTGCTGTGATGAGAGAGGACCTGTGAAAGGGCCACTTGTCAAAGAACTGTGGATGGCTCCTAGTGGCTGAGTGGCCCGCACTGACAGTCATCAAAAAAAAATGGGGGCTTCAATTTTACAATGCAAGGAACTGAAATCTGCCAACAGCTGAGTGAGCTTGGAGGAGGATCTTGAGCTCCAGGAAGGAGTGCAGTCTGGCTGACAGCTTGAACAGAGGTCTTGTGCAGCTGGACCTGTACTTCTGATGTAAAAACACAGTAAGATTTTTTTTTTTAAGTGTGTTGTTGGTTAACTGCTAAATTAGTGGTAATTTGTTATCCAACAACAGAAAACAAATACACATTTTCAACACATACCACATGCTAGCCAGCTGCTATGTTCCAAGTTTTAGTTCATTATCTCATGTAATCTTTATAACAATTTTGAATCTTATGTCCTATCATTACAACCATTTGACAGGTGAAAAACTTGATAAAACAGGAAATTCAAGAGGTTTAATCATAACATCAACCCAGCTATATGGGGTGAAGCCTTGACTCAAGCTGGCCTTGAAACCTATGGGCCACTCTGTTGCCTCATTACACCTTCCCCAAAACCTTTCCTTGTTAATATGTCAATATTATACCATTTTAGCACAGGCCAGGACTATTGTAAAAGCCTAGCAATTGCTTTTGTATCATGCTCTTCACTATCCTCCTTTCTGCCAAATCTTTCACCAAATCAGGTTTCCTCATTATCTAGAAACTCTTTGATGGCTTCAAAATGCCTGTGGAGGAAAGGTCAAACTAGTCAGAGTGTTCAAGGCTTTCTGTAGTTCAATTACTTAGGTTTAGCAAAAAGTTTAGATGTAAAATTGAATGTTTCATGTATTCACTTGGGCTGGGTGGGAGAATGTAAGGAAAAATTGTCTCACGTAATTGCTTCTTCAGGTTTAGTGGAAGCAGCTAAGCTGTGGCTGTTGTGTTCAATCTAAGAATAAGATTGAGTAATACATCTAAATGCTAACTGACTTGTAAGTACTAAGGAGATGAGTGTGCCAGAATGGAAATCATACGGGCTGGGAATTCCCCTTCTGTTGACCACAGAAGGTATAGGCATAATCTATCAGGAACAGAATGCATGCCATACTTTGTTCATTAGCATTTAAAGAGGATGTTTGGCATCAGACAACAAATATAATACTTGCAAGATCTTGGCAGCAGAATATTTGTCAGTTACTGACAATCCACAACTTTTAAGAAAAAGATTAATGCCCAATGTTATGTTGAAATTGTTTCATTTTTGCTAACTAAAATAAAACAAAATTAAATTTAAACCATTGCTTTTCCAAATACAACAGTTCCACCACGGTAATCAAACAGGAAAAAAAAAAAATAATATTCTCTAAACAGCAGGGAGAAAAATATGCTTCAGAAACTCTAAAGAACCATCAAATCATAATAACTTACCAAAACAGACTTGAAAAAGACAAAATGACCAAACACAGCTAAATATGTTATAGAAGCAGAAGTAAGGGCAGTTGTACTTTAGAGTTCACTGCATGGCCTAGAGAGAAGCAAGAAAGAAACAGGTATCAGGTCCATTGGATTACAGTATATAACACAATTGTATTTTGGCTTTATCTAGTTTGTTAGTAATAATGTTCGTATTTGTACATATCAGGAATTCAACAATATTCTTTATAGTATGATTTATACTAACACACACACACACACACACACACACACACACTGTTATGGTTTGCCTGTGTCCCCACCCAAATCTCACCTTGAATTGTAATAATCCTCACATGTCAAGGGCGGGGCCAGGCAGGGATAATTGAATCATGGGAGTAGTTTCCCCTATAATGTTCTCCTGGCAGTGAATAAGTCTCACGAGATCTGATGGTTTCATACATGGAAATTCCCCTGTACAAACTCTTTTGCCTAACATTATGCAAGATGTGACTTTGCTCTTCCTTTGCCTTCTTCCACGATTGTGAGAACTCCCAGCCATGTGGAACTGTGAGTCAATTAAACCTCTTTCTTTTATAAATTATTTAGTCTCAGTTATGCCTTTATTAGCAGTGTGAGAACAGACTAATACACATGCACATCTATGATTTGATTGTGCTCAGTAATGCCACCTTCAAACTTGATATGATTTGTAAAAAAAAATTAGTTTGTAAGATTTGGTGGCTCAAAAATGCAGTCTAAAATGAAATTTTAAGTGACACATTGGTGTTTCTTACCATATATGAATATGTGATTAAATAATACATAAATGTTATGTGCATTAATTTTAATTAAATTAACATGCATATGTGTAAAGAAAAACATCTTGCATATCTATTTAAATAAGTAAAACTCAGTGTTGCCCAGGATGAGGCAAAATTGAAGCTCATGCATTGCTGGACATATAAATTTATACAGACTTTTTGAATAACAATTCTGTCATGGATAATATTTATGCATTTTAATCCAGTAATTCCTCATGTACTGGTAGTAAAATGTAAACTTTCACACAGAAATATATCCTGCCCAATGTTATTTATAATAATAATTTTATATAATACCAGTATTCCAACAATAATGAATAATAATTTACTTATGTTACACCCATATGATAGAATATCATCAAGCTATTAATATAGTATTTACAAAGAGATATTTATCTTGTGATTAAAACAATTAAGATTATTTATTCATGTATTCAACTAATCTAATAACATTTTAATATGAACCAGACACTGGTCTATGTATTTGTATTGAAACTGCTTCCAATATATAAAAGGAAGACATACACGTATACTAGTAGGTTAACTAAATTATTATGTATTTTTTGATAGAAGAATGTACTGAGAGCAATTGAAAGACAACATATAGTCATGCTACCTGGGGTGGAGGTGGGGAGACACTAAGGAAAACTTTATAAAGAGGGTAAGTCTTGGAGTAAATCTTGAACAGTGGTTCTATAATATTCAATGGAAAAGTAAACAAAAACTATATATAAAATTAAAATAATGACAGCGGTATTTAGGTATATCTGTGTCATGGAGTTGTGAGGGACAGCTATTTTCTTATGCTTTTTTGTATTTTGTATTATTTTCACAATGAATAGGCATCATTTTTTCCAGCTTCATTGAGGTATGATTGACAAATGAAAATTGCATATATTTAGGGTGCACAATATGTTGTGATATATGTATACATTGTGAAATAATTACCACAATCAAGCTGATTAATGTATCTATCACCTTACATCGTTAACATTTTTGTGTATGTGTGGTGAGAACATTTGAGATTTACTCTTTCAGCAAATTTCAAGTATGTAAGACAAGATTATTAACTGCAGTCATCATGCTGTACATTAGGGCTCCAGTACTTATTCATCTTATAATTGAGGGTTTACATCCTTTGACCAATATCTTCCCTTTTCCTACAACATCCAGCGTCTGGTAACCACTATACTACTCTTTGTTATTGAGTTCAACTTGTTTTTCAGATTTCCTATATAAGTGAGATCATGCAGTATTTGTCTTTCTGCATGAGACATGACATTCATGCTTTCTGGCTTATTTCACTTGGCATAATGTCCTCCATGTTCATCTATGTTGTTGCAAATGGCAGAATTTCCTTCTTTTGTAAGGGTGAATAATATTATTTTGTGTATATATGTGTATATATATATACACACACACGTGTGTGTATATATGTATACACAAAAGAATATATATATACACACACAAATCACATTTTAAATCTATGTTGCCACTGACATTTGAATGGATAAAGAAAATGTGGTATGTATATATATAAGAGGATATATATATAATGTACGTGTGTACATATATGTATAAAAAAAGGATAGCTTGTTTCCATATCTTGGCTATTGTGACTAATGTTGCAATGAACTTCATGAAGAGATATCTTCAGTGATTTTATTTCCCTTGGATATAAACCCAGAAGTGGTATTGCTGGATCATACAATACTTCTACTTTTAATTTTTTGAGGATTCTCCATACTGTTTTTCATAATGGCTGTACTAAGCATCATCTTTTAACTAATAAATATAAAAATGTTTGGAGGTAATGTTTATGCCAAGGGTACTGGCTCCTGGTACTCTCAATGCAGCAAACACAGGATGTGCCAAAAAGGTGCTTCACTTCCAGAGGCCCCTGCTGCCCACACCCTGCTGTGTGGTATCCCAGGTGCAAAGCAGCTTTTATGTTTCCCTTGTGTCTCACATAGATCCATATAAAAACATTTTCTTCTGCCAAAGATTTTTCTCTCCAGAAGATGACAGTTTAATCCCTAGGTTTGTAAGTACAAAAATATTCAATCCCACATTATGATTTCCTCTACAGGAAATTTTCTTTAGATGAGTAATTTTCCTTAGATGAGTAACAAAACTACTTTTTATTCTTATTTAGTAGACACATAAGCAACAAAGGTACTTCTGAAGAGCCCAGATATATTTACATTTCAGTTCAGGTTCAGGCTAGGAATCCTATTTTTCAGGTTGAAATGTGGAAAGATGAAGCCAAGAATGAGATAAATGATACAGGAATGCAAAAAAAAAAAAAAAAAAAAAAAAAAAAAAGAAAAAAAAGAAGAAGAAGAAGAAAAAAAAGACAATCAGTAAAAATCAATGAAGGTGTTAAGAAACAAAAACATTCAATAGGAAAAACTAGGATCTTTTTCAGATCTTATATTAATTATGACAATTTTCATAATACACATTGAGGCTTACATATTTATTGCTTCTTGATTGAATATGATTAGGGTTTGATTTTGAGGAACAAGTGGAGACATAGACATGCACAGTGAGATCGAGTTTGGAAACCTAGAATCTTTTCTTGTGTTTTCTTGCTTACAGAAAAGGGCAACTAGAGGAATAAATAGCCAGGAACAGCAAGAGTGAATGTAGCAAGGAAGAAGTGAAAGGTGAAACACATTTTAACACGTTCCAGCAGGAATAGGAAAACCTCTCTGGGTCTCTTGGCACAAGAGGACTGAAGCGAGATGACACTCTTCGTTATAATACAGTAACCGCTGACCTTATCAGTCTGGAAAATTAAATAATCATTCAAGGGATGAGCAAGGAAATAGTGAACTTTTACTTTTAACTCATGAACTCTCAGGTGATCCTGGGTAAATTTGTATTATTCAGATGATATCTATTGAGATTGAGAAGCTAGGATGAACCAGACATCGCACCCAGGGGCTAGACACGCAAATATGAATGAGAGATAGTCTCTCTTTAGACCAGGGATACAAACATGCAGGAAAATAATTACACTACAATGTGATGAATGCTATTGGTGATAACATTATTTATATAATGAGGATCAGAGGAAAAAGAAACCTCCTGGGGGGAGGCAGAAAAGACTTCATACAAGAGAGGACATGTAACCTGTGTCTCACAAGATAATTTGAAACTTACAAAGGAAAGAAGACAGCAAAAGGCCTGCCGGGTAGAGAGAAGATCATGAATACGTCACAGAGGCATGAAAAAAGATGACATTTTTCACAAAAGGATTTCAAGCCATTGGATCATACGTTGAGCACAGCACAGGGCATGATTGGATAGGAGCTGATTTTATGAGACAAATGTAGCTGTATTAACTCAAACTAACCCAAGAAAAAAGAAAATCTGCAGAGTAATCTCACCTATGCACATAAAATGAAACAACCTGAAAGAAATACCAACACATCGAACCCAGGAGGATTTCGAAATTACAAAAAGGCTAATAGACCCTCTGTGGAAAGGCTTCAGAGCTGAGAAAACTGGTTCACAAGTTCTTTTAAATAGTATAATTATACCTTTTATATTTTCCTGATGATTATAGAATGCTAGATATTATTGTCAGATTTCAAACATAACAAAATGACCTAAAAAATAGGAAACAAATTATCATGCAACTTCACCTTCCAGAGATAACCAGAGGCAAGGTTTTTCTTCCTATGTACCATAAAAAAAATCCCTATATTGAACTACATATTATTGCCTGTATTTTATCCCCATATACAAAATGAGATAAGCATAGCTTATTTTTTACCTTAATAAAAATGTGGCAAACTTTTAAAAAAATTATATATTTACAGAATTGTACAAATATTTTAATAGGAAAAATTCCTAAGAGTAGATTTTCTAGATCAAAAGAACATTTGGTAGCCCATAAAAAATTGACCTTGCAAATTAATATTTTACATCCTCCACACCTTGTTAACACAGAATATTACCAATCTTTAAAATTTTTGCCACAGTCCTATAAAAATACCTTTCATCAACTTAGCTTACATTTTTGAATAATTAAGATAACCATATTTTCACGCCTTTATTGAATGTCCTTTTCATGGTGTTGTTCATTTTGTGGGACTGGGGAGGTTGTTTGTTCTTATTGATTTATAGGAGCACTTTATATATTGTTCATTCATGTTTATAAAGAGTCTAATATGTGTTAAGTACTCTTCTAGGCATTGGGGATAGGACAGTGAAGAAAACCGATGGTCTTGCTTTCGGGGAACTTACATTCTATTATATGCATTGTTGGAGGACAGTAAAGAAATCACTAAGGGTGATGAGAAATGCTATTTTAAATGGGGGAGCAGGAAAGATCCTTCTGATGAAAAGAAATCTGAGCAGACTGAGACGTAAGAGGATGGACCGTGTGGATACACTTAGCAGGAGTATTCCAAGCAGAGGAAATAGTACATGCAGAAGAATGGCTTAGTAATTTATTTGAACTCATATTTACTTATGAATATTATATATTAAATAACCAGGTCTTCCCTTCCCTTAGGAGAAGAATTTTGTACACTTACATTCCTCTTGCATTACACTGACCTATATTAAAACTTTGGAAGCAGATTTGTGCTACATTTTCTTCCATTATGTATTTCTATTTCAAGATTCTTTCCATATCTATACATTATACCTTCTAGAAAGTATCAAATATTTTTTGCAGAGTTTAAAGAAATTGAGGTATACACATATGATGGAATGCTACTCAGTCATAAAAAGGAATGAATTAATGGCATTCGCAGCAACCTGGATGGGACTGGAGACTATTATTCTAAGTGAAGTAACTCAGGAATGGAAAACTAAACATCTTACCTTCTCACTCATAACTGGGAGCTAAGCTATGAGGATGAAAGGCGTAAGAATGATAGAATGGAATTTGAGGACTCATGGGAAAGGGTGGGAGCGGGGTGAGTGATAAAAGACTACGTACAAATTAGGTTCAGTGCACGTTGCTTGGGTGATGGATGCATTAAATTCTCAAAAATCATCACTAAAGAAATTACTCCTGTAACTAAACACCATTTGTTCCCTCAAAATCTATAGAAGTTAAACGTTAACTAAATAAATAAAATATTTCATTAACCCATAGTCTTCCTAATTAGTTTTCTTCTGTCTTAAAATTTTTATCACAATAAAGTTTCATTTGGCTGGAATGCTTCCTTAAAGATTTTTAAAAATATGATTTTTAAAAATATTATTGCCTAGCATTACTGAGCCTTTTATTGCAAAAGTCCCACATGGTCTTTCAGTGCAGAAAATAACTCTCTGCTCAAACCTTCTTTCTTTCTTAAGTCTCATGTATCTATTGTCTGTGTCTTATCTTTCATCTCATAATTTGCAATTCAATACTCTTTTACTCCACACTCAAGTATAATTTCTGAAGTTGGATTTAAGATCAGTAATTCTGATTGAAGCCATACCCATTCCATTATTTCCTCATCCTTCTCAGGGATTTATTTTTGTGTTTTCGATTCTGCAAAGTCCTTTATTTCTATTTCTTGGTTTTCTTTTGTGAGTCAACCTGGATTCAATCAATAAAATTTTTAATGCCATTATCTTTCAATTACCACTGAGATTGAACAATAGACATTTCAAGTTATCTTCTCCCTCCTCCATTACAATGTCAGTGGGAGATACTTGATCTATCTGTGCCAATCAATCCCCTCTTGCAATTTCTGACTTCTGTTACATATCCAGTGAGTCTTCATTGTATGATCATAGTAATAAATGTAGGCAAGCAATTGCCAGCAGAAAGATTGTACAGCCTGTAATCCCAGCACTCTGGGAGACTGAGGTGACGGATCACCTAAGGTCAGGAGTTTGAGACCAGCCTGGTCAACATGGAGAAACCTCATTTCTACTAAAAATACAAAAATTAGCTGGGCATGGTGGAGGGCACCTGTAATCACAGCTACTGAGGAGGCTGAGGCAAGAGAATCACTTGAACTCCAGAGGCTTGTTCAAAAAAAAAAAAAAAAAAGAAAAAAATAAAAGATTGTACAGCCCATTTGGTAAGTCTGCCTGGGTTTAAATTCCAGCTATTTACTCCCTACCTGGATAGTGTACTTCTGTTTCCTCAGCCATAAAATCAAGATAATAACAGTAAAGTCATGGAATCACTGTGATAATTAACTATATGGAACACTTAGCCAATGCTCAATACATAGTGCCGAAATAGTGATAACTCTAATAATGGCCCACAATGCTGTTAGCAGTGGAGCATCTTTAATTCCCTGTGTAGTATAGGTCTGCTGTAGGGTTTTCTGACCATTGGTCACTATCAGGTAGCTCACAAAAAAGGACAATTTTCTCTCCAAGGATATCGGAGATGAATAGATTGGAAGGCTGGATTCTCTACACTGAAGTAGATGGTTGCCGAGGCAGTGGCCTGGGAGAGCTTCCAGATCCAATATAGGGGGTGAAATCAGCTCAGCAGTTTGAGTCCCGCAACTGAGGAGAGTCCAGTCATTTGCCAGTTGTTCCCAGGGCATGCAGGATATGGGGGCTAGGTATTCTACTAACTGCCCTGATTTGGATCCGTTCAGATCAGTAGGCTGTCTCTCCTTGAGCAAGACTGACTGTTAAATGTTACTGGTCCTAGCCGTTGGCTCAAAAAATAATAACTGGTGTATAGGTATCTTACTCAGTGTACATGATGATGAAAGAGTCTGTTTTCCTCCTCTGATGTCCTGAGCAGGGATGGGGCAGCAGGCAAGGGACCACTGTGGTCTACCTAGATCACCTCCACTGACTCAATAAAAATGCCAAACTTAAAGCAATTAGCTAAAACCCCACACTGGGTTCCAGTTGTAATACTAACTTTTCCTTTTCTGTGTGAACTTAGTAACCTCAGCAGACAACTGGGACAGAAAAAAATATGTTGAAGCACATGCTTAGCTTATTACTTTCCATAGGAAGTGTTTTAATAAGGAAAGCTATGTGAGCAGAAATGTGGGTTTTAGAAAAATGACTCTGGCAGCTTTGTGGAAATTAGACTGGTTTGCTTTCTCCATTCTTCACCAGTCACAATCCAATTTCTACATAGCTTCCAGGACTACTTTTTTGAAACCACAAATCTGTTCATATAATTTCCCTTTTTAAAATACTTCTGATGGAAGAAAAATAAAAATACTGACCGTGAAAATAATCCTGAAGCTAGCTGGTGATGTTCTAATCTATAGTAGTGGTGGTTGGCATGGTGAGAAACCAAGAATGTTGAGAAATACTTGGCCTGAGAAATAACAGAACTTGGTGAGGAGTTCATTTTTAAAAGTATGAGTCATTGATATACATAATTAAAGTTATTAAACACCTACTATTTAGAATTTGGTCTTAAAGACAGGTCATCAGATTAGCTGCCTTCAAGAAACTCAAGCTATAATGGAAGAGACATGGAATCAAATAATTACAGTACTAAGTGGTGAGCTCAATATGGGGATGCATATATATTATTATGGAAGCACAGCATTGAGTAATAATTAAATCTCCGTCAAGGATCCCAGAGGAAGCTTAATAAAAAAAATCATTTTGGGAATGTGCTTGAAGATTAGGTAGGAATAATCTGAAACAGGTGAAGAGAAAAATGGCATTCCCTTCAATAAGTAGAGAATGTGCCCATGGAAGAAAGGACATAGAGTATTCAGCGAGTTGTTTACATGAATGGAGTACAAAGGTACACATTAGGAAATGTTGGAAGGTCTGCTTGTAAAAGCAGCAAACAACATGTTATGAAAATTATTTGACTTGAACCTTATAGATGAAAGAGAAATAATTGAAAGTGTTTACATATGGAACTGACATGTTCTGGTAGCAGAGGGCAATCTGGGTTTGAGAAGGTTAAGAAGAGAAGCATAAAGATCAATTAGGAGACTTTTCTAAAAACTCAGATGTGTAACAACCAGCACCCGAAGCAAAGCAATAGGAAAAGGAGACATTCCGGCAAATGACTGTGATACAAGTTGTAAAATTATTCAAAAAATGTAGACACACAGAATACATACATCTCAGCCTTTGAGGAGCATAGCTAAATTCTGAAAATCCTAGGTCAGGGATATTGCCCCACCAAAAGGCTATGCCAAAATACCCATGAATTTATAATACCAAAAACAACGGATCAAGTTCCTTTGCCTGTGAAATAAGTGAACTTCAGAGCACTTCTAAATGTCCCCCTGTTATTACTGGGAACCTCCAAAGGTACATTTCCTACATGCTAACAAGTCAGTCTGTCAGCCTCACTCATATTCATCTGTTCTTTGATTCTGGTTCTTGTATGTTTTTAGTTGCCTGAAGCAAGACCCCCCTTCTGCCCCCGTTGGTGGTGCCAACAGTGAGAAGGTCAATGTTTATGCCAGAGAGGCTGCCTCTAGACACTCCCCAAACTACCAACTTTGAGTGCCAAGAAGTATATGATTTTGCAAAGGTGCCAAGAACAGCCTCTTCTCTAACTCTGTCCACAATCCGTCATCACTTGGCCCAGAAGTAGCTCTGTTGATGTCCACAATTTGACAAAGTTTCTCATGCAATGTTACTGTTTCCGATGGTCTTTTCTTATGATCTTACCAAGTTTCACATAAAAACTTCTGTTTTTATCCCTCTACCCATACAAGCACAAACTAAGTCTTCTAAAAAATCTGATCAGGGCATCACATTTCTTTTATTGTATTTTCTCCTAATTCCCAAAGCATCTTTATAAGAGTGAATTACTTTACCTGTGATACCACTCTGTCTTTCCAAAACTTGATTTTTTTTAGTTATGTAAAACTAAATAGCTCTAAAATGGTGAGAGTTTTGAGAGGTATCAGTAGGGGTAAGTCATTTACAATTAACAAAAAACTCAAATATAATAGCTATAAATGATAAGAGTTATTTTCTGTCCAAAAACAAGAAGTCTGGAGATTGGTAGTTTAATGCAGGTAGAGTGACTTACTGATCATCTGGAACTCAGGATCTCTCCATGAATGTGTAGACCTTTGTCCTTATGCTTGTCACCTGGTGATTGCATGAGGAATGCTGCACTTACTGTCATTGCTTTTTTTAAAAAAAATTTTATTTATTTATTTAGTTTTAAAACAGAGTCTCACACTGTTGCCCAGGCTACAGTACAGTGGCACAATCTCAGCTCAGTTTTTGGATAATAGGCAATAAAAGGGTAGAAAGGACAAAAATGCTTTTTCCTTAGAACAGCTATCTTTTTATTTCAGAGAGGGATCTGCCTAGAAGACTTCTGATTAAGACTCATTGACAGTCTTTGAGTCCTTTGGCTACTCCTGAAAAACAGTGTCCAAGAAAACTGAGTGCTTACCTTTCCAGACTCTAAACGTGAGAAAGTCAAGAGAAAAAATGGTTGGAAGTGAGTGCTGAGTGAGCACAACTACTGCATTTCCAATACCATGAAAATTCCTCTGTGGGAGGACTTGAATTTAAAGAAAATACTACTATCTAATGAGACTGGGTTTGCTAGACAGACATACAGAACACACAGTTAAATTTAAATTTCAGATAAACAATTAATAGATTTTAGGCTATAAGTATAAACCATGTGATATTTTAGACATAATTATACTAAAATCATTTTTTGTTTATCTGCAATTCAAATATACCTGGGTATTCTATATTTTCTCTGCTAAATCTGGCAAAGGGAGAAGTGAGGTCTTCTCCCTTTGGTTATCAAATTGTCTGACAAATTAGCTAAAATGTATAAGCCCTCGGTTATCAAAGGTATACTGCAATTTAGTTACAGTGCACTAGTTTCAATTTTGTTTCAGTGACACGCAGGTAACCATCTAAAATCCCTTCTGGACCTCTCCCTAAGACAGCCTGACACATTAGAATATACACTCTGATCTTTGTCTTTACTGATATGCCTGGAGGATCTTTCTTTACTTCCCACTCCAGATAACCAGACCCAGTGCCTAACTGTAGCCTCACAGCAAACACACACATACACACAAGCACATGTATCCCTCTCTGTCCTCCCCCTAGGCCTAAGGGTGGCAGGAGATAGAAATAAAACCTGAATTCGCTTAATTGGTAGAAATTAAGTACGTCTGCGCTTTCAGTTTAAGAGCATTCTTGAACTAGAAAATCCAGTCATCATTTCTTCAAATGCTTTTTATTTTGAGTCACCCAAGTGTTTCCCCTCAACAAAGGAAAAATTCACACCAAATGTGAATTCAAGTCTCTGACTATTAGAACAATAAAACACTTCTCGAAGCTTTGAGACCACAATTCTTCAGGCTCCTACACTCCTGTACAGGGTGTGGGACACCCTCAGCAGCAGCCTCTACCCAGACGCAGTTCCCCCCATGTGTGCAGGGATTGGGTTGTTCAGCCCGGAAATGATGGCTGCGCTGCAGATCTCTACTTCCTGTTCCTTTTCCCTGTTACATATGTAACCTGTTCATGTAGTTCCCAAGGGGGAGAAAGTGCCAATCATTGCATAACAGGAAATCAGTGAGGATCTGAGTCAAAGAGAAACAGGGTAGACTGGTGCCTGCAGGATGTGGCCCACTGACAGAATCTAAAAAAGAAGGAGTACGAGGAGCCACAGAGTTCTTAGGCGTTACGGTAAGAAGAACCCACTGCTCTCCTTAACACTTAGTGGGTAGGAGCAGGTTCCCTCAATGAACCATCTATGTGCAGCCTACCAGCAGGTATTAAATGGTTTACCACAGGGTCATGTGCAGCTACAACCTGGGAGCCACACGACAGAGACATCCCCTAATTTCCTCTACCCTGAACACCTCTGCCCTGCTGGAAGAGCTGGCATTGCCACGGTTGTATCTTAATTACAGCTGATGAGTATGACTCCAAGCCAGGCTGTGTCCAGTGTTCAACAATGGTACATGGGGTGGAGAAGGAATTGATGACAGCCAACTATAGGGGATTCGCCTGGAAACTGAGCAGGTCCTCCAATCCTCTCTCCCAGAGGCAATCATATAGAAACAGGACTGGCACTTTAGGACTGAAGGAGCTCTTTCTTGTTCTTGGCCTGTTTACAGATAGATGGGATTGGAGGCCCCAAGAGAGACTGATTTGCTTTAATGCGACCCCCAGAGCAAATGCCAGAGAAAAGGCAAGTAGGCAAGGCAAAAAAAAACTTTATTTACAAGCCAATGTGAAGGAGGGAGCGAGGTTCACCGGTCTCCGGCGGTGGAGGCCGACGAAGTCGCTCCAGCGTTCTCGGGCGAGGTTCCTAGGTCCGCACAGGAGGAGGGGCCAAGGAAGTTCACACCGGCGTTCTCGGGCTAGGTTCCTGGGTCCCGCGCAGGAGGAGGGGCCGAGGAAGTTGGCACCGCGCGCCCGCCGGGAGCGGCTTTTATGTCCTGGGCCCGGGAGTGGGCGGGCAGTGGGCGGGACATAGGCGGGTCGGTAGGCGTGGCTAGGCGGGTTCCAGTTTTTCTCCGTCGGAGGTCGGGTTGCGCCTGCACAGTGGACCTGTGTCTTTCCCGGGCGTGGGAAAGTTGACGGTGAAGAACCCGGAACTGCGCCATCTTGCCTCCGTTTGTCCAAACAGAGACTAAGCATTGTGAATATTTTGTGCAAATAGGGAACCAAGAAGTTTTAACATGAAAAACAAAAGATGAAGTGAGATTCTTTTTATACCTAAGGAGTGATGCTGTTCGTACTATTTAGGTATGCGATTATTGTGGGCCTATAGTGTGAAGACAAGAACTATGTTTTCATCCGAATATCCCTGGGATATAAATGAGTATCCAGACACTCTGTAGGTGTCTTTTTAAAATAAATGTATCTTTTTTATTTTTTATTTTTTTATTTTTTTATTTTATTTTTTTTTTTGAGACGGAGTCTCGCTCTGTCACCCAGGCTGGAGTGCTGTGGCCGAATCTCAGCTCACTGCAAGCTCCGCCTCCCGGGTTCACGCCATTCTCCTGCCTCAGCCTCCCGGGTAGCTGGGACTACAGGCGCCGCCACCTCGCCCGGCTAGTTTTTTTTTTTTTTTTGTAGTTTTTAGTAGAGACGGGGTTTCACCGTGTTAGCCAGGATGGTCTCGATCTCCTGTCCTCGTGATCCACCCGTCTCGGCCTCCCAAAGTGCTGGGATTACAGGCTTGAGCCACCGCGCCCGGCCAATGTATCTTTTTTAAATAAATAGCTTAATTTCTGACTAATTCCTTCCTATCCTTCCTGGAAAGAGGAGGAAATGTCATCTTCTCACTGGTGTGGAAGTTTGATTGACAACATTGGGAAATATTTTTACTAGTTACAACTGAGGAATGAAGAAGTAAAACTACATTTATAGAACTTACATGAAAATTTCCAGATGTCCCAGAAATAATTTTAAACACCATAATTTTTGCCATCTGGAGGTTAGGAAATAAATGCTTAATGAGCAAAGAATTTTTAAGATAAAATCTTAAAAAAAAAAATCCAGCCTGGGCAATATAGTGGGACTTTGTTTCGGGGAAAAGAAAAAAAAGGCTTTTAATTAGCCGGGTGTGGTGGCACATGCACCAGCTACTCAGGAGGCTGAGGTGGGAGGATCACTTGAACCCAGGAGGTCAAGGCTGCGGTGAGCTGTGATGATTCTACTGCACTCCAGCGTGGGTGACAGAGTGAGACTGTCTCAAAAAATAAATAAAAATTAGAATAAAATTTTTAACAAAATTCATATATATGATACTCCCTATATATCTCAATGATATTTTCCCCAAGTTACTCTATTTATTTAATTAATTAATTTTTTGTATTTCCACAGGTTATTGGGGAACAGGTGGTGTTTGGTTACATGACTAAGTTCTTCGGTGGTGTTTTATGAGATTTTGGTGCACCATCACCTGAGCAGTATACACTGTATCCAATTTGTAGTCTTTATGTATTTCAGTTTTAAAAGTAGGAACTGGTAGGACGCAGTGGCTCATGCCCCTAATCCTAGCACTTTGGGAAGCCAAAGTGGGTGGAACCCTGTCTCTACATGGTGAAACCCTGTCTCTACTAAAAATACAAAAATTAGCTGAGTGTGGTGGCGGGTACCTGTAATCCCAGCTACCTGGGAGACTGAGGCAGAAGAACTTCTTGAACCCAGGAGGCAGAGGTTGCAGTGAGCCAAGATTGCACCATTGCATTCCAGCCTAGGCGACATGAACAAGATTCTGTCTCAAAAATAAATAAATAAAATAAATACATAAATAAAATTAGGAACCCAAATTTAATTATTTAATCTGTTCAGTGTGCTGTTTTTCTCACAATGTTGTAGAAACATAACAGGCTTCCAAAAATGTGGTCCTCTCTATATTTGTGAGGGTATAAAATTGCTAAAAGTGTTTCAATGGACAGATTGTACATGCAGTTTATGCATATAGGTCAATATTTTTCTGTTGCATAGATCTCTAAAGTTTGTTATATCAAAATGTATAAACATTTAAAAATTTCTATCTGTTGTGCCAATAATGTATGAGAGGGCCTATTTTCCCATGTCCTCACCCAAACTGAGTATCATTTATATTTTTGAATTTTTGCTAGTCTGAGGCTGGGCATGATGGCTTATGCCCATAATCCCAGCAGTCTGGGAGGCCGAGGTGGGTGGATCACATGAGGTCAGGAGTTCAAGACCAGTCTGGCCAACATGGAGAAACCTCATCTCTACTAAAAATAGAAAGATTAGCCTGGCATGGTGGCACATGCCTGTAGTCCCAGCTACTGCAGAGGTTGAGGCAAGAGAATCACTTGAACCCTGGAGGTGGAGATTGTAGTGAGCCAAGATCACACCATTGTACTCCAGAGCAAGACTCTGTCTCCAAAAGTATATATATATATATTGCTAGTCTGATGAATCAAAAACTGTTGTTTTAATATTTTACTTTTGATTTTTCAGACCACTAGTGACATTGAGCATCTTTTCTATATTTATTATGAATTGAAATATTTCCTGTGAATCATCTGTTTTCATCCTTTGCCCATTTTTTCATTAGATTGTCATTTGGGTCCACCTCCAGAAGCCATCTGTTTTATGGCTGTCCACTGTTATATTTTAAAAAATTAGTTCTGGGAGATGTTGGATTTAAGCTATTTAACGTGCATCCATGAATTTTATAGATGTAACGATGCTGACTGTGGCACCCCCTCAGTGGTGATGGTGATCAGAATGAGAGAATGCTCTAGTAGTTGGGAATGCTATTGCTCAGGATGAGCACTCTCTCATCCTAGTCGCTATGATTGCCTCTCTCCTCTGCTGCCCACGTTCATACAAGGGAAGAGGAAATGTAGGTAAAAGAACACTGAATGAGAAGATAAAATTGTAGGCCTTGGATATATGGGTAAGATGGCAGTCCACTGCTGATCCATAGGCCTTGGATATATGAGTAAGATGGCAGTCCATTGCTGATCCATAGCACGACTCAGCCCTCTTTCATATGAACCAAACACTAAATTTAATCATCTGATGCACTTTATGAAAAGTAAACATATTAAAATATTTTATTAGATAAATTGGGAGAAGTTATTTATATTGTACCAACTGTATAAAATTTATGCACAGCAAGTTACACTGATGGAATGTACTAAACACTTTATCAGTAAGTGTACACCTATTGTATAAGGAGATATGGAACTAAAACATCAACTTAAAAAAAAGAAAAACCTAGGGTATATTTTTACCACCAAAAAGTTAAATAAGAATGGATATATTTTTTGTTTTCCTTTGAACAATACTTCTAAACATCTTGCTAAATCCTGTATGCCTATTGTGTGTAAATTCCTAGACTCGACAGAAAAAACTTGTTTCGTTGGTTTCTCTAAAATACTCATGCAGACACTCTGTTGAGTTTTGGTGCACTCTAAAGTTTGTCATTTATATTTTTAATGCCACATAGCCTGACCCTGATATTCAGATTCCATAATGATGTCATGATCTTTTGAATGATTCTCAATACTGTATCAATATCACCAGACTCACCACCACTACCCAGTCAAAAGCATGGACTCGCACAATTTAAAGGAAATGTTTCAGTTTGAAAATATATATGTCTCCTATGCATAGGGAGATTTCCAGATGATATGTTTAAATATGACTCACATGGGTCAGTCTCCCACCAACCATGACTGTACCATCAGGCGTGTATGGAATTGTCCTGGAACACTGTGTGTGTCAATTAGATAGCCAGGTCCACCAGGTTTCTTTGCTTTCATAGGGAGTCAAAGAGAAGACATTAGGATTGTGATTGCAAAATGAATTTTAATAAAGAAATGGAAAATATCAGGATAATAATAGTAACCAATGATTGACCCTAGAGGGTAGGTATTATCACAGAGATAACAATTTTTAAGATGAAGATGCTTCCAGGAATAATTTGCTAAAAGCCTTAGAAATCAGAGGTTTCAGAGTCAGGATTCAAATCACTGATTCTCATGAATTGGTATACTCTCTTGGTCTTCAAGAGAGTTTGGGAAGATAAAACTTTCATCTCATTCCTGATCCTCACTTGAAATGAACATATTGCACATTTTAGGGGAAGGAACCACTAAAATAATCTGTATGCCAAGCTCTAAAAGATCCAGATGTGCTAAAATCTCAAATTACAAAACAGATTAATTAGGGATATATTTTACATGTTAATAGCAGTGCCAGGGAACCAGAGAAAACCTGGGGATGAGAGGTTTGAGCAGTGAGTCGGCACACCTGGATCAGTGTCTCCTCTGTGAATCAGGCTTTCTTGGGAAAATAGATTTACGGAGATGAAGTTCTTGTAAGCTCCTCTCTACATCTGCTAATTTCTGTCTTTCAGAAATAATCGTATTCTCCCATCTATGTAAAAAGACCTAATTAGAATGGTGTACTTACTATCATCCAGTCATTTACTCTTTCAATGGATATTTATTGAGCAACTACTGCATGTGAGACACTATTCAAATATACATCAAAGAATTAACAGGTTCTTCTCAGGATGTTTATTTATTTTTTCTCCTATCATACTGAAGACTGAATCAATTCACTTCATAATTAATGTAGGAAAATATGGGGAAGAAAAAATATACCTACTCCCATTTTTCTAATTTAGAAAATGTAATAAAAACCAAGATGATCCTTTTTTCTTCCATTCTTACCAACCCACTTACAATATGGAGTTTTGTGACTTTTAGAATGAGAAAGAAACAGATAGAAAATGAGACAGTGAAAATGAGGGGGGGAATCCAAATGAGTCTGTAAACTAGTTTTCACCTGCTTAGATGATTCTGAAGAGATTTTGTTATGAAAACCCAAAATAATGAGTGATCACTATTTTCTTTTCTTCCTCTGTCTTCAAGACCACCAATGTCTTGTCCAGCCCAACAGAGAATGTGATTCAAAATAACAGATGTACCCTGTTGAGGCCAGTGTCTAAAAACACGTAGACTGCATAGTATTCCATGGTGTATATGTGCCACATTTTTTTTCTTAATCCAGGGTGAAGCTGGAAACCGTGATTCTCAGCAAACTAACACAAGAACAGAAAACCAAACACCACATGTTCTCACTCATAAGTGGGAGATGAACAATGAGAACACATGGACACAGGGAGGGGAACATCACACACCAGGGCCTGTCCAGGGGTTGTGGGCTAGGGGAGGGATAACATTAGGAGAAATACCTAATGTAGATGATGGGTTGATGGGTGCAGCAAAACACCACGGCACATGTAGACCTGTATAACAAACCTGCACATTCTGCACATGTACCCCAGAACCTAAGTATAATTGAAAAAAGTTAATTCCGATGTTAGTTATGCATGATTTCATTCATTTAAAAAAACACAGAGACCTAGGCTAAAATAAGGGGTAAGCAAATGTGTCTCCTTTTGTATTTCACATTTTAAAAAATGCTCAGAACAAAGTTGGAAAGAGGCATCTCAGAGTTTTTCAGTGGACTTCTATGTTCATGGTGCTAAACTAATTTAAAGCTCAGTAAGGGTGAAGAAATTGCACTGGAAACCTGATTCTGAAACTATCATACATCCAGAAAAGAAATAAAGTAATAAAACCCAGCTGGCCATACACAAATTTTTAAATCTCTACTGACTAAAAGAAAATGGAGAAATATTAGTTGGTAAAAGCAATATTTTAACCAGTCCAAAAGCTTCTACTCAGGGAACAAAGGAGAAGCAGCCATTTAAAATAGTACTTTGTGTCAGTAAGTTTATTAAATAGGAAGACTGGCAAGCCTGGTTAAAAGTAGACTGTCCATCCAATTAAATTACAGAATATTAAAAAGGTCAAAGCAATATAGAAGTCCTCTAATTCATACAAAACACTAAAATTCTGATTTCTCATACTCCTGACAAAGATTGTAATTGAGATTTGAAAAGGGTAAAATATTTATCTAGTCCTTTGACAAAGATTGAAATGAGAATGTGGCTGGTCACAAATGTAACCTCGCAAATGTAATGTGAAAACTAATTTTTATAAAGGCTGAACCAAAACTCCTATATATTTTGTCCTTGCAAGGAGGATCACAAAATGGTTATAACAAAATCATTTCTTTTAAAATCTTTTAATACATATTTACATGTTATCTCCTTATGTATAAAATTATATGACTTATCTAAAGTCTCTATGAGCTTCTATGTCACATAAGCATTGTCTTCATTTATTCTATAGATCATTTTGTGGTTTTCTGTTTACTTATAAAAAGTTTATAAGTATTCTGTTTACTTATAAAAAGTTTACTTCATATATTGTTAAAGATATTCAAGAATAAGAGCCCTGTAGGTACATCAAATCCTTGGAAAAGATATGCGATGTAAATTGCAATGTGTACACAATAATGGTGTGACTTTGTTTGTAATAAACATTTAAAATGACCGACTTTCTCATAAATACACTAAGTAGGATGATCTATGAGATTTCTAATTTATTCTTGTTTAAAATTTAACCATGCTTTTTTAAAGCATATCAATTTTGTTAATACCATGTAATTAAAACATGTCAGTGCACAGCAAGTTTTAGTCTAAATTAATGACTATGAGAATTATTTTAATTAAATAACCAATTATAGAAAAATCGCAAGCATGAGAGCTGACATTTAAATGAATTTCATTTAAATTGCTTCTTAACATTGTCCCATCTAGGACACTAATGCAAAATGAACTATTGTATCAACTTAGATTATCACTATTTTTGTATGCACATAATGTATTCATATTCAATCACTGGAACTGAGTAGGATATTTGGTATTGATCTAAAACTTCTATTAATAAAACACAACAGAATAAGCTAAAGTAAAAACAAACCATCTTTCTTTTTTATAATATGGACTTCTAAATGCTATTACAATTCTCACAGGGAAAATATGTTTATGCATTTGGGAATTATACCTAATTAAATCAGGAGACTTTGAGCTCCACTTTTAACTGGATGTACATACACAGCTTCAGTGCTTTGCACTTAGTGGGTCTCTATGAATGCTGGTTATCAGTGGTAATATGTGTATTTTTCTGTCTTTTTTTTTTTTTTTTTTCAAGCGTACTGCTGAGGTATATGGCTTTCCCTTGGGAACTGAAAAATTCAAGATTCTTATCAGATAAGAAGGTTACCTGTTCTATGAGAATTCAGCTGGATATATGTTTACATGTTTGTTTTTATACGGCTCAAACACTACAATGTCATTTTCTTTTGAATAAACTTTTGTTACTACTTTTAGAATATTATTTACATTTTTGCTATTCATTTCATATTCATCCTCCCACAAATATTTTTTTAAAAAGCGAAACAACCCATTATATAATAACTTTCCCCACTAAAAACCTTTAACTTCATAATACTATTTCTGGGAGAAGAGAAGAATACATGAACAAAAGGCAAATTTATAGAAATTGTGCTGTCTTATTGATTGCAAAATGCAAGTGTGGAAGGCACTATAGAAAAAGTTTTGTTTTTATAGGAAATGAGGTTTAACACATTTTGATTCATTGCCAAACCATCGGTAAGATTTTAAAGGAAATGTTTTATCTATGTATACCAATTACTCCTTTGTTTGCTGTCATGTCACCCAGTTTGATACAGAAATTATGATTCTAAATGGACTATTAATGCCTTTTAGTTGATTTTTTTCAAAGATGGGTTTTATACATCCCTTTGGGGAAAAATCTTATTTATTTAGTGTTTGCAACCTATCATAAAAGGAGCATTCTCCATGTTTTACTGGAAAAGAGAAAGCAACCGTATTTAGATTTGACTAGTTAATTGTTCTTCTTCACTGGAATGCATTAGGGCATGCAGTTTAATTATTAAGTTCATACTTCCACATTTCACTTTTTTATCATCAAAAATTATTTAATATCAGAAAAATGATAATGCTTTTCTACATATTTCATCTTGCTATCACTTTAAAAATAAAGAGGAAAGGAAAAGACTACTGCATTTGTTGTTCATTGATTAACCAGTAATGTTATGTATAAATAATGTATCTGACAGTATGGCATCCCACTTGGGACATTATGCCATTTACTACAAAATAGGATGCAACATACAACTGAGCAGTGAGAACAAATTAAACATCTTTCCTTGGTAACTTTAGCATTTTTATTAGGTGATAAACATCACAGTGAGAGCAAAGCAGATGTAGTTATTTCAGTAATATTAACCTTAATCGAAAGCTAACTTGACATACAGCATAATACTTTTTCTTTATAAATTATTTTCAATAACAATGGAAACAAAATTTTCCAAAATTATGAGATATCTGTAAAAAATTAATGATTATCTTGCGTAGAATTTCATCTATACATAGTGAATTATACTATTAATATTGATGAAAATATTTAAACGTAAATCTGGTGTCATATGAGCATGAAAAATGCCCAAGCATTTTCCATGTTGTGTTTCTTTTGTCTTAACAAACATGTCCTACAGTGTTATTTGACTATGTGTGAATTTTATTTTTTCAAGACTGTGTTAATATAATCCTCAAACTGTTTTAGAAGCAATTAAATAGTGAATGAAATGAAGAGTAGAAATGTAATTAGCAATCAACATCCATTTCCCCTTCATTCTTGTTTTAGTCCATCATTTATTCATGGAGATAGAGGTGAAAAACTCAGTCCTTAAAGGAATTAACAATTGTGTGGTTGACAACAGATGTTAAAGTCCGTGTAATATACCAGATGTATTGTTGTAACAGATCCATCCTTAGTATATAGCAGTGAACAAAACAGATTCTGCCCCATATCATTTTTATATTCTAACAGAAGGGAATAGTCCATAAACAATAAGCATAAGAAATACATGAGTTATATTGCATGTTATAAGGGGAAAAGTGCAGTGATAAAAAGGAAAAGAAAGTAGCTGAAGGTAAAGTGGATGGGGGAAGATGGCTGTGAAAGTGGTTGGTGGAGTAGACTTCATTGAGAAAGGGATACTGGAGGAATGATTGAAGCAGGTGACAAGTTAGCCTTACCTGGGATGGAAGTGAACCAGCCAGAGGGAACAGTAAGTATAATGTTCATGTTGGGATTCTGCTTGGCATGTCTGAGGAACTCTAAGGAAGCTAATGTGGCTAGAACAGACTAAGCAAAGTCAGATAAGAACTATGAGAGGAGCTGGGATGCCAGATCATAGAGGGCCTGATGGGCTGTTGTAAGGAATCTGGACTTCGTAAGAAATGGGGAGGCGAGGCAGGGTTGTGAACACAAGATTGACATGATCTGACTTATGTTTACAGGATCACCCTTCCTTCTGTACTGGCACTTCACTGGAGGAGATCAAAGGTGTGTTAGTCTGCTAGAGCTGTCAAAACAGAATACCACAGACTGGGTGTCTTAAAGAACAGACATTTATTTTTTCAAAGTTCTTGAGGCTAGAAGTCCAAGAACAAGATACCAACAGAGTCAGTGTCTGGTGAGGCCTCTCTCCTTTACGGGCAGTCACATTCTTTCTGTGTCTTCTCATGGCCTTCTTCATGTGTGTTCACTTCTGGTGTCTCTTCTTCTTCATATAGAGAAACCAGTCCTACTGGATTATGGCCCTTGCCTTATGACCTCGTTTAACTTCAGTCACCTCCTTAAAGGTCCTATCTTGAAGACAGTCACCTTGGGGAGTTAGGGCTTCAACACATGAATTCGTTGGGGACACACTTCAGTTTATAACAAAGAATAAAAGAAAGAGACTATTACAGCAAATCAGGTGAGAAATGATGTCCACTCAAATCATGATGGCGATGGTGGAGGTGCTGAAAAGTGATTACATTCTAGAAATATTTTGAAGATAGACTGAAAAGGATTTCCTGATTTATTGGAAGTAAGGTGTAAGTGAGAAAATTAAGATAAAGATAACTGTAAGGTTTTTGCCATGAACCATTAGAAGAATGGAGTTACCACCCCCTAAGACTGATTAGGTTGCTGAAGGAATAGATTTGGGGCAGGAGGCAATCAAGAGTTCAGAATTGGATGTGTGGTGTGAGAGAAGTCTTTATTATGTGAAGTAGTGGAAATGTGAAGGAGGCAGTTGGACTTATCAGTTTGGAAAGAGTTGGAAAGATGGGTAGAATGAAAACAGAAAAGTGAAAGTCTGTGACATATCGATGTTATTTAAAGCCATGAGACTGGAGATAGCAAGAATGTGCGTAGATGAAAAGGAGATGAGTCCAAATACCTGTCGTCCACAGTTAAGAAGTCTGGGGAAGGAAATGAACCAGGAAAAAGGGTGAGAAGGCAAGAGATCAGAAGAGTGGAAGGAAAGCCAGTTAAGAGTGTAAAACGCCAATAGAAGAAAGTAAATCAAGGAAGAGGGATCAATTGTTCCAAAGGCTGCTAACAGTTGAGTGAGATGAGGGGTTGAGGAATGGCCACTGGGTTTAGCAACAAAGACTTTCACCAGATTAGTTTCACTTGGAGTAAGTTTAAGAGCGAATGGAAGGAGAGAGCTCAGACAAAATAAAAACAGACAACATTTTCCAAATAATTTTGCCTAAAAGGGAAGCAGAAAAATGGGCTGTCTGGGGGTAGGGATGATCAAGTAAAGGGTGTAATTTTAGAATAAGAGAAATTACATCAGGATGTTTATTTACTGATCAGAATAACCCAAGTACAGAATGAAACACTGATGGTAAAGAAGAGAGACAGAGGATAGAGAGTGTTGTTTTAGACAGTGTGAGAAGAGGTGGGACGTAGGCAGAAATGATGGGGCTGTACATGGAAACATAGATAGTTCTGTTTGTGGTATCAAGCAGGAAGGCAGACAACTTGGGTGCAGATGCTGGTGTATGGTTAATGTGGTAAAACCTAAAGAAGTTTTCCTCTTATTGCTTCAATTTTCTCAGCAAAGTAGGAAACAATGGACATAAATTCTAGCTCTAATTAAGGATGGTTTTCAAAGCACTTGACCTCAGGGTTTGGAAAGGTCTACAGCTGTTGGTCAAGTGAACAAAGGATGGCAGACTAGTTGGAGGTGTTCACAGGTAGAGGCGAGTGCATCTGGGGAATGATAGTAACTTAGATTGACGTGGCTGTTTACTATTCACAAAATATATTTTATCATGATTCCTCACAACAGACTTTCGAAAAAGGTATTAGTGATCCTATTACACAGAAGAGAAAAGTGAGTCTCTGTGTTAGTCTGTTCTCAATAAAGACACACACGAGACTGGGTAATTTATTTAAAAAAGAGGTTTAATTGACTTATAGTTCCACATGGCTGGGGAGGCCTCACAATCATGGCAGAAGGCGAGTGAGAAGCAAAGTCATGTCTTACATGGCAGCAGGCAAGAGAGCTTGTGTAGGGGAACTCCCCTTTATAAAACCATCAGATCTCGTGAGACTTATTCACTATCACTAGAACAGCATGGGAAAGACCTGCCCCCATGATTCAATTACCTCCCACCAGGTCCCTCCCATGACATGTGGGAATTATGGAAGCTACAATTCAAAATGAGATTTTGGTGAGGACACAGCCAAACTATATCAGCCTCAGAAAAGGCCATTTGCCAATAAATAAGCAGCAGGAATCTGAACTTCTAGAAGGAATTCTTCCTTGAAAATATCTTAAATATTAAACTTTTTAAAGATGTTGATCAGATATAACATTGTTTATTAGAGAAGAAAATTCACCATTATGATCAAAACAGAAAATATGTTACACAAATGGGAGGCCACTTTTTCCCTTTTTTATCAAAGGAACACAAATGGGAGGCCACTTTATTCCTTTTTTCATCAAAGGAAAAAGGAAAAAAGGGCCAAGAGAACACATTTTAGAGGGTTCTCCAGGAGATGCAAGCTGAGCTGTTGAATTCAAAACTACTTGGCTCTGAGACCTGAGAAACAGCTAATGAAGAACCAAGAAAAACTAAAGAAATAAAGGCCAATAAAATACAGCTGTGTTTCTTCTGCCCCTATTGGATTCAGTCATGATGATAAAACAGATTATTTTTGCGTTGTTTTTTTCTTCATGTTTTGGTCATTGTCCCATTGTAGAAGGTCTTATTTTAGGAAGAAAGTTATAGCCACAGCAATCTAGGGTATGAACATTTGATGACATAATCCTCACAAATAGATTGACAGGAAACAGTTCAGTCAGTCTGATTCAGGACTTGAAGCCATTTTCCCCATTGGCAATAACTGCCCCCCTTCCTCTCTTCCTTACACTCAGCTGGGATTTTTTTTCCATAATTAATCCCCAAATACTGAGCATTCCGATTTGTGTAATGCTCTACAGGTTGTAAAGTGCGTTCACATCCATTATCTCATTTCTTTCTCACCACAGCAGAGCAGGCAACAGTTTGTCCAGACCCCTAACAGTTAGGGTATTTGCATGAGAGAAGGGACCACACCTGTTATGTTCATCAGTGCACTGCCAGCATGCAGCCTGATGTAGAATGGAAGTTCATCTAATATTGAGTAGGGCTGTAGAAATCAGACAAGCATCATTCCCATTTCACAGATAAAACTGAAGCTCCAAATTACAGTTAGATGTCAATTCATAGAGGCAGAGAGTAAAATGGTGGTTACAAGGGTGTGGGGCATGGGGAGCTGTTGGTGAAAGGGTACAAAAATTTCAGTTGTGCAAGATAAATCAGTTCTGGAGATCTAATGTATAGCACAGAAACTATAGGTAACAATACTGTGTTTTATACCTGAAATTTGCAAAAAGGGTAGACCCTAAGTCTTACCACACACACACACATATCCTGTAAGGTGATGGACATGTTTATTAGCTTGATTGTGGTGATCATTTCACAGTGTACACATATATCAAAGCATCAAATTGTATACCTTAAATATATACAGTAAACAATTAAAAAATAAAAGGGAATTGTATTTAGAAATAAGGTTAAGTGATCGTCTATAGTATCATACTATATACTAAATGACTGTACTCCCTATTAAACTTCTTGAAATGTCATTAGATTGACCTTCTACCAGCAAAATAGGAACTTACATATTTATGGAGACAGATTAGATAATGTATTATCTTCACAACCAGATGCATAGGTAGGATGCTTTGAGAAATTGGTCTTGTTATACAATTGACATAACCTAAAGTAATCTTTCAAAACTTCCAGTTTTTAACCTCACAGAATAGACAGATATTTCTTTTTTAGCTTAAAGTACAGCATGATTCTGTACTAACTCTTCTTTGGATTCTTTTTTAAACATATGTTTATCATTTATAAGTTATCTAAGGATACAAAATTGACTAGTATCTAAAGGAAAAGAGTTATCAGAAAATTTGCATTATACTTACGCTTGCACTTCTATTCAAAAAGGTAAGTCCTTGTTCATGTTTTCTATTGCAATTACAGCTTTTGGAAAATTAAAATCCTGATTGAGACTGATGACCAGCTAAGATATGCTAGACCCATGAAATGCAAGTGAAATCACACAAATCTTTATGTAAAACATCCTTTTAAGAAAAGAAGTGTTGACACATGGTGCAATCGTGTTTTTTTATTCTAACAACCAAAATTTGGTATTTTGTCACCATTCTTTCAGCATTCTAGATTGTATTCCATTTATCATCTATCGATAATTGACAACACCTAACACAGACTCTATGTGTGTGTGTCATACACATGTCCAATATGACTTCTCGTGTCATGTTGTAGTTTTGGATCCTACCACTTGATGGCAGATATGGTAAAAGTCAGTTTAAAAAGGGGGAAGGGGAGCCCAAATGCACAGAAACCTTGTTGAAATGCAGAGCTCCCATATCTGTGGATCTCCACATGGTTCTCTTCAGGGATTCGGAATTGAGATGCCACCCAGAACAGTACTGGGCTGATGGGATGAAGGTGCGTGGCAAATGGGAAGCAAGATAATGTCGGGAGGACAGAGAGAGAACAAGAGAGAGAGGGAGGAAGTCATGGGAAGGAATTCACTACAGGTCATGACATGACACTCCTAGTGAAATAATCTCATGATTATTAGATATCCTTCTTCTTAGTTTTATGATGGAGCATCTGCAATAGATGGGAGAAAGAATCTAGCCTTCAAATATCTATATACACGTGTATCTTGAATTCAGCTACAAGTCATGGTATGACATTAATATTGAAGTAACCAGCATTGGAAATTCTGTTAGTTTTATAAGGGAGCATCTACATAGAGGAGGGAGAACCAATTTAGCCTTCAAATATTCATCTATGCCTCTCTGTCTGTATCTATATAGACACAGGTACAGCTATACTATACGGTACCATACTTTTATCCAAAAAAGAAATACCTACTTTGTGAGGTTAAAATAAAGACAATTTTATTAACTGAAAGTCTTTAAAGATTCCTTAAGTTATAGCAATAGAATAGTAAGTCTGATTTCTCAAAACATCATACCTAAGCATGTGGAAATGGATATTTTGATATACTAATGATCAGGACCAGCTAAATAATTTTTCAGGCCTAGCACAAAGTGATAATGTGGGTACCTGGGTCAGAAGGCGGAAAAAAGTGATGTTAAAGATGCTAAAATGTTATGCTGTTTTGTTTATTCCAATCTCCCTCTTGTCTTATCATGATGGTTTTTATTTGCTACTTAATGTCATTCTATATAATGACAAATTAAAATTCCAAATTATTAGCATAAATTCTACCATTCATCTTTGTTTTGTGCAATGACAGTTTTAAATACAAATGTAGAAACATTTGACTTATATTCTGGGTCACCACAATTATGTATTTTGTGTTTTGTAGCTCATTAAGACATACATATTTTATTCTTACCAATATAATGAAGAAGTTCCATAGAACTAACTCAACTATTTTTTGTTTCACTGTTTTGTTTTGATATGTACATACTTTCTACCTTTAGCTTACTGATGAGTAAGGAAGGATTGAAAGGAAAGGGAACTATGGGTTGCTCTATGCTTCTCTTTCTTTCAAAGTCATCATTTTCAGCACATGTAGTTGACCAATACATAAAAGAAACATGAATAAGAAAGATTATAGAGTTCTTAGTCATTTGTGTTTGTTAGAAAGTCATTTGTCCATTCTTTCTACTTTTGAAGCACGTTCAGATTTAAATGGAAAATGTGGTCTCCTAGAAATGTCAGTACTCGCATTTATTCAATTGTACATGTAACACACTTACCTTGGACGTGTTTGAGTCTTGCTCCATGAGAATTTGGCACTGATGGAGTACTGCATGAAAATGTATGAAATATCTAAAAATGGGTTGACAAGGAATGGGACTTCCATATCAAACACATCTGTCCTGTGCTCATTCACATGCTCTACTGTCCTATCTGACTTCTCTTACAAAACACAAGTTTGAAGAGAAAATTATTAAAACTCACAAGACATTAATGCAGAGCATTAAACCAAGCATGGGGTCCTTCTGAACACAGGGCACTGTGCAACTGTATAGATTTTACATCTTGTAAGCTGGCCTTGACAATGTTACTCATTTTTTTTTGAAATATGAAAAAATAATCACACTCGGCTGCCATCAATAAATGTTTTGAATGATTTTTTAATTGTCTATTTCACAAAATTCTCCTTCAATGTTGTTCAAAGCCAAGAATAGGAATTTACCTGTCTTTGAAAGACTTCACCTTAACATTCATTAAAGTCATTTCTATGCATGTAACAAATACTCGCATTTACCCCATAAATATGTAAAATAATTTATATCAATTTTTTGAAAGGCTATTTTCTTTCTGGAAGTGCATGCAGATTCATTGTTTCCAATTGTCCATTTGCTTGCCTCCCTGGAGGGTTTTGCACCTGGGGGCAGTGCACCTTAGTAAGAAACAAGACCAGTGAGAGTATGCCTGCTTTTGTGAAGCTAGCTAAAAGGCACGATGAAAGGGGAGATGGAAACAAGAAACTTGCCCTTCTTTATGGGCTTATTTGCAGGCAAATCAATTGGAGAAAAAATTATATATGGAAGTTGATGATCTGGAAATTGACTCCTTAAAGCTATGTGCACCTGGGTACCCTTTAGAAAGTCTTCACATGATTCCAGTATAATGTAGTTCCTCAGTTAGAAGGTTGGTTAGGGAAGTAAAAACAAATCCATAATTTACATATATATAAAATCAATAAAAATCTTAACAAAATTTAAGTTATACAAAGAAACTTCTGATTTTATCCCCCAAACTTGAGTACAATACGTCCTTGTTAGAGGAATTGGAAGAATTACATTTGGCCATTTAGCTGAGGAATAGCACAGTTTCTGGGGTTTCATTGCTCATAACTCCAGAGAATGTGGCTGAGGAAGTTAATTCTATTGAATTCTCAGAAATGAAATCTCTAGTGTTCTTGGCATAATAATACATGTGTTTCCTTTATCTTTTAGACCTAGGTTTTTTTTTTTTTTTTTTTTTTTTTTTTTTTTTTTTTTTTTTTTTTAATTGAGCACATTGTTTACATAGGACACCTAATGTGAAAATCCAAGTTTAAAAAGTTTCTTGGTAAAGTCCTGTCTTTAGAATTTTTTAAGACACATACTCACTGATGAGTTCTCATCCTTAACACTTTATCTACTTATTTTTACTCTGTGGGTAATATCTTATGTAGATGAACCTAATGTATATATAATCTTGCCTATATTTTAAAGGATTATCATATACTATTCTTCTGAAACTAAAAAAGGCTTGCATTACATTTATTTAAATTTTGTTCTAGTATTCTCTCTGATAAGTTACAATTTTGTTTTCGAGATAATATTCTGCACAAGAATAAATGAACTTCAGGTTCTGTAATCCACAATTTATCACAGAGCCCTTTTTTATGCAGCACAGAAAGACTGAGCACCTAATATGTGTCAGAGGCACTGTATGCTATGAGTGCACACAGTGGTAACATAGAGTGGTAATAACACAGAGAGTTTTTGTAGCCTTGGCTGTAGACATCTGGGATGACCTAGGAATGTTTGCAGCTTTTATGGACCTTTCCTTAGCCTTTAAGTCAGTGAAATCACTAAGCTGCAGAAGCTCATAGTATAGAAACTGTTTATTGTTGTTCATACAAAATTTCCATCCTAATACCATTCAAGTGACAATGTTTATAGGTATAGTCTCTTGAAAGATAAGAAAAATGATTTTGGCTTGTAATACCAGCAATTTGGGAGGCCCAGGTGGATGGATCACTTGTGGTCAGGAGTTTAAGACCAACCTGGCCAACATGGTGAAACCCCGTCTCTACTAAAAATACAAACATTAGCTGGGCATGGTGGCGCATGCCTGTAATTCCAGCTATTTGGGTGACTGAGGCATGAGAATTGCTTGAATGTAGGAGGCGGAGGTTGCAGTGAGCCAAGATTATGCCATTGCACTCCAGCCTAGGTGACAGAGCAAGACTCTGTCTCAAAAAAAAAAAAAAAAAAAAAAAAAAAAGAAAAGAAAAATGATTTCGAATGAAATAAATACGACAACGTCTTTTAGATCCCATTCTTTAAAAAAAAAAATAGATTTAAGGGTACAAGTGCAATTATATTACATGGATATATTGCATAGTAGTGAACTCTGGCCTTTTCATGTACCCATCATTTGAATAGCGTATATGGTACCCAATAGGTAGTATTTCATCCCTTAACTGCCTCTCACTCTCCTACCTCCAGGAGTCTCCAATGTCTATTATTTCACTCTGTATGTCTGTGTGTACCTGTTGTTTAGCTCCCACTTATAAGTAGAACATGTGGTTTTTGACTTTCTGTTTCTGAGTCATTTTATTTAGGATAATGGCATGCAGTCCCATCATGTTGCTGCAAAAGTTCATTTTATTCTTTCTTATAGCTGAGTAGTATTCCATTATATATATTTTAAGTTATATATATATATATATATATATATATATATATATACACACACACACACACACATACATATGATGGACACTTATGTTGATTCTGTGACTTTGCTGTTGTGAATAATGCTGTGATAAACATACAAACCTGGTGTCTTTTTGATATCTGCATTTTGTGGTACATACCCTGTAGTGGGATTGCTGGATGGATTGGTAGTTCTAATTTTAGTTCTTTAAGGAATCTCCATACTGTTTTCCATAGAGGTTGTATTAATTTACATTTCCACTAACGTTGTATAATCGTTCCCTTTTCTCCACATTTTTGCCAACATCTGTTCTTTATATTTTAATCATTTGAAGCTGTTTTTGGATGAGATATCTACATACCACCCTGATATTGAAAATAGGAGAAAAAAGTATTTTTTTCTTTGTTGATGAAATGGCTTGATTGTCATGTACTAGAAATGACCTCAACATATAATTGATCCTGTCTTTTAATTATTGTCAGAAATAGTGGCATAAGATCAACTATTCAAAACTCAAATCATAAGTTTTGGCAGATGTCCTCTAGCTGTAATTGGCTTCTATCCAATACTTCCACGTAACAGGTCAAATCATTCAATCATCTATGAATACATTTGGCCAATTAATCTATATTGAAGAGTCACCACGAGTTACATTGCTTAAAATGAGATATGTTTTATAGATATTTTTGTGAGATATTTTATGTCTATGGTGTGGCGTAGAATGGGCATTGGTAACCACCACCTTGAAATTAATCTGGGCTATATGTCTAATTTTTGAAGCAGAGACAGAGTTATTTTTTGAGAAAAATCTCAACCCTTCTCTCAGTCATTCCTTTGGCCCACTTCCAAACAAAGGTGACATGGCCAGTTTTCAAAAATGTATTTTATGCCTATCCTGTGTTCATCAAGTGTCAGGCATATAACTCCACTTTAAAATTGCAACGTTGAATTTTACTCTTTTTGTCAAACAATTTTAACCTTGAACTCTCTGGTGTCCAAATCTTCCCAAGGATTCATTTCAAGAAACAATATTTATGAAAGAGATATGATCCACATATGATTCTAGGTATTCTTCATTTCATTCTGGGGTCAGACCAGCTGCATATTTATAACATATTGTTTTGTGATAACAAAGATTGCTTTTACCACATTTTTTTCAGGAGAATGGCATTGACATCATTAGGGGACATAATAAAAAACATAATAAGAAACAGCAATCATTAGCAGGGCTATCCCTAGGGATAATTGAGGGCATTTTCACTTTTATCACATATAAAGGAGATCACATAACACTGTTTTCCTTACAAAAATTGTCTCTACCTTACAGGAACTGTGATCCAATTTCTTTTTTTGGGAAACAGCTTACAACTCTTAACTAGAATATTTGGTATACATGCTTGTATACTAACCTTACTTCTGGCTTTAATTTTTCTTTTTTTTCTTTCTTTCTTTCTTTCTTTCTTTTTTTTTTTTTTTTTTTTTTTGAGACAGAGTTTTGCTCTTGTTGCCCAGGCTGGAGTGCAATGGCGCGATCTCGGCTCACCGCAACCTCTGCCTCCTAGGTTCAAGTGATTCTCCTGCCTCAGCCTCCCAAGTAGTTGGGATTACAGACATGCGCCACCATGCCCAGCTAATTTTGCATTTTTAGTAGAGATGGGGTTTCTCCATGTTGGTCAGGCTGGTCTCAAACTCCTGACCTCAGGTGATCCCCCAACCTCAGCCTCCCAAAATGCTGGGATTACAGGTGTGAGCCACCGTGCCCGGCCTCATTTACTTTTTTATTCAATTTCCTCATCTCTTTTTTTATCCTATTCCATGCCATGTGTTATAGTAATGTGATAATATATTAGTAAGATAAATTTTAAATAAAATATTTTCATAACTATATATGAAATAAACAGAAACGTTCAGGATTTCAGAAATAGAGCCATTTCTCCTGTGGTTAGACTGTGAACGGTGATTATAGAATTTGGTTAGTAGCAAAGAGTGGAGCTGAAGTTCTTTAGAGGGTCAAGTGACACAAGCTACTGCATTAGTTTTATTATATGGGAATCTAGAAGCTGCTTAAGATGATAACAGCAGATAGAGTAGAAAGAAGCACACTCGGTTAACTGTCTCAGTGTTTGAAGATCATGACTGGGTGCCTGGAAGCCCATATCAGAAAAATGAGAGAGTTGTAACACTCACAGTTAATGGCCTGGGCAAATTTGATGTAAAAGGGCAAAAATATTTTGAGAAAAGATTTTTAGAACATAGCGGATTTCCACAGGAAACAGTGAAAGATTGGTGTAGGTATGGGTGAGGAAGAGCATGTCAGAGTGAGAAAGGGAGTCGGAAAGGTTAGTGCTTGTGTGTGGCAGAGGCATCCCACATTTATGCAGACTTTAGTTGATGAAGAGAGAAGGTCTGGTTAGAACTAACTGGTCTCAGTTCAAATGGTATCAGGACCTGGTTCCTGTAGCCATCACCTTGAATCTTGACTGGCTGCAAAGACATTGAAATAGGCATATCCAACATTTCATTTCCTACTTAATATGTGCTTGCAGGTATGCAGGTATATGGACATATCTGTTACCTTCATCAATTCTCTTAAACTTCTCATTCTCTCCCAGAAATTTACACATCTAGAATCCAAAACAAGAAAGAAAAATTCAAATTGTGCTGATTGAAAAATTTACAAACGCAAAATAATGATGATATCCCTTGTATATGCATCTATCCAGTACCTTTTACTCAGCTAGACCCCTCCTGTAGATAGGACCAGTAAGACAAAGCTCTGTGCATCATCCCAGCTTGGTTTCAGCCCAAGTTCTGTGTCTTCTTGTCCTGTTCTTGCCCCATTCCTTACCTCTAACTCCACTCCTGAGTTTGTCTAGTTCCTGACCTTTTAGATTTCATCTTCTACTCCAGACCCTAAATTTATTCCTTAGAGCTGATGACAGATTTATTGTCCTAGTATGGTCTTTTTTGCTTCCGTCTCAAATACAATTTTATGCTGATCTTTGTCTATATTCACTTCTGGACATACACACACCAGGTAGCTACCCTCCCGATCAAAACTGCTACTGGACACTCACCTAGCCACAGTGGTCAGAGTTAAACACTTCACCATGTTATGGGCCTAATAAACAAATCCCCTCTGTCCCTAATCTCATTCTTCATTTTCAGCATCATATTCACTCAACCCTCTGCTCTTGTCTAAGTGATCTGATAATGCAATCTATCCAAATGTGGCACTAGTTCACGTGCTAATGTCTCCTAAGGGTTAAATATATTTTAAAATTTGATCTTCTCTGGATTTTGTCATAAAAGTGTTCAAATTTCGATTAAGTGACAGTAGGAAAAGTAATTTGGTGGTAAACAGGGCCTTTGGGGCTATTAAACCTTTCAGGATAGAGAGCCACCCACTCCACATTCACAGTGAGTCCTTTGTTTCACCTGTTTTTGCCCCCTCCGTATTAGAGTTCTGAGGTAACCACAGGCAGGGAAGCAGATGGGTGTTTTGAAATAATAAAATAAGATATATGACTAGAAATGAACACTATTATTTGCTTGGTGGTATATTCTTGTAAACATTATGTAGCTAAGTCTGAAAGTTGGGGAGTATTTTGAGTAATAACAATTAAATTATTAATATGTCTGGAATATTTTATACAATTAACTAATCAATTAGTATTCATATGCAAAAGTTACAGTGAAAAAATAAAACTGAAAAAGTTTAAATAAACTGCTTACATCACACTGTCTACTACAAAGAATAGCTTTCATTTATTCTGCATTTGTCATTCCAAGACTTTGCTGCATTCACTCATTTAATTGTGACATTTCTATGAGGTGCTTACTTAAATATTTCCATTCACCTGTGAGTAAATCGGGGAACAGAGAAGTTAAGTAACTTGCCCAGCACACCCAGGTAATAAATAATAAGGCAGGGCCCAAATTCAGGAAGTCTCGCTCAGAGGTTACATTGTAATCCCTCTAGTAGGCTGCCCAGGTAAGAGACTGTGAGATTGAGATGTCTTCCATCTCCATCCTCCTGGTCTTTCTAGCAAGCAGAAGACCTAATCACAGTACATCTGTTCCTCTTTCTCCCTGGGTGAAGCGCTTTATGAATTGGGAAGGGAAAGGTGTTTTGTTGGTACTCAGACAAAATAAAGAAAAAAATGAATAATGACTATTAACAAAACTTAATCCCAGGAAATGCCACTTGGCTGCTGTAAGTGTGTATCACTCCTCAGTATCATTGACAGATAAACACACAGCCCTCACAGGAAGCTATTTGGTTTGGGTAGCAATGATTTTTGACACTCAGGAAACTCGCAGTGCGTACAGAAACATAGTTTCTCACTGTACTTCTTGGTGGTGATAAAATGTTCCATAAATAAACATTTCACTTTGTTTTCTTCTTAGTAAAATTATCTTTGCTGCTTTGATAGATTTTTCTTGTATTTAGGGTAACCTGTCCTAACCTCTGTTGGAACAAAATGAGAAATACTCCCTATATACAAGATAAGACAAATCTAATAGTTGTGTTTGAAAACATCAAATAGTAGTGGGCTCAAGAAGTGTGATATAAAGCTATCAATTAATTTTGTTGTAACTGTATGCACCTGTGAACAACTGCTTAATTAAAGAGGCAAACAGAAATCTCTCACAATAATACCTCACATTACTTGCACTTATGTGACTGTCAATTAGCTAGAGTGGATAAACACAATTGGAAGCATGCCATGTGGACGTCTGGTAAAGAAAAGAAAAAAAAGAGAAAGATATAAGCAGAAGCTATGTGAATAAAGAAAAGAGGACCCACAGACAAATATGGACAACTCTCTGTGGGATAAATATCCATTTCAATAAAGGAAATGAAAGTAGATTCTTTATACTGAAAGAACCAAACTCCCTCAATCACTGGAACAAAGAAAATGAAGCTTTCATACACAAATATACATCAAAAGAAAAAAGAGCCTGAGCATCTGGGCTGCTTGTGAACATGAGCTTAGTGCTGGTGTTTTATTTCTATATAAAAGAAAGCAAGGCGAATCCCTAGCTACTTGTCTCCCAAGATGATAGTATTCTATCTCAAGGTCTCTCCCTATAATTTTACTCCGTCCACAATTCTTTAGTCTTTCAACAACAACAACAACAACAACAACAACAACAACAACAACTTTGGAAAGGTGCTGAGGGAAAGAAGCTTAAAACTTATGAGAAGAGAATGTCAAGGTTTCCTCTGGGAAAAAAAGAGATGGATTGTACAAGTTGGAGATTTCTAGTTGTCAGCTTTGGCTCTCCAATGATTTATTTTGCTAATTGAAGGAAAAGGACTGTGGAGTTATGAGACAGAAAATTGAACAGGCAACATTTGAATTATGATGAAATTATAGCCCACCACTAAAAGCCTCCTTCAACCTTTGCCATTGAAGAGGTAGTGAAATCGTTATTGCTTTAATACAGGTACTCCTGAGGAAAGTTTCAATAATTTCTCAAGAAACCAGAAAACACAATTGCTGTCTTACTAGAGAACAATCACTCCAACCCTCCAAACCCACAAAAGGAGGGAGGCTCCTTGAGGGCTTAAGGTTATGTCTGAACCCTGGGTTTTCCTAGCGCCTAACATAGTGACTGGCATTCAGTATAAATAAACTTAAATGAAAATTACACTTAAAAAACTTTCCTGTCCCACCCTTACTTTTCTAGTTCTTGAGCCTTTGAGGCAGGAAATAAGCTTTATTTTATGAGTGAAAACATGAAAATTTCACTGGAAGAAAGCCAGACTCACTTAACATAGTTGTTGTCTGCTAAGTCTTTGCTTGTCCTGCACATAAATCTAGAAGAAAAAACATTTGAATGATCGAGTGGCCACACGTGTTGTCTGTGTGTCTGCCCAAAATAGTCATATGACTATACATTTTTTTTCTAACTTTAAAACCAGGGTACATTTCTAAGGCCTGTACAAAGAGATCTCTCAAAATAATGCCTAAAATTATTTGCAGTTGTATATCTGTGATAATATGCTCCAGTTCTGGCAGATCACCAATTTTTGTAAATAAAGTTTTGTTGGAACACAGCATGCTAATTCATGTATGCATTGTCTATGGCTGATTTCACACTACAATGGAAGAGTTGATTAGTTGCAACAGAGACAATATGACCTGCAAAGCCTATACTATTTACTATCAGGCCCTTTGCAGAAGCAGCCTGCTGACCCCTGATTTATTGAAAGTGATTAAAATTTTCTTTAATGCTTGCTTCAAAAATGTCAGGCATTGTGGTATATCCCATTACCTCATTTACATGGTTTATTTCATTAAATTGACACAACAGATGTGGTTGATTTGATTTTTACCCCCATTTTCACAGATGAAGTTTAGAAAGGTTAAGTGGTTAAGTAAGTAGCCTGATGTTCAGAGGTCACTCTTAGATACCCTCCTTGAAGCTGTGCTCCTGGGTTGTTCAGTAAAGCTTCTGTTTACTTGCCTTTGTATTCCAATAACAATCTGTAATTACCTGTGAGGACAATTATTGCACTATTGCTATTGTTGATGATGTGTCCTGCTACCTGCCAACTAGACAGGCCTGGGTCATGTTCACTTCAATTCCATGCATGTATTCTCAGTGATTACAACATTGTAGTTGTTTGCTGAATTTTCACTGAATGAATGAGTGAATGCCTGTCTCTGTGTATGCTAGAATATTAGCTCTGGCTGCCACAACTAAACACCATAGACTGGTGTTTATTGCTTAAAGAATAGAAAATTATCTTCTCATAGTTTTAAGGACTAGGAATTCCAAGATCAATGTTCCAAGAGGCTTTGGTTTTTGGTGATGACCTCTTTTCCTAGCTTGTAGATGTCTATCTTCTTGCTGTATCCTCACGTGGAAGGGAGGGAGGGAGGGAGGGAGGAGAGAGAGAGAGAGAGAGAGAGAGAGAGAGAGAGAGAGAGAGAGAGAGAGAGAGAGAGAAAGAGAGAAAGAAAGAAACAGACAACTCAGGTGTCTCTTCCTCTTGTGGGTACTAGTTTTATCAGGTCAGAGCTCCACCCTAATTTACCTTACTTAATTTAACCTTACCTCCTTAAAAGCCCTAGCTCCAATATAGTCCCATGGGGGTTTAGGACTTTAACATATGAATCTGAGGAGGAGCAAAATTCAATCCATAGCAGCTAGAAAGGGAGATATTATATATTGGCTGACCCAACCTCCATTTTTAATCTCCTCTGCTTTGCTGTCTCTATTCTGAAGTGTAAAAGTTAAAAATTTTCACTTGTAACTAGAGGTGGCCATGTGACTGAGACTGGCCAAGTTGTGGACATCTGTTACTTCAGCCCATTTCCCTTCTTTTTTATTTTTTGTCAGGACACAGACATGATATCTAAAAGTGCAACTGCCATCTTTGTATCACAAGATACGAAGCCACATGCTAAATATGGGAAAGCTAGTAGGGGCCTGGACCCTCAATGGTAATGATGGTCTGAACACCAATCTAGTACTGCCTATTGCCAGATCTCTTGGTGCATGATACAGTACTTGCAGCCAAATGCAGTTTGAACTGATTTAACCTGGCATACAGTAATGACTATTCCTAGTTATTAGAAGTGCAGGCACCAGTTCTACAACTAACCAGTTCTGTGATACTGAGTATCACCTTTGTATCTAAGGTGCTGAGCTCAATGACTGCTACAGTTTCTTCCAGCTCTAAAATTAAATGATTTTATGGTTCAGGCAGTGAATAATCTGGTAATAAGCCAGGACATTCTCAAATCATACACTAATAATTTGCTTAAATAAGAGAGTTATTGCAAGAGTTCATATAAGATAGATATTATTGTTGACTTTTTGAATATTTTTAGTAAACTTTACCTGTGAAACTTCTTGACCTGCTGTCTTTGCCTTCTCTCGGAGAATTATTTTAAATTTGTACTGATTTATTTTCTTAGAGAGATTTTGCTTGAGCTAGTAAGAATTGACAAAGAATGTTACAGTGTCTCCGTGTCCTGCTGGTAGGTGATGCTGCTCTCTCAAACGTGTCTCTGTGACTCCGATTGACCCTTAAATATACTGTTAAGCACATATTTTAAACATGACAAGATAATCAATAAATCTCATAAATATTGATGTCTCAGAGAGGAAATGCATCTTCGACTTGGGATCAGCATATGGAGTGCAGCACCCAGCCAGTCATCCTTCATGAGTCCTATAGAGAGTCATTGTCATATTATTTTTGCTTTCTTACTATGTCATTACAGATTGTGTCAAGGATGCCTGTCAGGCACTTGTACCAACAATGTTTTGAAGCCATGACATCATTTTGACATTAATTTCCATTTTTTTGTTCCATAAGAAGCCCCTAATATCTCCTGTTTTATGGCAAGCTTTTTACTGTCTAAGAATTCAGACATCAACTGTGAATATTGCTTCTATGAAAAAAAAATGCAGAAAAAGACAGGTTGGTTGTTAATTGATATGCTGAGGATTAGAGTAATCTTTGTATATCCTGGTAATACGATATACAGTGATTGGACTGATTTTTCCCTCTCCTTTAAGTCCCTGCCTAATGACACCCCCATTTTTCAATTCCTTAATAGCCACAAGCCCGATAGGAGAAAAATCCTTGCCCTTACCAAGTACTTTCATTTGCAGGAATAACTTCAATGTGAGTGAGATAAAACAGTGGAAGGCAGTGATTTTTCAGAGTACTTTATACTGTCACCCACCCCATCCAAGTCTGTCACACTTACAGTAAGTGGTTCCACCTAAAACCTTCAGTTTATTGATGCCTCCTTCATCTTTCATTGCATGTTTGAATCTGGCTCTGTTAGAATGGACTGTGTATGATAGAAAGTGTTCTACACCCTGCAGAGAACTTACGGGAGTGAGAGCTGTACACGTCCTTGGAGACTGGAGATGTTACAGGCTTTTCCTGCTCTTCGAGGAAGCATTTTCCTAACTAAATGGGCTAATTGTGCCCAGATTGGTGACAACATTTAAGAGTCCATAGTTAGAGAAAAAAAGTAGAAGGGTTAGTAGGAAAGTAAAGATGAACTCTTATCCTAACAGGGGTTCTTATGATCTAAGAAATAAGCTTAATACACATTAACATGCCAAGGATTAGAGCTGAGTTAGGACATTTATAATATTTTTGTGACAAAATCTAAAATTGTGGGATTTTTTGATGCTTGAGGATAGCATAGTGGTAACATTATGAACTCTGGAGCTAGATTCCCCTAATTCAAAACTAGCTGTGTCACTTACAAACTGTGTGACCTTGGGCAAGTTACTTAACCTGTGTGTGCCTCATAGTCTCCTTCAGAAAATGGGGATGATAATAGTCTCTTACTTCATAAGGTTGTGATGATTGCATTACTATACCTAAAGCGTAAAACAATATCTGGCACAAAGTAAGTGTCTATTTAATAAATATTAGTTATGATCAACAATTGATCATTATTTTATCACTCTATAAGAGCACTTGTTTGTCAGGAATAAATCACAGTGCATCAGATACTCTCAGTGACCTACAAAACTATATCTGGTCAAATCTCATTTCAGTGGACCGAAGACTTTGTGATATGTCCATTTGGCTAGGCTAACCTATAGTCCTCAGAATTACCTTTCTGGTAACTCACAAGATGTGAAACTACATGCTAAGATGGAAAAGCTAGTAGGGGCCTGGATCCTCAATGGTAATTGATGATCTGAACACCAGTCTAGTACTGCCTGTTGCTAGGTGTGTTTCCTTTCTGGTGTGTTTCCAGGTAGTATGGACTAAGAGAGAGATTCTCTCAAAAGACAGGTTGGTTGTTAGATTCTCTCAAAAGACAGGTTGGAGGATAGAAGAGAGGTAGAAGCCATTCTATGAGGGGATTTTCCAGGTGTAATTTAAAACCCCTAAACAGTTGCCTTCAATTAATCCAAAGGTTGGGCCTGTCTGAATCTTATCAGTTTATTCTGCCCTTCTCTCATTAGAATTTTACGTATCCATAATTCATTTCCTGATTTTTATTTTCCTATGTTTATCCCATCTCTCATGGCTTCCTTATTACCAGTCCCCAATATTCAAGTAAAGTGAAGCCCTTCGAAAGAGGGCTAGAGCTTTCCCGAATCTAGATTCTAAGCTCCAGATGATGGTCCCAGGATCCCCTTGCTGGTTAACGTCCTTTCTTGAGTACCTGCCTGAGGACTCCAAGCTTCAGTTTGTGACGTTCTACTCTGCCTGTGATCTTATCTTCTTGCCTGCTTGCCTACAGAATTTAGGGCTTGCTTAGCTCATCTCCACATTTTTGTAGGACAATTCCTTGTAATAAATGTACCTATTTAATCTATCTCTTGCTAGTTCTGCTTCTCTAGTTGAATCCTGATTGATACCCTACCAAATTTTTGGTCAAGAATACTACATATTTGAGTCAGCTTAAAGTTCAAACCCACTCTGAGATATCTGCTTAATTAACAGCATGGACAACAATTATAAAATCTTATTAAAAGAACTGTATAAAAGAGATAATTCAGCTAAAATACACTGGTGTAAATGATTGATTATTGGAACATTGGGGACCTACTGAGGAAGGCACGAGAGATAAGTGTGAAAAAATAAAAATTTTAAAAACAAATTATGGAATATTGTGTCAAAACTTATATTGAAAGGAGGGCAGAATGAAGAGATGTAGGTTTGAAAAAGACTCATGTTTAGGCAGAACAGAAGTTCATGCAAAATCAAATAAGGCAAACAAGAAAAAAGATAGTAACAATATTTTTTAAAAAATAAAAAGAGATGAGAAAAATGTGACTAAGAGTATGTATAATATAAAAAGCCCTAGTGAGTTAATGAATTCATACTATACTATACCCCTGTATTAAATGTTGAACAAAAAATGCAATTTATTTAAATAAAGTACATCCAGATAGGCATCTTTTTGTTTTTATTTCTTTCTACAAGTCTCTTTAAAAATAAAAAATTAGTCAACTACTACGAGAGTAAAAAATACTGTCTGGAAGCAAGTTGAACATTTTCAGAAGATGAATTAAATCTCTCACTACAGATTAGAAGAATTTAGCATATTACAGCCTTAGTTTTATCCCTATGACTTTAGACATGGAAAAACTTCAAAGTAAGTAAAATAAGTAGAAAAAATATGTAGGTGCACCTCTCCCTTCCTGAGTATTCTGTGTGAAATCTGCTTAACAGACATTTCAGGAAGAAGGACAATTATGTAATCTTTAAGTGCAACTTAGACAACCGGAACAACAGTTCATTGCTGAACATATGGGAAAAGAAACGAGAAAGGAGAATTTTGATGGAAAATTCTACACTGGCATGGTTTGAAAGATAGCAAAGACAAGAGCCTGATTAAACAGTGAAAAGAGGTGAGATAATTACATCTTCTTTTCATTATAACTTCTAATTGTAAAGAAATGTCATAATATTCAGAAAGTTTGGAAAAAATAATCAGCTCTGACCCTAGGATGCCATTTTCTTGCTTTCTATTTGGTGGGGTTTTTAATATATTATGCTAAATTTGGGGGCAAGGAAATTATATACATTTTCTTCACTTTATATTATTTAGTAACTGAAATAATGAAGATAATAAAACACTTCCCCTTGTACTAAGCCCCTGTATCTCTGGCTGGCTGCAGCCTGGCTCTCATGAAAATGGGTGTATCATTAAGGAAGAATTTGGCCCCAAGAATATGAGAATACCATGTGGAAGATTTACTGTCAAATGATGGCTATCCATAATTGCTGTCATTAGGGTAACTTTCTTAACATCAATTCACTTAGCTTTATATATCAAAACAAATACAACTTTAACTCATTTACTAAGGCAAGTTTAGACTCTGATGTGTCTGAATTTTTCTCTAATTTGACTTTTATCCTGTAGAGGAAGTGGCATATTTGTATTAAAATACAATCAAATGAAGCATGATAGATTAGAGAGAATAGTGGAGGATTGAGAGCTGTGAGTTCAATTTAGTGCAATGAAAATTTTTCTTGCCTTTTGAAGTGATATACAAGAAAACTGTCAAAAAAGTCATTGCTTAATACTAAAAATCTAAAAATAATCTTAATTGCACAGTTGCTGGGTCAGTCAACAAACTGAATATTCAGACTATGGTTTAGCCTATACTAGGATGTATGTGGAAGACAGAAAATAACAATGGCTTTAATATATAGGTTTTCCATACTGCTTTCTATTTTTTTTTTTTTTTTTTTTTTTTTTTTTTTTTTTTTTTTTTTTTTTTTTTTTTTGAGATGGAGTCTTACTCTGTAGCCCAGGATGGAGTGCAGTGGTGTAATCTCTGCTCACTGCAAGCTCCGCCTCCTGGGTTCACACCATCCTCCTGCCTCAGTCTCCCGAGTAGCTGGGACTACAGGTGCCTGCCACCACACCCAGATAGATTTTTTTTTTTTTTTTGTATTTTTAGTAGAGATGGGGTTTCACTGTGTTAACCAGGATGGCCTCGATCTCCTGATCTCATGATCTGCCTGCCTTGACCTCCCAAATATAATTTTTGAAATAATTATTTTTTAAAAAAATTATTATTAAAGTTCTGGGATACATGTGCAGAACGTGCAGGTTTGTTACATAGGTATACATGTGCCATGGTAGTTTGCTGCACACCCATCAACCTGTTATCTACATTAGGCATTTCTCCTAATGCTATCCTTCCAGTAGTCCCTGACCCCCAACAGGCCCTGGTATGTGATGTTCCCCTCCTTGTGTCTGTGTGTTCTCATTGTTCAACTCCCACTTATGAGTGAGAACATGCAGTGTTTGGTTTTCTGTTCCTGTGTTAGTTTGCTGAGAATGATGGTTTCCAGCTTTATCCATGTCCCAGCAGAGGACATGAACTCATCCTTTTTTATGGCTGCATAGTATTCCATGGCATATATGTGCCACATATTCTTAATCTAGTCTATCGTTGATGGGCATTTGAGTTTGTTCCAAGTCTTTGTTACTGTGAATAGTGCTGCAGTAAACATACGTGTGCATGTGTCTTTATAGTAAAATGATTTATAATCCTTTGTAATAATCCTTTGTAGATCCAGTAATGGGATTACTGGGTCAAATGGTATTTCTGTTTGTAGATCCTTGAGGAATCACCACACTGTCTTCCACAATGATTGAACTAATTTACACTCTCACCAACAATGTAAAAGTGTTCCTATTTCTCCACATCTGCTCCAACATCTGTTGTTTCCTGACTTTTTAATGATCGCCATTCTAACTGGCATGAGATGGTATCTCATTGTGGTTTTGATTTGCATCTAATGAGCAGTAATGATGAGCTTTTTTTCATGTTTGTTGGTCATATAAATGTCTTCTTTGGAGAAGTCTCTGTTCACATCTTTCACCCACTTTTGGAATTTTTTTTTTTTTTTGATAAATTTGTTTAAGTTCCTTATAGATTCTGGATATTAGCCCTTTGTCAGATGGATAGATTGCAAAAATTTTCTCCTATTCTGTAGGTTGCCTGCTGACTCTGATGATAGTCTTTTTTGCTGTGCAGAAGCTCTTTAGTTTAATTAGATCCCATTTGTCAATGTTGGCTTTTGTTGCTATTGCTTTTGATGTTTTAGTCATGAAATCTTTGCCCATGCCTATGTCCTGAATGGTACTGCCTAGGTTTTCTTCTAGGGTTTTTATGACTTTAGGTCTTATATTTAAGTCTTTAATCCACCTTGAGTTAATTTTCGTATAAGGTGTAAGGAAGGGGTCCAGTTTCAGTTTTCTGCATATGGCTAGCCATTTTCCCCAACACCATTTATTAAATAGGAAATCATTTCCCCATTGCTTGTTTTTGTTCTGTTTGTCAAAGATCAGATGGTAGTAGATGTGTGGTGTTATTTCTGAGGCCTCTGTTCTGTTCCATTGGTCTATATTTGTGTTTTGGTAGCAGTACCATGCTGTTTTTGTTACTGTAGCCTTATAGTATAGTTTGAAGTCAGGGAGCATGATGCCTCCAGCTTTGTTCTTTTTGCTTAGGATTGTCTTGGCTATGCAGGCTCTTTTTTGGTTCCATATGAAATTTAAAGTAGTTTTTTCTAATTCTGTGAAGAAAGTCAATGGTAGCTTGATGGGGATAGCATTGAATCTATAAATTACTTTGGGCAGTATGGCCATTTTCATGATACGGATTCTTCCTATCTATGAGCATGGAATGTTTTTTCATGTATTTGTGTCCCCTGTTATTTCCTTGAGCAGTGGTTTGTAGTTCTCCTTGAAGAGGTCCCTCACATCCCTTGTGAGTTGGATTCCTGGGTATTTTATTCTCTTTGTAGCAATTGTGAATGGGAGTTCACTCATAATTTGGCTCTCTGTTTGTCTGTTATTGGTGTATAGGAATGCTTGTGATTTTCGCACATGATTTTGTATCCTGAGACTTTGATGAAGTTGTTTACCAGCTTAAGGAAATTTGGGGCTGAGACAATGGGGTTTTCTAAATGTATAATCATGTCATCTGCAAACAGAGACATTTTGATTTCCTCTCTTTGTATTTGAATACCCTTTATTGCTTTCTCTTACCTGATTGTCCTGGCCAGAACTTCCAATACTATGTTGAATAGGAGTGGTGAGAGAGGGAATCCCTGTCTTGTGCTGGTTTTCAAACGGAATGCTTCCATTTTTTGCCCATTCAGTGTGGTACTGGTTGTGAGTTTGTCATAAATAGCTCTTATTATTTTGATATATGTTCCATCAATACCTAGTTTATTGAGAATTTTTAGCATGAAGGGGTGTTGCATTTTGTCAAAGGCCTTTTCTGTGTCTATTGAGATAATCATGTGGTTTTTGTCATTGGTTCTGCTTATGTGATGGATTATCTTTATTGATTTGCATATGTTGAACCATCCTTGCATTTCAAGTATGAAGCCAACTTGATCATGGTGGATAAGCCTTTTGATGTGCTGCTGGATTTGCTTTGTCAGTATTTTATTGAGGACTTTTGTATCAACGTTCATCAGGGATATTGGCCTGAAATTTTCTTTGTTCATTGTGTCTCTGCCAGGTTTTGGTATCAGAATGATGCTGGCCTCATAAAATGAGTTAGGGAGGATTCCCTCTTTTTTTATTGTTTGGAATGGTTTCAGAAGGAGTGGTACCAGCTCCTTTTTGTACCTCTGGTAGAATTTGACTGTGAATCCATCTGGTTCTGAACTTTTTTTGTTTGGTAGGCTATTAATTACTGCCTCAATTTCAGAACTCGTTATTGGTCTATTCAGGGATTCGACTTCTTCCTGATTTATTTTTTCTAGATTTTCTAGTTTATTTGCACAGAAGTGTTTATATTATTCTCTGATTGTAGTTTGTATTTCTGTGGGATCAGTGGTGATATCCCCTTTATCATTTTTTGTTGTGTCTATTTGATTTTTCTCTTTTCTTTTTTATTAGCCTGGCTAGCAGTCTATCAATTTCGTCGATCTGTTCAAAAAACCAGTTCTTGGATTCACTGATTTTTTTAAGGGTTTTTGTGTCTCTATCTCCTTCATTTCTGCTCTGATCTTAGTTATTTCTTGTCTTCACTAGCTTTTGAATTTGTTTGTTCTTGCTTCTGTAGTTCTTTTAATGTTAGGGTGTCAATTTTAGATCTTTCCTGCTTTCTCTCGTGGGCATTTAGTAATATAAATTTCCCTGTAAATACTGTTTTAAATGTGTCCCAGAGATTCTGGCACATTATGTCTTTGTTCTCATTGGTTTCAAAGAACATCTTTATTTCTGCCTTCATTTCATTATCTACCCAGTAGTCATTCAGGAGTAGGTTGTTCAGTTATCATGTAGTTGTGCGGTTTTGAGTGAGTTTCTTTTTTTTTTTTTTTTTTTTTGAGTGAGTTTCTTAATCCTGAGTTCTAATTTGATTGCACTGTGGCCTGAGAGACTGTTATGATTTCCATTCTTTTGCATTTGCTAAGGAGTGTTTTCCTTCCAATTATGTGGCCAATTTTAGAATAAGTACTGTGAGGTGCTGAGAAGAATGTATATTCTGTTGATTTGGGGTGGAGAGTTCTGTAGATATCTATTAGGTCCTCTTGGTCCAGAGCTGAGTTCAAGTCCTGAATATTCTTATTAATTTTCTGTCTCATTGATCTGTCTAATATTGTCAGTGGGGTGTAAAAGTATCCCACTATTAATGTGTGGGAGTCTAAGTCTTTTTAGTAGGTATCTAAGAGCTTGCTTTATGAATCTGGGTGCTCCTGTATTGGGTGCATATATATTTAGGATAGTTAGCTCTTCTTGTTGAATTGATACCTTTACCATTATGTAGTGCTCTTTTTTGTCTCTTTTGATCTTTGTTGGTTTAAAGTCTGTTTTATCAGAGAGTAAGATTGCAACCCCTGCCTTTTTTTTTTCTTTCTGTTTGCTTGGTAAATTTCTTCCATCCCATTATTTTGAGCCTATGTGTGTCTTTGCAGGTGAGATGGATCTCCATAAAGCTCATTTACATTTAAGGTTAATATTATTATGTATGAATTTGATCCTGTCATTATGATGCTAGCTGGTTGTTTTGCCCATTAATTGATGCAGTTTCTTCATAGTGTCTACAGTCTTTACAATTTGGTATGTTTTTTTGCAGTGGCTGGTACCAGTTGTTCCTTTCCATGTTTAGTGCTTCTTTCAGGAGCTCTTGTAAGGCAGGCTTGGTGGTGACAAAATCTCTCAGCATTTGCTTGTCTGTAAAGGATTTTATTTCTCCTTTGCTTATGAAACTTAGTTTGGCTGGACATGAAATTCTGGGTTGAAAATCCTTTTCTTTAAGAATGTTGAATATTGGCCCCCACTCTCTTCTGGCTTGTAGGGTTTCTGCAGAGAGTACACTGTTAGTCTGATGGGCTTCCCTTTGTGGGTAACCCGAACTTTCTCTGGCTGCCCTTAACATTTTTTCCTTCATTTCAACGTTGGTGAATCTGATGATTATGTGTCTTGGGGTTGCTCTTCTTGAGGAGTATCTTTGTGGTATTCTCTGTGTTTCCTGAATTTGAATGTTGGCCTGTCTTGCTAGGTTGAGGAAGTTCTCCCGGATAATACCCTGCAGAGTGTTTTCCAACTTGGTTCCATTCTCCCTGTCACTTTCAGATACACCAATCAAATGTAGGTTTGGTCTTTTCACATTCTCCCATATTTCTTGGAGGCTTTGTTCATTTCTTTTTCTTTTTTCTCTAATCTTGTCTTCACACTTTATTTCATTACATTGATGTTCAATCTCTGATATCCTTCCTTCTGCTTGATTGATTTGGATATTGATACTTGTGTACGCTCCATGACATTCTCGTGCTGTGATTTTCAGCTCCATCAGGTCATTTATATTCTTCTCTATGCTGTTATTCTAGTTAGCAATTTATCTAACCTTTTTTCAAGGTTCTTAGCTTCCTTGCATTGTAGCTCAGGGGAGTTTGTTATTACCCACCTGCTGAAGCCTACTTCTGTCAATTCATCAAATTCATTCTCCATCCAGTTTTGTTCTCTTGCTGGAGAAGAGTTTTGATCCTTTGGAGAAGATGCATTCTGGTTTTTGGAATTTTCAGCTTTTTTGCACTGCACTGTTTTCTCCCCATCTTCGTGGATTTATCTGCCTTTGTCTTTGATGTTGGTGACCTTTGGATGGGGTCTCTGGGTGGATGTCCTTTTTGTTAATGTTGATGCTATCCCTTTCTGTTTGTTAGTTTTCCTTCTAACAGTCAGGCCCCTCTGATACGGGTCTGCTGGCATTCGCTGGGCGTCCACTCTGGACCCTGTTTGTCCCTCTATCACCAGTGGAGGCTGCAGAACAGTAAAGATTGCTGCCTGTTCCTTCCTTTGGAAACTTCGTCCCAGAAGGGCACCCAATAGATGCCAGCCAGAGCTTGCCTGTGTGAGGTGTCTCTTGGTCCCTACTGGGAGGTGTCTGCCAGTCCGGATACACAGGGGTCAGAGACCCACTTGAGGAGGCAGTCTGACCCTTAGCAGAGCTCAAACAGTGTCCTGGGAGATCCACTGCTCTCTTCAGAGCTGTCAGGCAGGGACATTTAAGTCTGCAGAAGCTGCGCCCACTGTCTGACCATAATGGCCTTGCTGAGCTGTGGAGGGCTCCACCCAGTTTGAACTTCCCAGCAGCTTTGTTTACACTGTGAGGGTAAAACCGCCTACTCAAGTCTCAACAATAGGAGACGCCCCTTCCCCAACTATGCTTGGGCATCCCAGGTCTACTTCAGACTGCTGTGCTGGCAGCGAGAATTTCAAGCGAGTGGATCTTAACTTGCTGGGCTCCATGGGGTTGGGACCCACCAAGCCAGATTAGTTGGCTCCCTGGCTTCAGACCCCTTTCCAGGGGAGTGAATGGTTCTGTCTCATGGGCGTTAAATGCCACTGGGGTATGGAAACAAACAAACAAACAAACAAACAAACAAACAAACAAACAAACAAAAAACTCCTGCAACTAGCTCAGTGTCTGCCCAAACAACTGCCCAGTTTTTTGCTTGAAACCCAGGGCCCTGGTGGCATAGGCACCAGAGGGAATCTCCTGGTCTGCAGGTTGCAAAGATCATGGGAAAAGTACAGTATCTGGGCCAGAGGGTACCATTCGTCATGGCACAGTCCCTCACGGCTTCGCTTGGGTAGGGGAGAGAATTCCCTGATCCCTTGCGCTTCCCAGGTGACACGATGCTCCACCTTGCTTCGGCTCGCCTTCCGTGGGCTGCACCCACTGTCCAACCAGTCCCAATGAGACGAACTGTGTACCTTAGTTGGAAATGCAGAAATCACCCACCTTCTGCATGGATGTCACTGGGAGTTGCAGACCAGAGCTGTTCCTATTTGGCCATCTTGCCAGCAAATCCCCACATGTTGTTTAAGTTCCATACGATTTTATAGTTTCCAAATTCCTCTTGTTATTTATTAGTCATTTTATACTATTGTGGTCAGAGAAGATGCTTTATATTATTTCAATTTTCTTTGAATGTTTAAAGACTTTCTTTGTGACCTAACATATGGTATATCCTTGAAAATGATTCATGTGCTGAGAAGAATGTGTATTCTATGGGCCTTGGATCAAATGTTCTGTAAATATCTATTAGATCCATTTGATCTGTAGTGTAGATTGTCTGATTTTTTTCGTTGATTTTCTGTCTGGAAGATCTATCCAGTGATGAAAGTGGGGTGTTGAAGTCTCCAGCTATAATTGTACTAGGGTCTGTGTCTCTCTTTAGCTCTAACAATATTTGCTTTATATATCTGGGTGTTCCAATATTGGGTGCATTTAGATTTACAATTGTTACATCCTCTTACTGAATTGGCCTTTTACCATTATATAATTACATTCTTTGTCTATTCTTATAGTTTTTGTCTTGAAATCCATTTTGCCTGATGTAAGTACAGCTACTCCTGCTCCTGTTCTTATTTCTATTGGCCTGAACTATGTTTTTCCGTCCCTTTATTTGCAAACTATATGCACTTTTGTTTTTTTAGGTGAAGTATGTTTACTGTAGGTAACATCACTGGGTTTTGGTTTGTCATGTATTCAACAAATCTATGTCTTCTTCTTTTTTTGTTTTTTTGAGATGGAGTCTTGCTCTGTCACCCAGGCTGGAGTGCAGTGGTGCGATCTCGGCCCACTGCGAGCTCCACCTCCCAGGTTCACACCATTCTCCTGCCTCAGCCTCCTGAATAGCTGGGACTACAGGTGTCTGCCAGAACGCCTGGCTAATTTTTTTGTATTTTTAGTAGAGACGGGGTTTCACCATGTTAGCTTAGGATGCTCTCCTTCTCCTGACCTCGTGATCCACCTGCCTCAGCCTCCCAAAATGCTGGGATTACAGGCATGAGCCACCATGCCCAGCCCAATCTATGTCTTTTGATGAGACAGTTCACTCCATTAACCTTCAAAATTATTATTGATGAGTAAGGACATAGTTTTCCTGTTATGTTATTTGTTTTCTGGTCATTTTGTAATTTTTCTCTTCCTTCTTTCCTTCCTTCCTGTCTTCATTTTAATGAATGTGATTTTCTCTGGTGTTTTATGTTTTAATTTCTTGTTTTTATTTTTTGTGTATCCACTGTATGTTCCATGAGGCTTGCAAATATCTTATAACCCATTACTTTAAACTGAGGACAACTTCACACTGATTGAATAAACAAACTAACAAATACAAACTCAATATTTTAACCTTTGATTTTTAACTTTTTGTTGTTTCCATTTATATATTATTATACTGCCTATGTCTTGAAAATGTGTTGTAGTTATTATTTTTGATTGGTTCGTCTTTTCGTCTTTCCACTAGAGATAAGAGTAATTTATATACCACAATTACAGTATTAAATATTCTGTGTATGTCTGTGTACTTACTATTACCAGCGACCTTTGTACCTTCAGATGATTTCTTATTGTTCATCAATGTCCCTTTCTTTCAGACTGAAGAACTCCCTTTAGCATTTCTTGTAGAATGGGCCTGGTGTTAATAAAATTCCTCTGGTTTTGTCTCTCTGGGAAAGTCTTTATTTCTCCTTCATATTAAAGAATATTTTTACTGGATATACTTTGCTAGGGTAGAAAGGTTTCTTCTTCTTCTTCTTCTTCATGTTAAATACGTCATGCCACTCTCTCCTGGCCTATAAGGTTTCCACTGGAAAGTCTACTGCCAGCCATATTGGAGCTCCATTGTATGTTATTTGTTTGTTTGTTTGTTTCTCTTACTACAATTAAAATCCTTTCCTTATCCTAGAACTTTGGGAGTTTGATTATTAAATGCATTCTGGCAGTCTTGTTTGGATTAAATCTACTTGGTATTCTTTAGCCTTCTTGTAATTAAATATTGATATATTTATCTAGGCTTAGTTCTCTGTTACTATCTTGGTGAAGAAATTTTCTACCCACCTCCCTCATCTTTAAGGTCAATAAGTGTTAGATTTGCCCTTTTCAGGCTATATTCTAGATATTGTAGATAAGTATCATTGTATTTTTTTCTTTTGTCTCCCCTGATTATGTATTTTCAAATAGCCTGTCTTCAAGCTTTCTAATTCTTTCTTCTGTTTGATAATTCTGCTATTAAAAGACTCTGATGAATTTTTTAATGCTTCAATTGTATTTTTCAACCCCAGAATTTCTGCTTGATTCCTTTTAATTATTTAAATTTATTTGCTAAATTTATCTGATAGGATTTTGAATTCCTTCTCTGTGTTATCTTGAATTCCTATGAGTTTTCTGAAAACAACTATTTTGAATTCTCTGTCTGAAAGGTCACATATATCTGTCTCTCTGGAATTGGTCCCTGCTGCATTACTTACTTCATTTACTGAAGTCATGTTTTCCTGAATGGGCTTGAAGGTTGTAGATATTCATCAGTGTCTTGGCATTGAAGAGTTAGACATTTATCATAGTCTTCCCAGTCTGGGCTTGTTTGTATCTGTTCTTCTTGGAAAGGTTTTCCAGATGTTTGAAGACTGTATCACTAGGCAAATACAAATGCAGAAAAAAAAAAAAAACAGAAGATTTTAAGTTTACACTTCAGGCTGATCCATAAATAACTAAAAAATAAAATAAGCAGAAGACCAGAGGGAAGAAGGAAAATCAGATTTCCTGAGTGACTACTTTATTAGATTCAAATGTCCAATATTCAACAACAACAACAAAAAATCACAAGGCATAGTCCAGGCGTGGTGCTTACACCTGTAATTCCAGCACTTTTGGGAGGCCCAGGTGGGAAGATCGTTTTAGTTCAGGAGTTCAAGACCAGCCTGGGAAACATAGTGAAACCCCATCTTTACAAAATTGTTTTTCAAAAAGTAGCCAGGCATGGGGGCACATGCTTCTATTCCCAGTTTCTCATAAGGCTGAGGTAGGAGAGTTGCTTGGGCCCTAGAGACTGAGACTGTAGTGAGCCATGATTGCACCACTGTACTCTGGCCTGAATGACATAGTAAGACACTTTCAAAAAAAAAAAAAAAAAAAAAAAAAAAAGAGAGAGAAAGAAAGATAGAAAGGAAGAAAAATAAAACATAAAAGTAACAAGGCATACAAAAAAATAGGAAAGTATGACTTATACAAAGGAAAATAAATTAATAAACAGAAACAGTCCTTGAAAAAAACTGATGGTAAATCTACTAGGCAAAGAGTTTTGGATGCTCTTTTTTTTTTTTTTTTTTTTTTTTTGAGACGGAGTCTTGCTCTGTCGCCCAGGCTGGAGTGCAGTGGCGGGATCTCAGCTCACTGCAAGCTCCGCCTCCCGAGTTTAAGCCATTCTCCTGCCTCAGCCTCCCGAGTAGCTGGGACTACAGGCGCCCGCCACCTCGCCGGGCTAATTTTTTGTATTTTTTAGTAGAGACGGGGTTTCACCGTGTTAGCCAGGATGGTCTTGATCTCCTGACCTCGTGATCCGCCCATCTCGGCCTCCCAAAGTGCTGGGATTATAGGCTTGAGCCACCGCACCCGGCCGAGTTTTGGATGCTCTTAAGGATGCTCTTGGACCTCTTAAGGATGCTCAAATAACTAAAAGAAGATAGGGATAAAGTGTTTTAAAAGTATGAATAAAATTGACCGGGCGTGGTGGCTCAAGCCTGTAATCCCAGCACTTCGGCAGGCCGAGGCGGGTGGATCACGAGGTCAGGAGATCGTGACCATCCTGGCTAACATGGTGAAACCCCATCTCTATTAAAAAAAAAAATACAAAAAAAAAAAAAAATTAGCCATGTGTGGCGGCAGGTGCCTATAGTCCCAGCTACTCGGGAGGCCGAGGCAGGAGAATGGCGTGAGCCTGGGAGGAGGAGCTGAGCCTGGGAGGAGGAGCTTACAGTGAGCTGAGATCGCATCACTGCACTCCAGCCTGGGTGACAGAGCTAGACTCCGTCACAAAAAAAAAAAAAAAGTATGAATAAAATTGAAGTGTCAACAAAGTGATAGAAAACCTAAAAAGAAACCAAAAAGAAATTCTGGAGTGAAAAATGAAATAACTGAAAAGACAAATCACTAGAAAGATTCAAAGGCAGTTCTAAGCAAACAGAGGAAAGAATAATCAAACTTGAAGATAGGACAATGGAAATTATTGAGTCTGATAAACAGAAAGAAAAAATATTGAGAAAAAGTGAATGGAACATAAGAGACCCTTGGGAATCATCTGACTGACCAACATGTATATTGCAGAATTCCCAAAAGCAGAAAAAAGGAGAAAGAGGTAGAGAGATTATTTGAAGAAATAATGGGCAAAAATTTTCTGAATTTGAAGAAAGACATGAATATAAACATCCAAGACCCTTAACACGCTTCAACAGGATAAATTCCAAGAGTTTAATTCCATCAAGAACACATGATAAACAAATCGTTGAAAGCCAGAGTCAAAGAGAGAATATTGAAAGCAGCAAGAGAGAAGCAACTCATTACATGTAAGAAATCCTTAAGATTGCAAGCAGACTTCTCATCAGAAACTTTCAGAGCAAGGGGTCAGTGGGCTGACATATTCAAAGTACTAGTATAAAAAATACTGTCAACCAAGAATTACATATCTGGCAAAACTGTCCTTCAGTAGTGAAGAGAAAAATAAAACATTCCCTGATAAACAAAAGCTGAGGGAGTTTATTACCACTATATCTGCCTTGCAAGAAATACTAAAGGGAGTCCTGCAGATTGAAATAGAAAGAACACTAGACAGTAACTTGAAGACTTATGAAGAAATAAAGATCTCAGCAAAGTAAAATACATGGCCAGTTTTAAAAACTAGTATTAGTGAAACAATGGTGTGTAACTCCACTTTTAGGTTTCTACACAATTTAAAAGACTAATGCATTAAAAATTATTAGTTTGTATTTTGGACACACAATTTATTAAATAAAGATGTAATTCTGTGACATTTACAACTAAATGGATGGGGATGGTGCTGTTAAAGTAGAAAAGTTTTTGTGTGTTATTGAAATTACGCTGGTATAAATTCAAAGTAGAATTTTAGAATTTTAGGATGTTAAATGTAATCTTCATGATAACCACAGAGAAAATAGCTAAAAATCATACACAAAAGGAAATGAGAAAGAAATTTAAATGTTTTATTACAAAAACCTATTAAACATATAAAACAGTAATTCAGGAAATGAGGAACAAAAAGAGTAATAAGGCACATAGAAAACAAATAGAATAATGCCAAAATCTCTTCTTATTAGTAATTAAACATAAATGGATGAAACTTTCCAATCAAAAGATGAAGATTGAGAAAATTGATTTTTAAAAATGTGATTCAACTATATGCTATCTATAGGAGACTCACTTTAGATTCAAAGATACAAATAGTTTGAAAGTGAAAGGATGGTAAATGATATTAGTAACAAAAGAAAGTATGTATAGCCATTTTGTCTTATAGTAGTATAACCATGCATACTTTCGTTTAGTTACTATGGTAACTACTATCAGACAAAATTGACTTTAAATAAAAAAATTAATACAAAGAATGACATTATATATTAATATAACTTTTAATACAAGAAAATATAATGATAAACATTTATACATTTAATAAAAGTCCATCAAAATATGTAAAGCACAATTGATTAAATTTAAGGTAGAAATAGACCATTCTACATTATACTCTCAATAAAGGATTGAACAACCAGAAAGAAAGTAAGTGCTATAGACTGAATATTTGTGTGACCAAATTTATGTTCACTGCAGTCTTTATTGTGACAGTATTTGGAATTGGGCCCTGGAAGCTAATGAGATTAATGCTTTTATAACCAGAGGCCAGATAACTTGCTATTTCTCTGCTCTCTACTATGTGGAAATATAACAAGAAGATAACGAATTCCAAAGCAGGAGGCAGGTTCCCACCAAACACTAAATCTGCCAGCACTTTGATCTTGGACTTTCTTACCTCCAGAACTGTGAGAAATAAATGTGTAGTGTTTAAGCCACCCAGGCTATGGCATATTTTTTATAACAACCTGAACTGACTCAGACAATAAGCAAGGACACTGAGGACTTAAACACAAGAAATTAACTAGATCTAACAAACACTTATTGAATGCTCTACCCAATGGAACAGAATACACCTTCTTCTCAAGTGTAAGATTTTAGGATAAACCATATGTTAGAAAACAAATTAAGCCTCAATAAGTTTTAAAAGGTAGATATTATACAAAATATCTTCTCAAACCAAAATGGGATGAAGATAGAAATTAATAACATTAGGAAAACTAAAATATTTACAAATTTGTGGCAATTAAACAACACACTCTTAAGCAACCACCGGATAAAAGAAGAAACCAAAAGAGAAATTAGAAAATATATAGTGATAAATGAAAATTAAAACACTACATAAAAAATTATAATATACAGTGAAAGTAGTGCTAAAGGGGAAACATATAGATATAAACACATACACTAAAATATAAGAAAGATCTCAAATCAACAATTGAACTTTACATCTTAAGGAACTAGAAGAAGAAAAACAAACCTAAAGCTAGCATAAAGATGAAATAATAAAGTTAAGAGCAGGAGTCAAATGAAATAAAAGTGTAGAAAAATAATAGAGAAATTTTAAAATAACCAAAAGCTGGTTCCTCAAAAAAATCAACAAAACTAATAAAAGTTTAACTAAATGGAGTCTCTATGGAAAATAGAAGACTCAAATTACTAAAACCATAAATGAAAGTGAGGACATTGCTACTTATTTTACATAAACGAGAAATATTAAAAGAGTACTATGAGCAATTGCATGCCAACGAATAAGTAATATAACCTACATAAAATGGGTAAATTCCTACAAACACAAAACCTGCCAAGACTAAAGCATGAAGAAATAGAAAATCTTAATAGACCTATAATTCATAAAGCATTTGAATTACTAATCAAAAATTTTCCGACAAAAAAATCCCTTGACCTAATGGGTTCACTGGTGAATTCTAGCAAACACTTAAAGAGGAATACCAATCCTTCTCAAACTTTCCAAAAAAATCGAAGACAAATAACACTCCTGAACTCATTCTATGAGGCCAGCATTACTGTTGGAAAGGGAGTCTTGTCTGTGCAGTCTTTCAACTCCTGCTCAGTCACATAAGAATGAGTCTTGGGCCTATAACACTTCCTTCCTTACCAAGAGATAAAGTGCCCAAACAAGCTATGCTGTGCTGGGCTTATTGCATTGTGAGGTAATATCTTTCCCTGTTTCTGGCTTAATATGCATTCCTTTGTTCTGCTTAAACTTATGCATAAATAGCTATAGGCATTTATCCACCTTTCAGTACATCAGACTCTAGTGGGGAGAGGGAGAGCTCATTCTACTGTCACATGAGAAGAGTGTACACAGGCCAACTGTCCTGTCAGCTGCCAGGTGACCCACTACCCATGAGGGATCAATGCATACTATGGGAACTGATTTTATTATGTCTCTTTTCTATGTGATTATAAGAGTTCTTCCAGACAATGCTTGGCTGTGTTGTATTTTTCTTGGTTACTCTGATACCAAAATGCAGTGAGCAGAAGTGTTTGTATATTGATTTTTGGTGGCTGGAATTGTAATAATTTTTGCTACCTTCTATGTAGTTGGATCCCTCTGCCAGCTTTGACAAGCAGTACACGGTGTTATGCTCAACAATAACCCCGATACCAAAGCCAATAAAGATACAACAAGAAAAGAAAACTACAAATATCCCTTATTAACATTGATGCAAAAATCCTCAATAAAATACTAGCAAACTGAATTCAACAGTATTTTAAAATGGTTATGTGCCGTGACTGCTATGGCTTGAATGTGTCTCTCAAATTCCATGTGTTGGAAACTTAATCCCCAAATTCATATGTTGATAATATTTGAAGATGGAGAATTTGAGAGGTAATTAGGATTAGAATTAGATAAAACCATCAGGTGGTCTCCCATAGAGGGACTGGTGGCTTTACAAGAAGAAGACACATGAGCTGGCACACTCTTGCTCTATTGCCAGTTGATGTCTTCCACCATAATATAATGCAACAAGAAGGCCCTTGCAAGATGCCAGATGCCAGTGCCATGCTCTTGAACTTCCCAGTCTCAAGAACTGTGACCTGACCAAATCTTTCTTCTTTATAAATTACCGTGTCTGTGGTATTTTGTTAGAGCAACAGAAAATGGACTAAGAAAATGACCAAATGGGGTTCAGTTCTTGGAAGGAAAAGATGGTTCAACATATAAAAATCAATCAATATAATGTACCAAATTAACAGAATGAAGAAAAAAATCACACAATCATCTTTATTGATGCAGAAAAAGCATCTATCAAAATTGAACATCTTTTTATGACAAAACCACTCAACAAACTAGGACTAGAAGGAAACCACATCAACATAATAAAAACTATATATGAAAAACCTGAAGTAAACACCTACTCATTGGTGAAAGACTGAAAGTATTTCCTCCAAGGTCAGGAACAAAGCAAGGATACCTACATTTGCCACTTCTATTTAACATAGTACTAAAAGTCCTAGTCAGAGAAATTATGCAAGAAAAATAAATAAAAGGAGTCCAAATTGGAAAGAAAAAAGGTAAAATTACTTACTTTGGCAGAAAATATTATGCTATGTGTAAAAAACTCTGAAGATTACATACACACACAGACACACACACTTAGGAGTAACAAATTCAGCAAAGTAGCAATATGCAAAGTCAACATACACAAATCAGTTGCATTTCTAAATATCAAAAATAAAATATCTGAAAAGGAAATTAAGAAAATAATTATATTTATGACAACATCAAAAATAACAGAATAGTTAGGAATAAACTTAACCAAGGAGGTAAAAGTCTTGTCCAATAAAACATTTCTGAAAACAAAAATCAAAGAAGACACCAGTAAATCTAGATGTCATCAACAAATCATAGGATAAACCAGTATATCCTGTGTTCATAGATTAAAAGACTTAAGATTGTTATGATGTCAGTACTACTTAAACTTATATAAGATTTAATGCAATCTCTATAAAAATCCCAATAACATCTTTTTAAAGAAATAAAAAAATCAATCATAAAATTTATATAGAATCTCAAGGAACCACAAAAAGTCCAAGCATCATACAGATCTACAACAATCTTATATAGAATCTCAAGGAACCACAAAAAGTCCAAGCATCATACAGATCTACAACAATCTAACAGTGTGGTAATGGCATAAAGACATAGAGCAATGGAATAGACTAGAGAGTCCTGAAATAATCCTTTGCATATTACGCAAATGATTTCCGACAAGGTTGCTAAAACCATGCATTGACAAAAAGACAGTCTCTTCCACAATATTTCCAGGAAAACCAAATATCCACATGCAGAAGAATTAAGTCGTACCCTAATCTGACACCACATACAAAAATTGATTCAAAATGGATCCATGACCTAAATATAATCCCTAAAGCTATAACACTCTTAGGAAGAAACATAGCAGAAAAGCTTCACAACATTGGATTTGGCAATGTTTTTTTGGATATGACAACAAAGACACAGGAACAAAAGAAGAAATAAACAAATTGATTTCATGAAATTTGTATATCAAAAGGTAGTATACTATCAATAGAATAAAGAGGAAACCCACACAATGAAGAAAATATTAACAAATAATATATCTGATAAAGAATTAGTATCCAGAGTGTACAGAGAATAGCTAAAACTGAGCAGCAACAACAACATTTCAGAAATAGGCAAAGGACCTAAATAAACATTTTTTCAGAGAAGATACATGTGTGGCCAAATAGCACATACAAAGATGGTCCACATTAGTAATCATTAGATAATTGCAGATCAAAACTACAATGAGATACTACCTTACTCCTATTAAGATGGCTATTATCAAAAAACAACAACAACAGAACATACATATTAGCATGTGGAGAAATTAGAATCCATAAACACTGTTGATAGGAATGTAAAATAGTATAGAAATTGTAGAAAGCAGTATGATAATTTCCTAAAAAATTAAAAATAGAATTGCCATATATCCAGCAACTCTACTTGTGGGTATTGTAGGGGAGAAAAAGTATCTTCTTATCCAATATAAGGTTCATGGCTGAGACCTTGTGTTAGTCTGTTCTCATGCTGCTAATAAAGACATACTCAAGACTGGGTAATTTACAAAGGAAAGAGGTTTAATTGGCTCACAGTTTCACATGGCCAGGAAGGCCTCACAATCATGGAGGAAGGTGAATGAGGAACAAAGTCATGTCTTACATGGTGGCAGGCAAGACAGCATGTGCAGGGGAACACCTCTTTAGAAAACCATAAGATCTCATGCAGCTTATTCACTATCATGTGAGCAGCATGAGAAAGACCCACACTCATTTTTCAATTACCTCCCACTGGTTCTCTCCCACGACAGATGGGAACTATGGGAGGTACAACTCAAGATGAGATTTGGGTGGGGACACAGCCAAGCCATATCAGACCTTTAAAACAAAAGACAGATTAGCAGGAGAAAGGCATACATGTGTATTTAATGAAAGTTTTACATATCAAGAAAGCCTTCAAAAATGAAGGCCTAAAGGTACAGAAAAAAACTGTATTTTTATGGTTAGCTTTGATGAAAAGTAGTCATGTAGAAGTATAATGGGACAAAAGGGGGTATGATCTAATGGTAATAAACTAAAGGAAACTTCATATGGCTGTTTGTTCAGATTCTTCTTTGTGTCCCTGTGTCTTCATTCCTTTCTTCCAGTTATAGATAGGACCCTTCTGGAATGAGGGTCTTATGACCTCTTATAGAGGAAGATCAGAATATTTTTTTACGGCTTGCTTCAGGGGAGAATGGTGGGAAAAGGTCAGAGAGACCTTCCTGCTTTTCCTGTTTTCTCAAATGGTAAAGTGTCATACTTTGGGTTAGTGTGTCTTAAACCCTGTCATTACCTATCTAAAAGAATTAAAAGGAGGGTCACCAAGAGATATTTGCGTACACATGTTCATAGCAGCATTATTTGCAACAGCTAAGATGTGGAAGCAATCCAAATGTCCATCAACAGAAGAATGGATGAGTAAAATGTGGCATATACATATGGTGTAATATTACTCAGCCTTAAAAAGGAAGGACATTCTGACATATTCTACAACATGGATGAAACTTGAGAACATTATGCTAAGTAAAATAAGCCAGTTACAAAAAGACAAATACTGTATGATTTCACTCATATGAGGTACCTAGAGTAGTCAAAATTATGGAGACAGAAAGTAGAATGGTGATTTCTAGGGGCTGGCAGGAGGGAGAATGGGGGGTTACTGTGTAATGGATACAGAGTTTCAGTTTTATAAGAAGAAAGAAGTTCTGAAGATAGGTAATGGGTATGGTTGCACAACAATGTGAATGTATTTAAGGCAACTCAAATGTACCCTTAAAAATGGTTAAGATAGCACATTTTATGTGCTATGGTATGTGTATTTTAGCACAATAAAAATGGAAACATTATTTCAGGATTTTATAGTGTTAATTTCTAATAGTTGTTCAAATATTTTGCCTGAAGATAGATTGATATTTTTATAAACACACATCATAGATATGAGGTAGGATGTTAGAAATTGAGGAAATGAGATAATTATTTGTGGGAAGGAAGAAGGTGGATGAAATAGGGATATCTTTCCACACAATAGATTTCTATGCAATAAGCAAATAGAAATGTGGGGCCACAGAAAAGGTTAGAGAACAGGTGTATAGAGTAGTATTAAACTTAATTAGACACAGAAGAAAATCCCTTTAGGTCATCAAGAAAATAATCAAATAAAGCAAAAAGAAAACACTTTTCACTCAAATATGTACTTACTCAGGAAAGCTCATTTTGCCACTTTAGTACAAAACATTTACTTTGTAAATATACATACTTGATTTCTTTTGCAAATAGTAAATATCAAAAGCCAAGAGGGCCAAATACGGATATTTTCTTTCTTGGATATTCTTTAACTTTGTTAATTAGGAAGTTAAGACAGATCATGAAGCTCAGTTTTCTGTATCTTCATGCAAGTAGGTGTGATAGCATTTGAGCCACTGGAAGTATTGAATAGCATTTGTTGCTTATTATTTCCAAAGCATGCAAAGGTAAAATTCCATTTTAAATATAGATTTATACAACCTGATTCTGACTGCCGCCTCACTGCTTCCATAGTCAGGAAACCGAGTTACCTGAATCAGAACTGCGCAAAGAAAGAAACTCTCCATCTTGCAAGGACACAGCCAGTGCTGCTGCCAATGCAGGTCAATCAAGTTATAATGGGCTCTAATTAGCACTCCACAAGCTGTTAAATTCTTTACCTGCAGCTGAACGACAGTTAAAAAGGTGTGAAATTTTTTCTTTTCTTTGAAAACATCACAGAGTTCAATTTTTTCCCTAATCTTTTTCTTATATCTTAAAGTCCATAGAAAGAACCAAAAGAAAAAGAGAAATGACGATTGAGATTCAAAAGGTTATGATTTTTTAATCTTTTGGGATAAGATATCTGCTTGACTACTGTCCCTCAGTTTTCAGGTCTGTACAATGGGATGTGAACAAAAATACCTCCCTTGCTAAAGATTTTGAGGAATAATTATTCAACGTTCGTAATGCTCTTTGAAGTTGAAGAAAATGATTCAGGTGCTAAGTGTCATAATCACCAATCTAAGCCCAGGCAGAAATACCAGGAAAATTAAAGCCAGCTTTGAGGGAAGAAAAAAAAATTTATTCTTGATGCATATAGTTTTATATTTCTGACACTAGCACAAATTTCAAAAAATTAGAGTTAGCAAAGTTATAAAGAGAAAACTTTTCATACAACTCAATTGTATGCCCCTTCTGATCCTGAACTAAACCGCATGCAAGCAATCTGGTCTTGAAATAAAAGAGTATTTCCCAGATGGTATTCATCATTTCTTACTTATCAACATGGAAAAATGAATTTAGTACATGCAGGTGTAACTGTAATCATGCTTGAAAAATTATTTACAAAAGAAGGCAAAATGATCCACTAATATTGTTTTTGGTGCCCCTTTTCACTTCCTTTTTATGTTATATAATTACAATCTCAGAACATTTAAGTTACATTGTGTTTCTTATGATGTCTATTTCAATTTGGATATAGCTTCATATTAAAATTATCATCAATAATTTTAAACATAAAACTGTCCACTGAATGATTTACAATATAATAGATCCTGTTTGGAACTAAAAAAAAAAGAAAAAGAAAAAAAATGAAAGAAAACAGCATCCCAACTTTCAAGGATGTCAAATTTCATTAAGGGACAATACAAAAACAACAAAAAAAGTCCGAATTTCATAAGTATTGAAAATAATAAACATATTCTCAGAGAAAAATGATGTTTTCCAGAAGAGAGAGAAATAAATTTATAGTACTTGTCATATGAATATGTTTTAGAATTTTTTAAGCCTTCTATGAAAAAGAAATGACTGAGGAAAAAAAATTGAAAAACCAATAGATAAAAAGAGAGAACTATTAAGACTAGAAACTGACAGGCCATTCAGTAGGTTTTGTCTGCTGTGATTGCAATGCTAGTAGCTTGGTTTTAAGGTATCAGCTTCAATGGATTAACAACTTCCACATATATATTCTCCTATCCAGACTTCTGTTCTATATTTCACTATATTCAAATGCATATCACTCACCTTTAATTGAATGTCCTGCAGGCACCTCGAGTTCATTTGTCTAAAACTGAATGCATTACATTCCTTACCTTTCTCTTGCTGTGTCTTATCTCAGTTAATGGTTCTTCTTTTCACCTAGAATATCTCATTAAAAACCTGAGCTTCATCCTTGACTCCACTACCTAACTACCTACATCGAGTCTATTACCAAGTCATATCAGTGTTACTTCCTAAGTATTGTTCCAATGAACCTATATTTCTTCAGTTTCCCACCCTAGTTTATCTCGCTGCCATCCTTTAGCTAAATGGGGATGTTTCACTTCGTGTCAAGAGAAATAACTTAAACTTCCTTAAGCAAAGACTATGAGTTTATGGAGAAGATCTAAGGCAGCTCTCGGAAGCATGGGATAGGTGGATGATTTGGCTCAAAAAGAAAAGGAAGAGAAATTGAGATTGCAGGAATGAATAATGCCTGTTTATTTGAGTGAACATCAAAATTTTGCAGTTTTTTGTTATTTATCTCCAGCGTAAAACTCCATGAATAGAGTATATCATTGGCTGAATTTGAGCCATGTGCGCAATCCTTGACTAGGTCTGGGTGCAGCATTTCAATGGAAGACTTATATGCTGAACAGGGAACCACTATAAGATGTGAAACCTTCCTTTTTACTGTTTCTGATCTTACTTCTCTTTCTCCCACTCTGCACATAACCTGAGTGACTGAAACAGAAATGTAAATGGAACTATGATATCCCACCTAAACCACTGCAATTGCTGCCTACTTATTACAGAAAGAAAAAAAGGTCCTCATAACTTCATGAACTGGCCACCTCTTTACATCCCCTGCTCCACTTTCTGCCATTCTAATTCTCACATCTCGCATACACATGGGTTCCTACTACACTGACGTTCTTGGGAAACATTACATACTGTTTGCTTTGGATCTTTCAAAATATTCTCTGCTGAAAATACTCTTTCTTCTCCTCTTTGTCCTTTTTATGTGTTCCATGTAACTTTTCCTAGCATAACCCTCTGTTAAAACTGCTGGAGTGCTTTTTGTATTGCTACCTTGATGTAGGGTTGTGCCTTACAAAAATTTATGTCCACCCAGAATCTCAGAATGTGATTGTATTTGGAAAGAGGGTCTTTGTAGATATAATCAAGTAAGAATCTCAAGATGCCCTCATCATGGATTTAGGGTGGGTCTTAAGACCTTCTCTTAAGAAGAGAAGACACAGAGACAAAGGAAAAAGGTCTTACATGAACAGAAGCAGAGACTGAATTTCTGCTACCACAAACCAAGGAATGCCTGGGGCTTACCAGATACTGAAAGACAAGAAGAATCCCTCCTAGGATCTCCAGAGGCCCTGCTGATGCTTTGATTTCTGCTTTCTGGCCTCCAGAACTGTGAGAGAATACATTTCTGTAGTTTTAAGTCACAAATTTGTGATGATTTGTTACAGCAGCCTCAGGAAACATAGATCTTAACAATGTGCTCTGTAATGCAACAGGAAAGACATTTTTGTATCCCAAGAACTTAGCATAATGCCAGTCACATAATAGACTTTCAATAAGTATATTTTTCAATAAATATTTGTAGAATGAATGAATGAATGCAGGTCGGTCATATCTTCTCCGTATCTCTAGTATACTAAGTGTTGGCTCTATTCTGACCCATCCCCATTCTCACAATTAGTGTTATCATCTACACACCTTAGTAATCCACAGATGTAGTAGATTAATGTCTATTAACGTGTATTCTGAAGACAGTACCTCAGGTTTATTTAAGCTAAAGTACGTGGGGGAGACTACACCTCTTAAGAAATGTGCATTTTATCTGCAAAAAAAAAAAAAAGGCTTAAGCTGAAGAACAAATATCTTGCTTTAGAATTTCATGTCTCAGTAGAAAATACAGGTAATATTGTTTTAGGCAAAGAAGATGACCTTGGGTTTCTAAAATTGTCACTTTTTTTAAGATTCTATAGATTGTATGACCTCGCCTGATCGCAATCTTTTGCAAATAAATATTTTATTTAATAATTTTAAGATTTTACCGAGCAGGCATAAATATCTTAAATTCTGGAATACCATCCTCTAGGTAAAAGAGTAGTAATTTTGACTAAATGAAAACTCAAAGCAAGAAGCAACGCCAATCTAGTCTTGAGCACAAAGGTAAATAACTGAATATAGATTCTCTCCTGGAACCAAGCAGATTCTGTATTTCAAATACTACTTGGCAGGACTTTGGCAGTATTTATTGAATCAATCCGTCTTCAACATTTGCATACTAAATAGATGCCAGCTCATTTTAAAGAAACAAACACACGAGCAAACCAAAATAACAAGGGCTTGCTTATAGCTTCAGATTTCCTTACCCTTCATGAGTCACACATACACTCACACATACACATGCTAAATGTTACAATAAGGTTTTTCACTCTATGCACATCAGTTAGAATTTTAAAAGGAGCTGAACTCCCAGGGTTATTAAGAGCTCTTTTCTCACCAGTTTCATCAGTCATTGTCCAATTTCACAAATGGAATAACAAAACCTTGTGAAGGAAGGTATTAGCACTCACTCTGAAACATTATATACTATCTGTCTTAATATTCCAAATTTGAAGATTTCTTAGATGACACATGTTAAGATTGCCTTGCATGTGGAGTTTATATTGAAACCCTTTAGCACCTCCTAACAAAAACTATATCACTTATCACTTATTATCCACAAGAAAAGACTGAAAATTGCAGGAGTAGGCCTTGAAAAACGTAGCCTGTAGTATGCAGGCAATGAACTCTTGCGAACTGGGTAAAGATGCTTCATAAATTCTGCAAATTAATGATACACTCACACATAAAATTATAGAATGTAATTTTCTGCTCTATGCCAAAAACAAGTTTTCTGGAGCTAAGACTATTGTATATTTTTAAAAATTGGGGGACATAAAGAAAATATTAAACATTTTGATGATCTTTTGAAAAATGAGAAGTATCAGTTGGTTATTTCTTAAAAGATGTTTAATTTAAGAATCTGAAAATGTATTGCTGATGACTGAAGGAAAGCGGATTGACCTAGACAGTTGATTGACTGCTTGGGAATATCACAAAAGAATAATGTTTTCAGTGCACCCAGCTAATGGAATGAGAATGTTTTAATGCATGAGGCCACGCTATTCTGCATATGCCTAAGAAAACTGTATACACAGATTTCCTGAGCTTAGAATATTGAGTGAGAAAGCAGGCGTAGGAGCTTTTCTTCTGATTCTTGGCTGAAGCAATGAAGGTACCTCCTCTTGAATCCCCCTTCCCCATATTTACCAAGTCAGAGCATGCTTCTGGGGTCATTAGACAAATGAGCCGCAAAATAGACCAAAGGCCAAGGAGAGAGTAGTCTCCAGAGTTAATACATTTTGGGATACCTGGTCAAGGATGTTATCCCAGTTAATTGGGGGCTATATGATAGTCACAACCTGGGCAGTCTCTTCAGTTGTTGGACCCTGTCCTTGGGAAAGTCTAGCCCCTTTTCATATCTGCCAGCTTCTCATATTCCCTCTGTGCTGAGGGGCTTTTCCCACTCGATTTTCATTTTGTACAAAAGATCACTTTTCTTGGCATCCCACCTCGGCCCCATTATGTTTACTATTTTATCTGCTGTTCTTACAGTCATCATCTTAAGTAGTTTATCAAAGGAAAATTTCTAGATAACTCAGATGACTTTCTATTATTTCACACACAACAATCCACATGTGTAAATAACAAAATTCTGGTTTGGAGTCATTACAAAATGGTCTGTTTATAAACGCAATTATATTTATACATGAATTTATAAATGAGTTTGTAAATGAATTAAGATCAATTCATTTACAGCATTGAGAACATTGTCTGGAACAAAGTAGGTACTCCATAAAAGGGAGTACTTATTTCTATTGTTCCAAAAACTAAGCTCATCACTTAATCATTACCAAATTTGTTCTTTCATCTTACAGTCCTGTCTCAGGTAACTCACTGCCATTCACCCGGGAGAGGTTGGCATCAGTTGAGGAACATAATTTCTAGGTCACTTAGTCTAAGTGCTCCAGAGAAGATCTGATTTGCTCAGCTCAGCCTTTAGATAAAGTTGCCCAAGCCAGGTTTTTATTCTTAGTCCAGTAAAACATCATGGGGGAGGAATCAGGCAGGATCATTTGGTCAAATCTAGAAAATAGTTTTTGAAGGCCATTTTTCAAGTAGATGCTTAATAGGTTAAATAGGCAGAAACAAAGACTTCAATGGGATTCAAAAAACATCCATCTGGCACCAAATCCCATGGTCCTTTCATTATATCATGTCGATTACCATTGGATATTTTCTTTATTTGACATGTACATTTAGGTGATTATATCATCTCCCTTGGTTTTAACTACCACCATACCCAGTTCTATATCTTCAATTCTGACCCCATTCCCAAATCTCTTCCTTAAAAATCCAACTATATGTTGGATTATAGTCATTAGGATGTCCCAGAAATCACATCAAACTAAACACACACTTACCTTAAAGAATTTCTCTGAGAACTAGAACTAATCCATAAAGCATTGAGAACATTGTCTGGAATGAAATAGATGCTCAATAAAAGGGAACACTTATTTCTATTGTTTCCATAACTAAGCTTATCACTCCACGTCAACCAAATCTGTTCTTCAATCTTACGTTCCCATTTCAAGTAACTCACTGAACACATCGAGTTGCCCAACTCACCAAGGTGCCCATACCAGAAACATGCAAGTCTTGCTGCAATTTTTCCTTGCCGCCATCCCACACGTCTTACCAATTTTATCTATGTATATTGAATGTTTGTGTTTCTAGCTATATCATTGCTGTTCTAAAAGCACAAAGGTAGAATAAGCATTTCTGAGAAGACATCAGTGGCAGTAACAAGTAACAATACCATTCATAGTCATTGGACAGTTGAACATCACCCCTGTGTGTGATGCTGGAGTGAGAGAAGAGGGAGTATGGACAAATAATGTGCTATTCTAATAAAGAGGTCCTGACTTTGGGACTCATTTTTATTTTCTCCTTATAATTTTTATGTTACTATCATAAACACCAATATATTTTGTTCCCAGAATTATACTGCTTCCCTTTAATTGTTGGACCAAGGTGGCAAAAGCAAACAAACAAAATCTCCCTTGGTTTTCTTTTGTACTGCTGAGATATTTTATGAGGAACTTGCCATATGCTACAAAGGAACAAAAGGAAAATGATTACAGAAAATGCAAAAATCATCATCACAATTACTTTTCCAAATTATAGGGTTTTGATACCACAATTATTAATGTAGAACCCAAAATACCCATATAGCTTGTCTTCTCTCTTGGGAGATGCGATCTTATCTCGCAGTCTCCCAGACAAATTGTGTCTTTTCTTCCCCCAATCTGAGGCAAAAATCCAAATTCTGGGGCGACTATTTTGGGTGTCTCCATTCCTTTCTAATTCCTGCTCCTGTAGCTCCTAACTCTGCCAAAAATAATTAGCAGGAAGATTTCTATGATGAATGTGACAAATGGTACTGCTCTTCCTAGCCCAAGAGGAATTCTGAGTCCCTTTATTTGGGCCTTGTACCCTTCATAGTGTGTAGACCCTCCTCAATGTCTACATAGTTCAAAATCTGAATATAACACAGCCTTAAAAATGTAATATTCATAGAGCCTAATTAAACAAAGAAATATATAATACACCATCCTTACAAGTGGCCAATGACCTGCAGCTGGATCATTTCCATGAAAATGTTCTGCAACAAAGTGTGTGTTATAACTATTGTTGGAAGCAACCTTAAAAACAAGTTGGTCCAACACATTTATCCTAAAAATAAGAGTTCTCAAATTTAAGACCCCAGGTTAGTTCACCTCACCCCTGGACTTCCTGCCCTTCTTGCCCTGTGCTTGTATCATGTCTTCAGCATTCAACAGAGAAAGGTGGGCTGTGAGCAGCCCAGATCTGTTGACATTTCAGATTCTTTCAACTACTTTCCTTTCATCTTCTTCAATTTTATAGCCTTATTGCTAAATACATGTCTTTTATTCCTGAACACTCATTTGCATCCCGGATCTATTTCTCTAACACAGCACTTAATTTTATTTAAGTGTGGTTTGGGCCCTGGCCTTGGGCCACTGCACTGAAGTGCCCTGGTTCTGTGTCCAGTCCTTGTGTCAACCTGCACTGCCAACCTTGTCATATGTTCAATGTTACTAAACCTCAACTGTGCCTCTTCTGTAAAATGGGAATGACAAGAAATAGGGCCAACCTCATAGTATTGTGAGGATGACAAATAAAAAGTATTTAAAACATTGCCTGTGGCCGGGCTCGGTGGCTCATGCCTGTAATTGCAGCACTTCGGGAGGCTGAGGAGGGTGGATCACTTGAGGTCAGGAGTTTGAGACCAACCTGGCCAAAATGGTGAAATCCTGTCTCTACAAAAAAAAAAAAAAAAAAAATTAGCCTTGTGGGGTGGCAGGCACCTGTAATTCCAGCTACTTGGGAGGCTAAAGCAGGAGAATCACTGGAACCCAGGGGGCAGAGGTTGCAGTGAGCTGAGATCGTACCACTGCACTCCAGTCTAGGTGACAGAGCAAGACTCTGTCTCAAATAAATAAATAAATAAAACAAATAAATAAAAATAATAAAATTTAAAAAATAAAATAAAACATCATCTGCTCTTACTTGTAATTCTAGCACTTTGGGAGGTTAAGATGGGAGGATCACTTGAGTTTAAGAGTTCTAGACCAGCCTGGGCAAAAAAATGAGACCTTGTCTCTACTACTAATAAAAAATATTAGCTAGGCATGGTGGTGCATGCCTGTAATACTAGCTACTTAGAAGGCTAGGGCAGGAGGATCACTTGAGCCTGGAAGATTGAGGCTGCAATGAACTGTGATTCAGCCCCAACACTCCAGCCTGGGTGACAGAGCAAGACTGTGTCTCAATACAATAAAATGAAAACTTGCCTAGTATTCAAAATATACCATGTATTTCTTGAATACTTAGATATTATTGAATATTCAATAAATATTCATCTATAAAGCCATTGTGTTTGTACTTACTTTTTAAAAACCAACTTGGAGGTGTGCTTCTAACAGCTTAGAACTTGTAGCTGTGATCCTTTTTTCCTAAGAAGATTTTTTTAGAATTTTCTTTAGTGAAGAGTTGATAGCAATATACATTTTCTTTTTGTTTGTCTAAAAACATATTTATTTTGCCCTCATATTTTAAAGAAATTTTCACTTGGAATAGATTTCTAGGTTGGCACTTATTTTCTCTTACCATGTTGAAAATGTTATTTCAGTCTTCTGACTTGATGCTATTAAGGTCTTTCTGCTTTGAAAGTCCATATAGATCTATTTTTTGCTTTTAAGGTACCTCTTTTTTTGGTGTTATGTATCAGTGTGACACATCTGGGTGTGTATTTCTTTTTACTCACCCTAGCATTTGTTGAAACTCTTGAAACTTCATCAGTTATAAAAAGTTCTTATGATCTCTTCATTGCCTCTTTCTTTCTCCCTCTCTCTCTCTCTCCCCCTCTCTCACTCTCTCTCTGTCTGTCTCTCATCTTGCAGGAAATCTGATTAGATATATGGTAAACCCATTCGCTTGATCATTGATGCCTTTTAATTTCTCTTTCATATTTTCCTCCTTTCTGTCTCTGTACCACTTTCTGAATAATTTCTTTTGACTTACTTTACATTTTACCACATTTCCTCTCCTTCTGTATTCAATCTGCTTTTATAGTTAATAATTGGGTTTGCACTTTCAATTATTATATCTTATTTCTATGAGTTCTGTTTGGTCCTTTTTTTTTTAGTCGGCTAGTTCAGGGTTTGTTGTTGTTTAGTTTACTGTTCCCTGTAGATATTTGAACACTTTGTTTTTCAAGTGTTACAAGAATAATTATTACAATGTAAGAAGTCTTTGTGGGATTCAGTCTGTTATCTATATTTGTTCCTGTTGATTCTAATTTCAGTGTTTCCTATTTTACATGACGTTTTATGGGGAGTCATTTTATTGAAAACTCATTGTGAGGTTCCTTCTAAGCCTTGGATAAAGATTTATTCCTCCATAGATGAGGCTTTTGTTTGTTTATTTGTTTTTTTTCTGAGGCATCCATAGATACTACCAGTAAAGTTCATTTAAGCAAAACTTACACTTTAAGTTTTTTATACTACTAGATGTGTGGTGGCTTTACATTTCAAATCCCCTTGATGGCTGTTTTGTAATTATAAATTCTAAGCAATGGATCCTCCCCTCTAGCCATGATCTGCTGATCTGCAAAGTAACTTTCCTTGTCTTCTAGGAGAAGGAGTTTCTTTTAGGTTTGCCTTATGCCCTGAGATAGGGGCCCAGCTTTTTACACTTCTTTAAATTGTTGAAAAGGTGACAAAATTGTAAAGCACTATCAGGGCAAAAAGAAGTAAAAGCAAGAACCCAGATAGGCAGAGCCTCCTTCCCTGTCCTTCCCACACACACCACTGCACCACCATCACCAGCATCATTATCATCATTTTCAGCATTATTCACTTCCTTTTTCCCTATGGACATTTTTGTCCAAGCAGAACCATGAATTGTTATTTTTCACAATCTCTTGCACATAGGCCAAACGTAAAAACTCAAGGCTCTCCCTTGAGTAAAAGAAGGCCTTCACCTGGCAAAGCTGGGCCCCTATCTCAGGGCATAAGGTAAACCTAAAAGAAACTCCTTCTCCTAGAAGACAAGGAAAGTTACTTTGCAGATCAGCAGATCATGGCTAGAGGGGAGGATCCATTACTTAGAATTTATAATTTTATATATATATATATATATATATTTTCCCCCCCAGGCATTTTATTTTTTCACCAGGAAGGAGAGTTGGTGAAAAAATAACCAACTCTGGAGGGAAAACTCCAGGTTATCAAACTGTAGGACACGTTCGTCATAGAAGGTATTAGTAGTGACAATAATTAAATATCTCTTAGAATTTATACTAGATTTTTGAATTTTTCTTTTTAATTTCTGCCAAGCCTAGCTTATTGTAAGCATTTAACAAACATCTGTTGGCTAAAATTACTTAGTAATTTATATACTCAGTTCAAATTGCATTATGTTGCTTTCTTAAAAGTGCCATACCTTTGGAAGTATGTTCTTGGAGAGGTTACTAAACAGGATCCAAATTAAGACATTTAGAGACCTAAACACTGAAAAAATGTAGGTGCCCTCTTCTAGTGGAACATCAAATAAAAATAATTCTAACCCATTAAAATAACCCTGAGGACTACCCCAGTGCATTTAAAGAAAAAGAAAAAATGATGTTAAACTTTTTGTAATAATTTTCCTTAGAATTCTTTCCATGGATGTGCTAAAGCACATGCTCATTTTTCCTAGTGGGTTTGAGGCTTTCAAAATAAGCCCTACTATTACCAACCACTTTCTGAAATAATTTATTCATGTGCACGCTCATTTCTTTGCTCTGTACACTCTTCATTCTTCACCAGCTTTGACCTTGGCTTCCCACTGCTGTAGCTGGAGTCTTTCAGGTAGCCCACATATTTTGATGTTTCTAACTTTGCTTTCTAGTATTCTGATTCTGGTCATGTCTTGACTTTCCAAACACTAGTTTTGTCTTTCATATTAACTGCCAACCATTCCTTGATGTTGTGTTTCCTGATCCCATTTTAGAACTCAGACCTTATAGCAACACTATTATTGTGTTGGCTAAATTTGAAAATCAACAACAATCAAAGCGATGTCTTTGTGAAGTTAATACATTGCCACTGTCTACTGATTAAAACATTTCATGGCATGGATTGCCAACATGAAGATGCTTTCTGAGTATTTAAGAATTTATTGACTTCTGGGCTTCTGTTACCACATTAAGACGAAAATTGAATTTGGCAGCAATTGCTTTTGCTTGCTCAGCTTTTTTCAAATCCTTGTGGTAGGAGTGGGACTGTCAAGTTCAGTCTTTCTTTCTCCCAGTTTCACTTGAGGGATAAGCCAATCAAACTCTCTTTCTCAGGAATCTGAATCTCTAATGAAGTTACAAATGATAAAATGTATTCTATCACCAGCTTGTAGATGAAATCATCCATGTGTTCCTGACTGAAATGTCCAAAGCTGCCTGTCTAATTATTTTCAATATGCAGTTTTAGTTGTTCAACTTTTCCTTTGAATATACAAACTATCCAGTATCTTTACAATACAGTCCTTTTTGTGTTTCTTTTCATTGCATGCAACCAAAGAATTTTCACTGAAACAAAAACTTTTTCATTAATTTTTACCACTGACATATCTCTTTCAAGTGTCAGAGCTATGCTTAATCCCCAAATGCCAAAGAGCATTGAGAATAGTGTCACATTCAGAATGGGTCAATATGTATATTCACAAGGGAGACTTTGTAGTTCTCGCAGGAGTCAAGAAGTTTCAAGATCACTTCTACACATTATCTGTGTAATTTGTACACAAACAATGATCGAAAGTCTCTTTGGGAATATTTCTCTATAGATAATGTTGCATTCCTAATTGTATAATCATTCATGCAATTATGAATTTATCTATACTTGGTACATTGCAATATTTCTATGCTTTGGAAAGTTGTGAGGTATCTACAGTATGCAAAATTATTTTATTAATAAGCTTATTACCAATAGAAGTAATCATGATGGAAAAGATCAGTGATGTAATTACTTTAAAAATTTTAAATTCTAGACATAGAAGACATTCAAACTTTTTGATTTAGCAGTTCTTCTTTTGGAAATGTAGTCTCTGGACATATTTCCAAATATGAAAGTTCATTGAATTATTAGGCTGAGTTTGCACATAACCTAAATATTCAATGATAAGGAGGGTGATACAGTTATTCAATGAAATATTGCATAGTCACTCAAAATGCTCAGGTTCTGTCATAGAAGCTGGGAGGAGAGCTGGAGTTCCATCCTAACCTAATCACTTTCTTGAGAGATCTTTGGCAAGTTACTTGACCAATCTGTGCCTCGATGCCTTCATTTGTAAAGTTATTTGTTCATAATAATAACACATATAATATTACCATATGAGATCTAAATGTGTTACTACTGTATATAAAAATTTTTATAATGATGCCCAGAAAAAGTACCATTAAGACAGATACAAATTATGTGATCTTAACTTTTTTTAAAAAAAAGAAATGGAATACATTCAAAACCCTAGAGCAAGTTTTTCCAGCCCACAGCCCATGGACCACATGTAGCCCAGGACGGCTTTGAATGTGGCCCAACACAAATTCATAAACTTTCTTAAAACATGAGATTTTTTTTCTGATTTTGTTTTTTTAGCTCATCAACTAACATTAGTGTTAGTGTTTTATGTGTGGCCCAAGACAATTCTTCTTCCAACGTGACCCAGGAAAGCCAAAAGATTAGATACCCCTGCCCTAGAGAGATTCATTAAGGTTTAACAAAGGGATGGTGGAATTACAGCTGACTTTTTTCCATCAGATTTCTTTTTTTTTTTTTTTGAATGACATTTTACAATGAAAAAGAATGCTTCTAAAATAATACTTATCTGAGTCACTTTTTATACAAATCATCCAATTAACTGTGCAAAATTACATGTATGCACATGTAACTTTATTGGGAGTTAAGAGGGCCTCATTTAGAGAAACTTAGAATTCAATTCATCTATAGATGTTTCTTTCAAGAAAATAATTTTTTATGGAAAAATCACATTGTTATTATTCCCAAAGAAATAATGTCCTTTTATACGTTCACATCTAGGCATTGGCTAAAATTAAAGTTTGATGAGTTTACATTAATTTTAATACAGAAAACATATTAAAGGATTATAGCACAAACCAGGCTACTCAGTATAATCTAATGACAATCACACTTTCTTGGGAAGGGACCAATCATCCTTGCTCAAGATCCATGTTAATTTTCAGAGAAGCTTTTAGGGGAAAGATTTTCCGATTTGGAAAACACTTCAAAAGAACTTAAAGTGCTCCCGGGTCTATTTGAAACCTCATTTGCAATGATCAGAGCTGTGTACCAGCTATACTATGATTTCTGATAATGGGTTCTGCATTAATTTCTGTTGTTTCAGGAATTTATGTAGATAAAACTCATCTAAGCTTGTCAGTCTTATCACCCTGAGATGGTAAGAGAGTTAGAAGTAGACTTACTGTAATGCCTAAAGATGGGCTATAGGAGGAGAAGGCCCTACCCAACTTACCCAGTAAAAATACCTATCACTTAGTGAGTGCTTAAAAGGTGGCTGGCATCCTTCCTAGTGTGATTGGTTTGAAGTTAAAACTCCCAATGAAGCTGTTACTAATTTTCTTTGTTTAAGTCTGTATTGTCCCCAAGAAGACTAAGAAGAAAGGCACAGTGATTTTTTCAAAGGTTGTTTGTTCCTTCCCTGTATCTCTTTTCACACAGAAACATCAATAAAAAGAGATAGCAATCAGGTAGTAGAGAACCTTCTCTTCTCACCCTTGGCTCAAGGGCAAGGATTCCCATTGAATAAAGGAGCTATTTGAGAGCTGGCTGGGAGGCAGACAGTGCTGACCACCAGGCCCCTGTAATGTAATCTAGTTCTGGAGGACAGGACAGTGCAGGATTCCATTCTGATGTGCAGGCTGGAACCCAGGAATCTTGCCTTACATTGCCCACCCTTTTCTCCTTGTGCCTCAGATCTTTTGTGAACCTGCCTAATAGCCCATTCCCTTCTGGAGGGTGAAATATAGGAGAAACCACTAAGGTTTATTTTTATTTGTGGTCTTACCCCACTCCTATCCTGTAGGTAACCCATCTTTTCACCATAGAATTGCATCCCATCATGTTGGTTGACATCTAAATATAGACCAAACTCCTAAATATCAGCTGCTTCTCTAGATTTCCAATAGTATCACTGGCTCACCAACCCTCATTTCTCAGATCATTTTTTGTAATTTCAGTTGTTTTCCATGAACAATGCCTGGACAATGCTATTCCAAATGAATACCTTGCTTTTATACTAAACGGGTCTACATTTTTCAGCCCTTCAATTTAGGTCATTCACCCCTTCTTTCTATCCTACCAAGCTGATCTATGGTAGCATCTTAGTCTTTCCATGGTAACTTGCAATCAGCTAAACTTCAAATCTTGAAGCCTACATTTTATATAGTAACACATGTAAAGCGGAATTCTGCAATAAGTTCTTAAAACTGAACTTAGGACTGTGTGTTGTAATATGGCTCATGCCCCTGTAACCCCAGCACTTTGTGAAGCCATGGCCGGAGGATCACTTGAGGCCATGAATTCCAGGCTGCAATGAGCTGTGATCACACCATTGCAATTGAGCCTGGGTGACAGAGCAAGACCCTGCTCTAAAAGAATAACAATAAAATAAAATAAAATGAAAATAATAAAAATTGAACTTCATATGTCTCAATAGCTTCTCTTGAATCTGTACCTTCAATTGTTAATAAACTGCATTACTGAGGAAATTATTTGGATGATTGATTATATATCTTTTAACTCTGTTAATTTCTTAAAGTCTATAAATAAAGAAATGTTTAAAAAACATGCATAACAGCTTCTGAAGTAATCATGCCTTTTGTAAATCAGAATAGAATTATTAGTGAAATATGTGCATATAATTTAGATAACATACATCATAGTAAATTAAATATATTTATTATAGGAAATACTGAGTTATTTTCTATCCTTCAGAAGAAATTTGTTAATTGATTTCTACTTAGCTAATTTCCAAGCAACAGAACTAATGCTGGCTAATTTAAAGAGAAAAGCAATTTGTTGAAAGGATATCAGATAAAACCCCGAATAGCCAGGCTGGGCAAACATATAGAGAAAAGGGAGCTGGAGAGCCAATTTAACTAAGCCAGGGTAATATTTCAGGCATTTAGAACTCTGGATAATCTGCTGCTGGACATTCGTGGAGACACTGATGTTTAAAACCACATGCATCTTTTATTCCCAGGCTCCAAACACTGCAATCTTTAAGTAATTGCCCAGTTGTCCTCAGTCTTATTATCATTCCCCTAAAAGCCAAAGCCCTGAGCGAGAGGGATGGATGATCTGCTTCTGGGTCACTTTGGCCTGGCTCTCAGTAGATAAACAGAGACTGAAGCTTCCTCTTTGGTTTTCAGAGGGAGAAGTAAAAGGAGGGACATTGCCTTTCACCAATACTCCCATGAAGGCATTTGCCACAACTATGAAAAGCATCTGAATGTTGACCTACAAAAAAAGATGGATTTCCATTCAAGTAATTACATTTAGTCCATTTCTTTTCCTTTCAGAATAAATGTTCCCACTTTATATCCAAGGGACTTAATTTTGAAAAGTCATAATTATACAATTTTGTATGTTTCCATATTAGCTCTTTAGGTAGAAAAGAATCAACTTTACATACATACATATTGAAAAGGAAATATAGGGGAGAAATGAGTTTGCAAATCTATTTCCAGAACAATCTATAAAAGGGAATATGAGATAAATTCTTCTATTAATGGCTATTAAGTAATTCAGATGACACTGGGGAAAAAAACATTTTAAAAATTTATTTGAAAGCATCAGAGAAGTTATAAGATAGTCAGGGGAGGGGAAGCAGATGAAAACCAAAGGAAGGACAGAGGCCTGAGGTAGGGGATGATATTGTAGTTTGGGTCACATTTGCTCAGAGGGTACTTGGGAACCAGCAGCGGCTGATTTGAGGCTGAAAACTGAGTAACAGGTTTGACATATTGTAGAGCTGAGAGGCAGAATTGAAGTGTAGAATCTATGAAATACAGAGCCTGGATAAACCGTCATCATGTTGAGGTGAGACTCTCAAAAGGCTCCTGTCTGGTAGCATAGATTAACCAAAGAGATAGGATGTGGTTCAGCTTCAAATTATTTCAATCCTAGAAATTGGCTTAAAATGATCCAGATAGTTAGTTGTCGCATGTTCTTTACTAAATTAAGCATAAATGCCCTCTGGAGAACTCTCCTAGACTTCAGGATATTTCTGTGTCTAATATTTTGCAAATGTAATGTTTGCCACAGAATAAAAAGTAACAAGGCACACAAGGAGGCAAGACATTATGAATTAAAACTAGCAGAAATAAGAAATAATAAAAATAGCCATATGTGGCCTCATGAGAAACAGAATGGATAGAAAAGTAGGAATCACTATGATTATTAAAACTCAATTATATCAGTAATTATATTAATTATATATAATCTAAATCATCTAATTAAAGATAACAAGAGTCATACTGGACCAATAACAAAACCCAACCACGTGCTTACAAATACATATCTGAAATAAAATCACAAAAAAAGTTTGAAAACAAAATATGGAAAAGACATGTGATGCAGAATCCAAATGAAAGCTGTAGTAGCTATGTTAATATCAGGCAAAGCAGGTTTCTAAAAACTTCATAATAATATAGAGAGGCACTTCATAATGACAAAATTTTCAAGTCACTAGGAAGATACAACTTTTTTTTATGAATCTAGTACTGTAACCTTAAGCCAAAGTTAATTAAATACAATCAGAAACAGAAAAATCCAAAATTATGAGGGATTTTTAACAAAATTCAGTAACTGCTTTAACAAACAGGCACATATTGGTAAGGATAGGCAAAGTTTAAACCATTAAACAATAAGATTAGCAAACTTGGCCTAATGTAATATCTATATAACCTTGCATCTAATGTCTGCAGAAAATACATTCTTTTCAGGCATATGGAAATTTTTTTCAAATTGACCACAATCTGATAATAGAGGAAATCTCAGCAAACATTCAATTTGTCCTCCGAACACAGTAAAACTAATCTACAAATCAATTTTTAACAAAAAGTAACTAGAACATTTCATTTGTTCAGAAATTATGAAATATTCTTTTAACAAATCCTATGAATTTATGGAATTAAAATGTCTGCTATCATTGTCTCTATTCCGCATAGTTCTAGAGATTTTCATCAGGTAAGTCAAGCCAGAAAAAGAAATAAAATATAAATCATGTAGAGAGAATGACGTAAAATTGTCATTATTTTTATATGATTGTATTTGTAGAAAATCTAAAAGAATATGAAGATAATTATTTGAATTAATAAGTGAGTTGAGCAAGAAAGTCATGTAAAAAATCAATTGAATTGCTATAAATCAACAAAAATGGAATATAAAAATTTAAAATATAGATGTAATTTATATACTTTTGAATACCTAGGAACAAAACACGCGTAAGACCCTTATACAGAAAACTATATATAATATTAGGGAAATTATATGGAGGGATATTCTCTTTCTAGACCCTTACCGCCCAAAGTGTGGTCTACTGATTAGCTGCATCAGCATGTTTAAGAGCTTCTAGGAAATTCAGAACCCTGGGCTCCATCCCAGACCTACTGAATCTGAAACTATATATTTTCAAGATCCTGTAATGAAAATACAGCAAATTTTGTTGCGTGGGCATTAGAAGCAGAATACTGCACCCAAAAGGCTCAAGCTGGTGGCCAGGCATAAGAACTTAGAAATAGCTCTCTGCCTTGCAGACTGGGCTCTCCGCTTGTCCAGCACTTCCTTTAAATGGGCAATTTTGACATTTGCCCAAGAACTTAAAGTAACCCACACCCTATTCCCTTCTATATATGGGTAGTTGCCATGTGCTCGCTCTCTCTCTCTCTCTCTCTCTCTCTCTCTCTCTCTCTCTCTGCTTTTTTATTCCTGCTTTGTTTGACCTGGGGAAGAAGGACTGCTTTCCCAACTCATTGTGCCCTCCCTGCTTAGGATTGTAAGCAAAAATCTTTGAACTGTTTTCAGTTGTGGTGGTGTACTGAATTTGTGTCCCCCATTTGAATAACCAGGCTCCGCAGGCCAGGTTTTCCAAGAGAATCTGGTTGGAGGTAGACACAAGGTCAGGATCCTCATGCCGGAGCAATGGTCTCATATGGGCTCTATCTCATAGGTTTTGGAATGTTGTGTTTCCATTTTTGTCTCAATATATTTTTAAATTTTCCTTTTAATTTCCTCATTGACTCATTGATTGTTTAGGAACATGTTGTTTAATATCCATGTATTCGTGAATTTTCCAAGATTCCTTCTGTTATAAATTTCTAGTTTCACACCATTATGGTCAGAAAAGATAGTTGATACAATTTGTCTTCTTAAATTTGTTTGGACTTGTTTTGTGGCCTAACATCTATCTATTACTGAAAGTGAGCTGTTGAAGTCCCTACTCTTATTGTATTGCAGTCTATCTCTCTCTTCAAATCTATTAATATTTGCTTTGTACATTTAGGTACTCTGATGTTGCATGCACATATATGTACATATAATAACATAGGTTATATCCTCTTGCTGAATTGATACATTTATCATTATCTAATGATATTCTTTGTCTCTTGTTAACATTTTTGACTTAAAGTCTATTTTATCTCATATAAGTTTAGCAGATACTGCTCTGTTTTGGTTTGCATTTGCATGAATTATCTTTCTCCATCTTTTCACTTTCAGTCTGTGTGTACCCTTACAGGTGAAGTGAATCTCTCGTAGGTAGCGTAGAGTTGGGTCTTGTTTTGTCAACCATTTAGCCATTCTAGGTTGTTTGATCTATGATGGGAGTATTTAATCAATTTCTATCCAAGTTAAGCAGTACTTGCTACTGCTGTTTTGTGAATTGTTTTCCTAGTTGTTTTGTAGCTCTTTTGTTTCTTTCTTCCTCTCTTGATATTTCCTTTTTTGATTAAGTGATTTTTCTCTGGTGATATGTTTTGATTCCTTGCTCTTTATTTTTTGTGTATTGTCTATAGGTTTTTGCTCTGTGGTTAGCATGAAGCTATAAAAATATCTTATTATAATAACAGGTTATTTCAAGCTAACAACTTTGATTGTAAAAAAAGAAATACTACACTTTTACTATTTTGAATTTTTTTCTTTTTTTTCTTTTTTTTTTTTTTTTTTTTTTTTAGAGAGATATGGTCTCAACCTGTTGCCACCCAGACTGGAGTGTAGTGGAATCTCAGACTCTTAGGGTTAAGCAATCCTCACACCTCAGCATCCCAAGTAGCTAGGACTATAGGCATGTGCCACTATTCCCAGCTAATTTATTAATTTCCTGGTTTAGAAAGGGTCTTCTTATGTTGCCCAGACTGGCCTCAAACTCTTGGCTTTGAATGATCCTGCTTCCTCAACTTCGCAAAGCACTGGAATTACAGGTATGAGCCGCTATATCTGGTCTCATTTTGAATTTTTTATAGCACAATTAAAATCTTTTAATTTTGCATATTTCTTTACAAATTTTATAGCTGGTATTACTTAGTTTTTACTTTTAATCTACATACTAAAGATTTCAGTGATTTACACATCACCAATGTAGTATTAGAGTATTCTGAATTTGTGTACTTTTATCCTGTGAGTTTTATACGCTCAAATGTTTTCATGTTACTCATTGGCATCCTCTTCTTTCAGCTTGAAGAACTCCCTTTAGCATTTATTTGAAAGATAATTCTGGTGGTGATAAATTCCCTCTGCCTTTATTGGTCTTGAAATTCTTTATATATTCTTCATTTCTAAAGGATAGCTTTGCTACATATAATACCCTTTGTTAAGAGTGTAAGAGTTTTTGTTTTCAGCACTTTGAACAAATCATTCCATTCTCTTCTGTTCTATAAGTTTCCTCTGCCAGCCATACTGGAACTTTCTTATATGTTATTTTCTTCTTTTGCTGCTTTCAGAATCCTCTCTTTTGTCTTTGATTTTTAGACAGTTTTATTATATTATATCTTAGGGTAGCCTTATTTGGAATAGATGTGATTGGAGGCCTTTGAATTTTTTTGTACATGCATATTTACATCTTTCTGCAGGTTTGGACAGTTTTCTAACTAGAAATTCTTTAAACAAGCTTTCTATCCTTTTATTTTCTCCTTGAACTCCTGACTCAAAATTTACTCTTTCGATACTGTCTCATAAATCCCATTAGCTTTTCTTATTCCTTTTCATCCTTTTTTCTCCTTTGACTGTGTATTTCCAAATAACCTTTCTTTGAGTTTACATACTCTTTCTTTTGCTTGATCAATTCTGCTGTCGATGCCCTCTATTGCATTTTTATATTGTTCATTGTATTTTTCAGCTCCAGGATCTCTGTTTTATTTTTTATTATTTCAATCTGTTACATTTTGTATTCTGGTCACATAATTGTTTTTCTTGTTTTGTTGAATTTTTCCTGTGTATTTTCTTAGAGTTCATGGAGTTTTCTTAAAAAGAGCTATTTTGAACCCTTTGTCAAGCAGTTCATACATCTCTGTCTTTGGGGTTGGTCACTAGCACCTTATTTTGTTCATTTGGTAATGCCACATTAGCCTGATTGTTCTTGATCCTTGTGGTTGTGTGTCAAGTGTCTGCACATTTGAAGAAATGCTTATTCCTGTATTCACAGACTGGCTTTGTTTTGGAAAGCCCTGGGGAAAGTATAGTACTTGGGCTTTCCAGAAGCCTGGAGCAGCTGCAGTCAGTGCAGAACTGTCAGAATCCTGGGCCCACTAAAGCAGGTGCAGCACTGGGGCAAGGCAGAAGCCTGAGGCCCACTGTGGCTGATAAGCCATGAAGCCTGGGGCCTCTGTGAGCTGCCTGCTGCTGAAGGTTGTCCAGGTCCCAGGGTCACTAAATTTTGCCTGGCAGTGGTGTGAAATTGGCTCACAATTCCTTTGTCTCTCAATATAACTCCTTATTCTCTAGTTACTTAAATGTTCCAAAGTTTTAAAAATACTGATGCCTAGGTCCTACCTCTAGCATTTGGATTTAATTGGTCTAGGGTGCAGCCTAAGAACTGAGATTGATAAAGTCTCTTTAGGGCTGAAGATCAATTTATAACGTAAGCCTGAAGCATAGGGCTGTGTGGTTCTGCCTTGTGCCATGGCATGCCTAGGGGCTCAGTCAATGGTACTGGTCTGAAATATGGGGCTGTGGTGGGTCTGAGCAGTGCTGGGTTTTACTGTGATAGGTATAGTGTTGGAGTCCAAGACAGAGTCTTGTTCTCATTTCCCTCATTTTCTCCCAAGTGGATAGTATCTCTCTTCTTGCTGTGCAGCCTAGGTTTGGGGGATGGGAGAGGTATGTAATATAAAACATTTTTATTTCCCTCTTCAATGCCCCTTTTCTTACTGTTGTGTTACAATCAGGTACTGTGGTCTACCACCTGGTTTCCTTCGCTCTTGTAAAGGTATTTTCATGCATAGATAAGTTGTTCAAACTGATGTGTCTGCTGGGGCATGATCACTGGGGAGTCCTACTCTACCATCTCGCTCTGTCCCTTCAAGTCATTTTAGCATCAGCATTTCTAAATAAATATTGTACTCTTTGGTTCATATGAATATTTGGTTGACTGTCAACTTTTTTCAGAACATTTATAAATATAAGCCCTACTATCAAACATTTTTCAAATTGGTTTTAGGATAGTTTATTAAAAACCCTTTGTTACATGCTGGAATGTGAAAGACTAAGTCAGTAGTTCCCAAACTTATCTGCACATTGAAACAACCTGGGGAGCTTCACAAACTACTCATGTCCTAGAGATTTAATTGGTCTGGGATGTAGCCTGGGCTTTGAAATTTTTAAGCAATCTCCAGGTGATTCTAATGTGTAAACAAGTTTGAGAACCACTGTCCTACATTATTTAATACAGGTATTCTGAATTTCCTTGTTGCTAATCTGTATTTAGAAACCAAACATCTTAAAATGATCACCTACATTTAGGGTACATATTTATTACTTTGCACATTCTTCTCAAGAAACCAAAAGAATTCTAGCTTAGGTCACTGTGATGATTAATTTTATAAATCAAATTGGCAAGGCCATGGTACTCAGATATTTGGACAAACACTACTCTAGATTTTTTTTGGATGTGTGTTTTTTTGGATGAGATTACCATTTAAATAAGTAGACTTTAAATAAAGCAGATTCTAGTATATAGGAGGGCCTCATCCAATCAGTTGATGGGTTTAGGAGAAAAAGGACTGACCTCTCCAGAGGAAGAAGGGATTCCGCTTCCAGAGTACCTTCAGACTCGAGCTGCATCAGCTATTTCTTTTGTCCTCTTGCCTGCCAGCCTGCCTACCCTGAAGACTTTCAACTTACCAGCTTTCACATTTTTGTGAGCCAATTCCTTAAAATAAATCTATCTATACCTTTATCTATATATCTTCTATATATATGATTTCCGACTGGTTCTGATTCTCTGGAGAACTCTGAATAATACAGTCTTTAATGACATCTGTGCTGCTAAATCCATTTTCAATTCTCACATTTCTTGACTTTCAGCGGTATTTTACCCCTTGATGGCTCTCTCTTCAATTACTCTTTTTCCTTTGTCTCTCAATTTAAGTCCTTATTCTCTAGTTACTTAAATGTAGCAGGTTTTAAAAATACTGATAACTGAGTCTTACCTCCAGCATTCGGATTTAATGGGTCTAGGGTGCGGCCTGAGAAGGCTCCTTAGGTGATTAAATGTTTAGAGCTAAGCTTCAGAATCACTGATCTATAACCCCATGAAGCCTGACTCTGTCCTGGGTGGATTTACCTCCCATTATTCACAGGGAGTCCTCATTACTTTCTTTTCTTTTAATGCTGCATCTTTCCCTGAGCTCCAGGAAAATATCTATTTGCAGCTTTCATGACTAAAACTTATTCCCAATCCAAAGATCATTTACGTCTCAAATACCATGTGAAATTCTATTCCCTCTTTGTTAGAGAAGGGAGCAATATTGGGAAAGGACTTGGTTGTCCTTCTAATTGCTCTTACTAGACTCTGGGCAGGAAAAGTGAATGCCTCTTTTCTTCTTTTTTATATAATCTGGCTACCACTTCTACCCCAGGTGAAGCTACCACATCACCCATATGTGCTGAAGGCTTACTTTCAATTTTTCCAGTGCAGAAGGTAAGAGATCAAAATCTTTACTCTTAACTAAACAGGGTCAAAAAGGCAATAGACATTATTTTTAGAACACTGTTTTTGAAAAGAAGATGATAGAATGCATTATAATGCAGCTCTTTAATACATGGGATTTACGTGTGCTGAAGGTCAAATGATATGTTCTGAAGCTAATGAAGGCCAGTAAGACTGCTAGTAGATGAGTTATTTCAGTTCCCTCAGTACAGCTTTATTGTGTTGTTACTTTATTTGTGTGGTAGAGTGTGCTTTATTATCTTTAGAGTTCTGACTGCTGTTATTTTCATCTTTTCAATTTGCAAAATATACTAAAGTAAAAAACTTAATGCTGAAACTAATTTTTTATCTAAACCCACACACTAGCCAGATGTATTCTGTCACACCATGCTAGTATATGCTGTTTGATGTTGTGCATCATAGTATTTTTTAAATTATTCACATATTGAATTTAAATTTATGCAATAAAAGAAAGTAAAGAAAATGCTCTCTTAGTTTGCTTTTTTGCTGCTATTTATCCAGTATCACTTTTTTATTTAAATGGCAAATCTCCAATTTTGAAGTTTTACGTGAGTGCCTGAAATCCAAGCAGGGTGAGTGGTTTTATTTTCATTGTTTGGGAAACAAAAATGTACCTCTGATAATTTTTGTCTTTGATTACTGCTTCTTCAAAGGATTTAAACCAGAATGAAAGCCTTTGAAATCTTCAGAGATGAGGAGACATGAGAGTTATTCTGTATGCACTAGATAAACAGATGTCTTAGCTTTTCAAACCAAACCCGAAAAATATAATCACAAGCTTCATCAGAAACAGAACACTTTTTGCAGGTGTATTATGTTTTATATTTCACTAATGTGAAATGGAAAAAATAATGTCATTTTATTCCTTTTTCTTGTCTAAGAATTTAGTTCCAATTAACATTTCAGAAAACTTTTTGTTTAATATCTCGGGAAGCAAGATACATTTCATAAGAGGGAAAAATTCTCTTCTTGTCATTTTGGATACTGATAAGCACCATTAGAAACGTATCTAAAAGTTGCTTGGGAAACTGAGAACCTAACTGAGAAATTCCAAATTAATAAAAGACAAATTTTATTCATTTACTCAGTAGACCAAATCTTATAATTAAATTTATTCTGAAATACCCATTGATGTCAATGTGAGTTTCTCATAGGAGATAATTGTAGAATTAAGCTCAATGCATAGAAAAACACACACACTCTAACAGACTTTGTACTGTGGCTACCGATGGCCTGGACTGGATAACCTGCTGTTTGGATGTCAACGGCATAGTTGCTCACTGAATCACAGCAGTACAGAAATGGACCTAATGATGCAAGGAAACAAATAATCTTTATCCATTTTGCTTTCAGCCTTCCCAAGATAAAAGTACTTCTTACTTACATACTTATGAGGATAAAAGAGAAAAAGAGAATCATGCTGTCCACCGACTAGATAGAATGTATCCTTGTGCCATAAACATCGGTAATTTTTAAGTTTAAATCTTAAGTGACAACTCTCAATAATACCATAACTTGCAGTTCAAGCACCTTATTAAACATTCACTTTTTTCAAGCCACTCTTTGAAAGCACTGTCAATTACTACACCATGGAATAAACTGTAATTATTTTGGTGAAGGGGAAAAAGAAAAATTGCTTAAATGTATCCTTTAAGGGACAGAGTTCAGTTTTTTTTCAACACCATATCTGAGCTTTAGTCCTTGTTTGATTGGAACTGTAAAATAAATCTGAAGATATCAATATTGAAAATTGAAAACAGTGAATGAGATAAATTCTAACATTGGCAAAAACGTGCTGCAGTTAATCAAATTGGTCCTCAAAAATTGCCTTGTAGTTTGTTAACATTCTAAAGGGACTTTACACATAATACTGTACATTCCCTTTATTTTAACCAGTGGGGAAACTGATGTTTATCAAGGGGTTAAGTGGCTTACAAAAGGTCTCTATTCCTTAGAGGTGGTTTCTGGCTCTTTTCAGCTCCCCTGATGCACTATCAAGGGTTGACACCCCTGGGTATCAATGAGAACAGTTGCCACTAATTTAGCTGCCATTCACTCAGATACCACAGCAGGCCCTGAAGCATCCATCTCCTCTGATACCTCTCCAGTCCAACAAGTAGATCATTGTTATTTCAGGGGCAAAGGAGAAGCCCCACTACATCTTCTTCCGCAATTTATCTCCCTATTAGCAAGTGCTGATTACAGTAGTGACCCTCTTCAAATTCATTGTCATGGTTTACTTGAAAACCAAAATGTGTATATGGTTAAGTTGTACTGACCAGTATGAATTATTATAAGCCAGACTTGAAAATCAATATTTAAGTCTAAATATGCTCATCGTGATTTCTGTTTTTCTGCCATGGGTGAGATAATCGTAAGTCCCTAGGAACAGATTGGTTTCTATTTTTCTTTCATTTACTGAAGTGAAATAGCCAAAAATGAAAATGGAAGACATTTCATATGCAGTGAGCAGAAAGGAACTTTAAAATGTGCTTTTATATGACATTGTTTAGATTATGTTTAACTACTGGTGTTAATAATAGCTATTAGTCTACTATTGCATCTCAGCTGGGTATTGTGCCAAACCCTTCACATTCATTCTTTCTAATCCTTACACCAAACTGCAAGGTGACTATTATTATTTCCATGTGAGATATGAAGTAGTTACATCTAAAAAGCAGTATAATGTGAAAAGACCCCCTTGCATTAACTGGGCGCTTTATTTTTCTGAACTCAAGTCAATGTCTATTTCAAACCCCATTCTGCTCTGTGGTGGAAATATTAATTCAATCAATTCCAAGTAAACAGTAAATCTAGGATCTGTTCTTTGTTATTTTGTTTCACCTGTAACTGGGATTTTCTCCAACCTCACTTCTGTTCATATTTGCCTTGAAGTTCCAAGGGTTTTCATATAATCAAAGCTTACTAAAGTTATCTTTCTACATTTGCATCTGCTGAACTCTCTTGTCAGGTTCTAACTGGGGTCCAAGGGCAGTCAGTTGGCGAGTGGCAGGTAGCTGGAAAAACACTCAAGGAATCATAGACAGTTTTGACATGGCTTTAGTCTCTCTCTCTCTCTGGGTACGAGTGAGCCTGAGCATGAGCCATATGTACAGCGTTGGCAGGATAATTATACCTTTTACAGACAATAGTGGCTCTGAGCCAAGCAAGAGCTCACATGGGTGATCACCTAATGCACCTCATGTGGTGTGGTTGCATAGTGTGTGGGGTTGGGTGCCTGTGCTCCAAAGCCACTGAGTCATGCTGTGCTGGAAGGCTACCCCGGCCGACTCCTGACTAAAGTGCAGCCTTTTCCCTTACACTCCACTCCCTAGGCTGAGAGCACCTTCTGCGTAGGGATACTTGTCCATAGGGCAGATCCCTGAATCCATAACCAATAACAACAATACAGAGGACAACAGCTCACTCCTAGGATCCCAGCTATGCTACTTATTACTATTAGGGCCCAGCATATGCCAGAGCCCAGGGATGCCCATCATCTCTGCAGGGGCTCATCAGTAAGGCTCTCCATCATCTTAATCTCCCATGAGACCCCTTGTAGGGCTGCTGTTATGTTCTGCTGATTGTCAGGGATAAAAGTACAACATTGTGTTGTTAAAAGAGTGGCGTTCCTAAAATCACTGCTCCTTGGGCAGAAGTTATTATGTCTAAGGCCCTTTGGTTTTGCACCACCTTTCTGATCTAATCAACCTCATCTGTTGACAGGACGAGGGCCACTCAGACCCCAAGCGGTGTGCACTGCAAGAGCAATAACCTGTGCTTATCCAGTATGACACCCACTCCAGGGATAGTCATTGCCAAGGGGTAGAAACACCAGTGGCCTCGCGGCACTCGCAACTACTGAGAGCACAGCTCCTCCTGGTTATGCAGGTGTCTGGGCAATGTGGGGAGAAGAGTGGCAGGTACATAAGGTCACCTCCAGGTCCAACATGCAGTCCAGTCCACTGGTAGTTAAGGCCACCCTGTGTCCTCACAGATCCATAAATTCCCAGGGGGGACAAAATCCATCAGGGCCTGACTGCTGGGGCCACTTGATCCACCATACCTTCTATGTGGAGACATGTGTTATGTTTACACAGGCCATCATGGGCACCCATCCTACAGTTGTGTTACTCCAATGTTGCTCTATGCACCACAGTGCCTGGGCTGGGGGCACTACATTTTCTCCCACTAGCCAGCCCCACCAATAATAAATGCTACTGGCAAGCCAGGGGGCTGGCACACTGTGGGTTTTGTGGCATCTTTTGTCCAAAGCTTGCCATGTTGTGTTCCATGCGTTGGCCATGGGACCCCAAGTCTCCACCATTTCTAGTTCTTTGCAGATGCTGAATGTGTGTGCCAAGGCAAGCTGTCTATAGCTGCTGCTGGAAGGTCAGTGCAGATCCAACAGGTAGAAACATTAGTCACCTCAGTGTAGGTGTGGGCCCAGGCCACAATGCAGTTGGAGCATGTTTGCCTATGGTCGAAATGACAGAGCAGGCACAGCTACTAACAGAGGTAAACCATGTCCCTCAGGCAAAATACAGGCTAACCTTTCATCCCTGGATAACAATGCAGACACCAGGGTCTTTTGCCCCGGGCGATGGTACCACACCTTCTCAGCTCCCCATAGTTCCTTTGAGTCCTGTATCCATGCCAAAGTCAGGGGTGCGGGGTGGAGAGCTCATAATAGGCCATACAGACAGTACATATGTCCCACGGTGTAGGGTTCCCTCCCTGATGTTCCCCTATGAACAGTCAACCATGGGGGACGTGTATTGAACACCCAAGGAGTGACATGCAAGTCATACCACAGGCCCTCCCACCAGGGAGCCACTATGGCCAACCACCGGCAGTGGGGGCCTTGGAGGGTCCATGGCCACAGCCACGTTTTCTGTTCCCTTGCCTTCAGGGGCACTGGGGCAGGCAACAGCAGGTTACCATTTATCCCCATACCTGGTTGGAGGAGGTCATCCTTGGCATGTATCTGCAACTGAATGGGGACAGTGGCCGGTATAACAAAGCCTCCACCAGGGCTGAGCTGCCTTTCCATGGCTGTTTATTCAAGGTTTGGAGCACCAGGTCCAGTCTGGAACTCCAGCCCTGCAAAGCTGGGGGTGTGACATGCAAGCCTAACAAGAGCCCATTATATCACTCAATCATGTCCAGAGTTTGAGGGTTATATGGCACATGGAATTCCCACCTTGTGTCCATTTGTGGTGCCCATTGTGGTACCTCTTGTCCAGTGAAATGTGGTCCCCTATTTTACTCCCAGCAGCCAGAAGGTGACCACACAGGGCACATAAGGCTTGTTGCAGGGCCCGGATGGTGTTCTGTTGGTTGACCACCCTGCAAGGGTAGGTGAACAACAGGCCTGTGGCCATGTCCACAGCCATCACTGCATGTGTATACTCTTTCAACTTTGGCAGCAGCATGATGTAGTTTACCTGTTACCTGGTCAAGGGCATTCACCCTATCGTTACTTGCTGTGTAACACTGGGCAGCTGCCTCCATTTAGGGTATGCCTGAGCACACACCAGGCATTTCTGAAAAGGCTCCCAAATGTCTTGCTTGGGCCGGGACAGACCCCAGTGCTTATTGATCTATTGCGTCAATTTACCCCATGCATGTTCCAGTTTCCACTGCAGCCACAAGGCCACATCTCATGTAGGTGCTGACTCTTACTATTGGACCTTGGCCAAGGAATCTACCTCATCATTGCCAGGGGTGGCCAAAGGCGTATGGCCTAGGCACCTGATAAATAGTTACCTCTTTCTGAAGTCACATTTCCCAGAGGTCTTGCCACATGGCTTGGCCCGAAATGGGTCGGTGGCCAACTAGTCACTTCTGTATTTTCCAAGTAGTTCACCACAAGGTTAAGCCTTGATAGACTGCCCAACTATTGGTACAGATTACCATAGGTGTCACCTCCGTGGTGATCACCATCCATACTGCTCTAAGTTCAGCCCATTGGTTCTTTGTCCACACCCGGTTTCAAACCGTATGGTGTCAGTACTAGTTTGGACTGCAGCGGTGGTCAAGGCAGCTAGATCCATCTATGTACAATGCCTCATCAGGAATCGGGGGATGCCCTTCCTTAAATGGTGAAGGCTCAGGGTCTAGATAAGGCCCATGGCCTTATCTTTCATTAGGAATACAGGTCCCAAGACATCTTGCAGCTGTGCTGCTAAGGGACTTATACTCAGCATACTCTGCTGTTCCAAGTAGGCACCCCACTTTGCCAAAGTGGATATCTGTACTGTCCCAGTCTGGGGGGTCATTACACATGAATGCATCCATCCTGCTATTGGGTAAGTCATCCACGCGATGACTGCAGCCTGTCCTGTCACACTCTCACAAACCTGAAAGGTGGGATATACAGCTGCTAGCGGTTTTGCTATCAAGGAATACCGGAGCTCAGCTCCCTTCCACAGTTGGGACTAAAAGTCTACTGGCGGCGTTCTCAAGTGCAATATCATCAATATAATGGAGTAGGTGGACCCCTTCTGGACATTGCCAAATGACTAAATCTGTGGCAACTACACCATGACATATGGTGGGGCTATCTGTGGCAACACTGTAAAAGTCTGTTGTTCCCCATCCCACATGAAGGCAAACTGTTTCTGGCTCTCTGGAGTTATGTCTATGGAGAAAACTGCATTGGCCAAGTCCACTACACAGTGGTGTCCCAGTTCCATCATGAAATGGTCCATCAAATCCATGATTGATGGTATAGCTGCATGCAAAGGAGCGTTACTTTATTCAGTTCCCAATATTCCACCGTCATTCGCCAAGTTCCATCAGGCTTTCTAACTGACCACACTGGAGAACTGTAGGGGCTGTGGGTGCCACACACTATCTACATCTCTTACAGCTTTTTAATTGTCTCAGTTATCTCTGTATGCCCACCTGGCAAATGGTATTGATCGGTGGAAGAAACCCATCAGGGTTGTGGCAGGGCCTGAGGCTGGTGATGTGTATGTCTGCACAGCACCTTCACCACATGCACTCAGAGTCTGAATTCCCCAAATGTGATCTGTAATGCCAGGTCATGTAACATGTCCATCCCCAGAATGTATCCTGGTATTGGAGAGACATGCATGGTATATAAATGGGGAGCCAAATGGCCAATGCCAAGGTGCAGAGATACAGGTTTAATTTCACTGACCGGCCTCCATAACCGTCAATTTAAGCAGGTTTGCCCAGAAACTTATCCGGGTTCCCATAAACAATGCTACAATCTATGCCAGTATCCACCAGCACCAGCACTCGCTGTAGATTGGTGGGAGATCAGTGGACCACTAATTCCACATGGCCTCTGGTCGTCTGGTGTGCCCCCAAGTCGGGCACCTTGGCCAGTTCCCTAATCAAACAGAAAAGGCTCTACATTTCTGCCTGGCTGCAATAAGTAATCTTCGAGCTGAAGTGCCCGGGTGGGACCAGTCATGCAACAATATCCTTCTTCCCCTTGGGCATTTTCTGGCATTGCTGCTCCAGAGACAACTGTCTCCACAAAGTTAAGAGTATGTCATTGGGTTGCTTAGCAATTTTCTGTCAGTCAACCCTGGCCAAAATCAAATCTATCCACATCTTTGAGCATGTCACTCGTTGAGGCCCCCTTTTCTCCCAAAGGAGGGCCCCTGTGGGTGGGGCATCTTCCCCTTCTTTATGGCACAGATCCCTCCATCCTGTAGGTGGCCTTCTGCTTCCCCAACAGTTGCCATGGCAGTGGTCACTTCATGTATGTGGCACCCTACATGTGTGAGGACAGCAGCTAGGGAGTCAAAGGCACTCAGGGGAGCAGAAACCAACACAAGACCCCTCACGTGGGAGGTGAAATGTTCATCATCTGGCTCCTGGGTATTCAGGTCAAACATAGCCTGCTACATACCCATCCCCTGGATGCCTCGTACCAAACTGGCATACGATTGCCATTTACTCACCGTTTTGAGTATTTCACGGGTGTTGTTCCATACAGTCCATATGGCTGCCCACAGCCATTCAATCAGGGTGTGGATCCCTTACCCTTGTGCCAACTGCCTACTCACCTGCAACTGCTCGGGATCCTGTTCGTGATGCCAGTTGTCAGGTTCTAACAGGTCGGAGGGGAGTCAGTGTGTGAGTGGCGGGTAGCTGGAAAAACACTCGAAGAATCACAGACAATATCAACATGGCTTTACTCACTCTCTGGGTGTGAGTGAGCCTGGGCGTGAGCTGTAAGTACAGCATTAGCAGGGTAACTATATCTTTTACAGATAATAGTGGCTTCAAGCCAAGCACGAGCTCACATGTGTGATCACCTAATGTGCCTCACCTGGTGTGGTTACAAAACGTATAGGGTTGGGCACCTGTGCTTCAAACCCACTAAGGCATGCCTCACCGGAAGGCTACCGCTGCCTACTCCTGACTAAAGCATAGCCATTTCCCTTACATCTCTCTATTAGTTTTCTATTGCTGTGTAATAAATTATCACAAACTTGGCTGCTTTAAACTACATTCATTTATTATCTCACAATTGTGTAGATCAGAAATCCAGATGAGCTCACCTGGGTTCTCATGAGGCCAAAATCAAGGTGTTAGTCAGAATGGGCTGGAGGCTCATTCTGGAGGCTCGTTTATCTGGAGGCTCTGAAAAAAATCCACTCCTAAACTCATGTAAGTTGTCAGCAGAATCTAGTTCCTTGCATTTGGGGTAGTTAGGTCTCTGTTTCCTTGCTGGCTGTAGGCCAGGGGCCACTCTCAGTTCCTAGAGTCACTCTGGAGTCTTTGCATGTGGCCTCATCCATCTTCAAGCTAGCATGAGAGCTAATTGTTGGTGTTTCTAGTCTCTCTGATGTACTCTCTGCTGCCCGCTGAAAAATAATTCTCTGCTTTCAAAAAGCTCGTGATTAGATTAGGCCCAACTGGATAATGTCCCTTTTGATTAGCATTGGGTAAATTGATTAGTGACCTTATATCCATCTGTAAAATTCCTTTTTCCATGTAAGGTAGCATAACCATGGGCATGATATCTCATCATATTAACAGTTCTGAGGGTAAGGGTTGAAAATCTTGGGGGACTACATTAAATTCTGGGTACCACACTGTCCCACTGGCTTCCAGGCACAAAGTCTATGCCCCCTATGTGCTTGATATGCTTTATTACCAGAAAAAAAGTACATCTAGGTGTGCCATGGAAAAAAACTTTCACTGTAGCCTGTGTTTTTTGAGGACTTGTGAATCAATGACAGCTTTCATCCGTTAGGTTTAGCTATTCTGTATGTTTATAGTTGAGGTAATAGACATGTGACATCAGCGAGCAATAAAATTTCCTTTAGTATCAGTTCATTTATTATTGGCAAAGGAACCAAAGGGCTTAAAGATGGCTACTCAGAACAAGTATTGTTAATCAAAAGGGCAAATTACTCTAGCCTTCGAGTACTCACAATAAAACCCTTAAGTTCCTTTAGGAACCTTCTGTTAGTCTCAGGAAGTTTAATTTTTTTTTTTTTTTTTTTTTTTTTGGTACCTACTTGCTCTCCAGGTATAGTAGTAGCAAGTCCAGGACTGTCCTGAGTTGGGTACTATGTTCAATACTTGGGTTATAAGATCATTTGTACCCCAAACCTCAGCATCATGTAATATACTCAAGTAACAAACCTGCACATGTACCCCCTGAATATAAAATAAAAGTTGAAAAGAACAAAACAGGACTGTCCTGAGTACCTCTTATGAGACTGGATAGATCAAGGCTCCAAGTCCCAAGCCTGCAGTTACATAAGCCAGCTCAGAATTCATGATTTCCAGAAGTCTTTTCTTGATACCTCAAAACAGCCATCTTCAGTCTAATCTTTCATACTATGATGTGTGAAACTGGAGTGATTTATCCACACCTTTGTTATTCATAGGGAAATGGGATGTAGAACACCAGGAAGAGAGGTAGAGGAAGGATTCCAAAACTTCGCCATTACCCTTCTTTTCGACTCTTTCTTCATCTCCTTTTCATCCTTCCCAAAGCAGTTTTATCCTAAAACAAGCTCATTTTACATCTTTCTCCATTCTCTCAAACCTGGTGTTTGGAACATAATCTTTATATCTTGAGACCTTTGGGAATTTATCTTTTGAAACACTTGAATCGTCACTCTTTTAAATTGAAAAATCAACTTCCAAGCTTATTGTCTCTCCCAGGAGCTGTAATGGCTGCTTTGCAATTAAAAATGTGAACATAAACTAAAAACAAAAAGCGTAGAATAGTAATCTTGTTTTCTGGTCTAATGAGGAATGCCATATTTACTGCTGAAGAAGAACTGGGGTTTCAAGGAAGCATAGGAGTGTGGTAAAGAGAAAAAGAAGCACAGTCTTTAAGACTTCCAAATGTCAGCACATCATACTATAAGTCTGACCCTGAACTTAATCCATTTTCTTAATCATGCTGCAATATTTCAGTAAATGGGATTGTTTTTTTACCATTTCTAATAGTTTTAGACCCTTGATGATCTTGCCTACATAATGTTCTATGAGCAGTTTTTGAGATAAAAAAATATATATATATACAGTGAAATGCATAGATCCTAGAGATAAACTGTTATGTTTTGACACATGTACATGTCTCTGTAATCAACACTCCAATTGAGATATTTCCAAATCACCCCAGGAAATTATATTCCTTCTAGTTAGTTAATCCCCACACATGTAGGCAACTTCTGATCTATTTCTATCACTGAAGATTAAGTCTATGTATTTTTAAACTTCACCTTAATTGAATCATACAATCTACAGTGTTTTTGTCTGGCTTGTTTGTCTCGGCATTCAGTTATTAAGTTGCTTCCAGGCTGTTGCATGCATCCACTTTTGGTTTGCTGGTTGGATGAATGGTTGGTTTTTGAGAATTATTGAATAGTATTCCATGATATTCACATGCCATAATTTGTGTATCAATCTTCTATTGGGGTACCTTTGAGCTGTTTCCAAGTTTTGCAACAACTAATAAAGCCTCTATAAACATTCACATCTACACCATTTTGGAGACATGTTTTGGTTTCTTTTAAGTACCTAAGACTAAAATTGGGTCATGAGATAAATGTATGTTTCATTCCATAGAAAGATCCACACTTTTTTTTTTCTAAAGTAATTATAACATTTTATGCTTCTACCAGCAGTAGATGAGAATTCCAATTATTTCACATCCTCGCCAATATTTGTTGCTGTTCAACTTTAATGTTAGCCATTCTAATTGGTATTATGTGTTATCTTACTGCATTTTGAAAGTTGTTTAATCAGGTATTCATGGACATAAAGGTAGCAAAGATAGACACTGGGGACTACTAGATGAAGGAGGTAAGAGGGGGGAAGCGTTGAAAACCTAACTGTTGTCCAGGCACGGTGGCTCATGTCTATAATCCTAGCACTTTGGGAGGCTGGGGTGGATGGATCATGAAGTCAGGAGTTCAAGACCAGCCTGGCCAAGATGATGAAACTTTGTCTCTACTAAAAATACAAAAATTAGCTGGGCATGGTGGTGCATGCTTATAATCCCAGCTATTCGAGAGGCTAAGGCAAAGAATTGTTTGGACCCAGGAGGAGGAGGTTGCAGTGAGCCGGGATCACACCACTGTACACCAGCCTGGGTGACAGAGCGAGACTTCATCTTTTCACATTTATATAAAAGGTTATTGAATTTGGGTCTGTAATTCAGGGTTTCATCATATTTGGAAAGTTACTAACAAATTATTGCTCTAAAGTTATTTCTGTGGCTCCACATCACACCCTTCTCTTCTGGGATTTAACTACCCAAATGTTAATGTTTTCCCATAGGTCACAAAGACTCTGTATTTATTTTTACTTCAGTATTTTTATCTTTTTAGTTCAGATGGGCAATTTCTATTAATCTATCTTTAAATTCATCAATCATTTTTTTCTGTCAACTTCAATATAATGTTATGTCTACCCAGTGAATTTTGTATTTTAGTTATTGTATTTTACAGTCTAGAGTTTCCACTGTTTTAAAGAATAATTTCTCTTTCTCTCCTGAGATTTCCTGACTATTCATTCATTAAGACTATTTTTCCTTTCATATTTTGAGCATATTTATAATAGCTGCTTTATAGCCATTATCTGCTAAGTCCAGCCCCTGGACCATCTTGGGTTTGGTTTCTATTGATTGAGTTTTATATCACCATGGATTATATCTTCTGGTGTCTTCATAGCTAGTGATTTTTCATCTAATATTTGGCATTCTGAATGACAGCCTGTTGAGATATGAATTTTTCTATCTTCTATTGAAGAGTTTTGATTCTTATTCACCAGACAGTTCAATTACTGCATGATCATCTTGATTTTATGTTGGCTTTGTTTTAAACTTTATTGGTATCAAGTGGAAAGTTCACATTTCTTCTCAAGCTTTTCTGACTTGGCAGGGCTCAACCTCTAAACTTATGGAACTTGTTAGGGTGTGGTTTTAAGCTTTATTAATACGGGTTTAGAGTAGCCCTTCTTGAATGTGGTTCTTACTTCTAAGGCAGAATTTTATTGATATCTCAGCTGGATGCCAGACTTGTTAATAAAATGTTAATATTATCTCTCTACTCCAGCAGGAACAGAGTGTCAGAGTTGCTTGTGTCTCAGCCCTGCTCAATTTTTGGTATCTTCATTTCACTCTCAACTTCATAGAAGCAGCTATCCAGTAACTTTCAGAAGTTTTCCCTCCTCGCATACAGCCCAGCAATCAGACACAGGCTCACAGGAGACTCCCGTATTGGACTTCTGTGCCTCTCTGTTCAGCTACTTTGTCTCAAATGCTCTTGCCTGCAGATTTTAGCTGCTTCATTAGCTCCATACTCTGATCTCTACCTTCTGAGCTCCATGGGACTACTATCTTTGTCCTGGCTGTTGTTCTCTTTCTACAGCTGGAAAATTGTGCTCAGACAGAGAAAAAGATGTTTGTGGGACTTAGTTCTTTGTTTTCCTTCTGACACAAACCAAAGTTCTATAATGCCTATAATCCAAACCTTAATAATCTTATTTTATATGTTTTCCATTTCTCTATTTACTTACAGAGAGCTAGTCTAATACCATTTTCTCAATTATGGTTGGAATCAGAACTCAAATTGATGCATTATTTTACAAATAATTTATTCCCTTGGGACTTATTCATTCTTAGGTATAGAATGAAAGTGCTTGCCTCTAAGTGAACTTCTTGTTTTAAATGTTTTGTGGAAATGTAGGGTGTATTCAAATACGAAGAAGACAACTTCCCTAATACTGTGAGTATCAAATTATTTTGTGTGTTTCTTAATTCCTCAGTCAGGAGTTAGTGAGTTATGGAGCTATGTCTGCTTCAGCATTAAAGAATGCTGTGTTCGACGTTACTTCAGCAAATATTATTGACTGTAACTCTGTTTCAAGAACTATGATGGTTTTGGTGTGACATGTACTTTTTACTAATAGTGTTTAATATTCTCTTCTTTAATACCATTTTGTATACGGTAAATAAATATCCATCTTACATTCCTGAATGTTTCCTTTTATATGTAGTTTGGTAATTCATTACTTAATATGCCATTTATTGTACCGGAAACTGTTGCCTGCTGTGAATATAATGAACGGCTGAGACCTAATACCCCCTTTAAGGAGCAGTATCTATTAAAAAGACTTAGGCATATGAATAGTAAAAGCTAACTAATAAAACTGTGCCCAAAATATTTTGGGGATACAAATGAGAGTGATTAACTTTGCCAGAGGTTTCTGATAAAAGTTCCTAGAAAAGGTTAACTTGAATCTGTCAGACTCAGTGAGAAAAGGCAATCAAGGCTAAGGATTTAATCCTTATTGGTGATGAGATCATTGACAAACATGCACACTTTCCTTCATTTCAGCCTGTACACTTTTCTCACTTTTAGCTTTTTTCGTTTCTAAAATGAGGATAATAATATTGACGTTGCCGTTTTGTTGAGAGGATTGGAAATTAAGGTTACATGTGCATAAAAATGATATTCATCACTATTTTGTATATACCATGAGTGTTTTACTATTGACGTATGCACTCGTCATTTCTTTCACATTAGTATGGGAGCTTTCTTCTATAAATTCTGATTTGTATAATGTTTCAGTATAAACTATTGCATGAATTATCAGTTCTTAGAAAATTAAAAATTCAGTAAAAATAATATTAAATTTTAATTCTCTTTGTTAACTTACGAGTTATATTGGAATTTTCAGAGTTCCAGGATGCCATGTATATTTCCTTTTTCTTTGACCATTGCTACAGGTAGAGGGGTTTGTACTGAAATTTTGCACAGCCCAGAGGGAACTTTGGCATTTGTTTGATTTGTTATGTAGTAATATGAACTTTTTATACTTTTTCAGGAAAATGCAGCCTATTTTTTTCTGAACTATTCATCATAACTGTTTTCTGTTAGTGAATGAAAGATTATTAAAAATACTTTCAACTTTTATTTTAGATTCATGGGGTACATGTGTGGGTTCGTTACATGAGTATATTGCTTGATGGTGAGAATTGGGGTTTGATTGATCCTATCACTGGGTTATTGAGCATAGTATCCAACAAGTAGTTTATCAATCCTTGCAACCCTTTCTCCCTGGCCCCTCTAGTAGTTCCCAGTGTCTATTGTTGCCATCTTTATGTAGATGAATACCAATGTTTAGCTCCTACTTGTAAGTGAAAACATACAGTATTTGCTTTTTTGTTTCTGTGTTAATTTGCTTTGCATTGTGACCTCCAGCAGCCCATGTTGGTGCAAAGGATGTATTCCATCGTTTTTGATGGCTTCATAGTATTCCACAGTGTATATGTACCACATTTTCTTCATCCAATCCACTGTTAATGGGCACCTAGGTTGATTCCATGTCTTTGCTAATGTGAATAGTACTGTGATAAACATATGAGTGCATGTGTCTTTTTGGTAGAACAACTTATTTTCTTTTGGATATATACCCAGTAAGGGCTTTTGCTGAGTCAAATGACAGTTCTGTTTTAAGTTATTTGAAAAATCTCCAAATTGCTTTCCACAGGGGCTGGCCTAAATTTACATTCCCTCTAACAATGCATAGGCACTCCCTTTTCTCTGCAGCCTTGCCAGCATCTGTCATTTTTTTACTTTTTCGTTATAGCCGTTCTGACTAGTATGAGATATGCCATTGTGGTTTTGATTTGCATTTCTCTGATGATTAGTGATGTGAATCTTTTTTTTATATGTTTGTTGTCCACTTGTATGTCTCATGTCTTCTTTTTTTCCCTTTGAGACAGAGTCTTGCTCTGTCGTCCAGGCTGGAGTGGTGCAGTGGCATGATATCAGCTCACTGCAACCTCCGCCTTCCAGGTTCAAGTGATTCTCCTGCCTCAGCCTCCCAAGTAGCTGGGACTACAGGCATGTGCCACCACGCCCAGCTAATTTTTTTATATTTTTAGTAGAGATGAGGTTTCACTGTGTTAGCCAGGATGGTTTCCATCTCTTGACCTCATAATCTGCCCACCTTGGTCGTATATCTTATTTTGGAAAGTATCTATTTATGTCTTTTGCCTATTTTTTAATGAGGTTATTTGGTTTTTGCTTGTTCAATTGCTTGTTCAATTGCTCAAGTTCCTTATAGATTCTGGATATTAGACCTTTGTCAGGTGCATAATTTGTGAACATTTTTTTCCTATTCTATAGGTTATCTGTTTGTTCTGTTGCAGTTTCTTTTGCTGTGCAGAAGCTTTTTAATTAGGTCCTAATTGTTAATTTTTGTTTTTGTTGCAATTGCTTTTATGGACTTAATTAAAAGTTCTTTCCCAAGGCTGATGTCCAGAATGGTGTTTCCTAGATTTTCTTCTAGGATTCTTACAGTTTGAGCCCTTAGATTTAAATATTTAATCCATCTTGAGTTAATTTTTATATATGGTGAAGAGAGAGGTCTAGTTTTATTCTTGTGCATATGTCTAGCCAACTATTCCACCACTATTTATTCAATAGGGAGTCATTTCACCATTGGTTATTTATGTAAATTTTTCAAAGAACAGATGACTTTAGGTGTGTTCCTTTATTTCTGGGTTCTCTCTTCTGCTCCATTGGTCTGTGTATCTGTTTTTATACCAGTACCATGCTGTTTTGGTTACTGTAGCCTTATAGTATAGTTTGAAGTGTATAGTATAGTATAGTATAGTATAGTATAGTATAGTATAGTATAGTATACCCTTATAGTATAGTTTGAAGTGTGAAACCTTCAGATTTCTTCTTTTTGCTTAGAATTGCTTTGGCTATTCAGGCTCTTTTCTTGGGTCCATTTGAATTTTAGAACAGTTTTTCCTAATTCTGTGAAAAAATTACATTGATATTTGGATAGTAATAGGGTTGAATCTGTAGATTGCTTTGGGCAGTATGGGCATTTTAAGAATATTGATTATATCAGTCCGTGAGCATGGAGTGTTTATCCATTTGTTTGTGTCATCTAGGATCTCTTTCAGCAGTATTTTGTAATTTTTCTTATAGACAGCTTTCACCTCTTTGGTTAGATGTATTCTTAGGTATTGCATTTATTTTGCAAATGCAGCCTATTTTTATAATTTGTCACCTTATATCTATCAACCCATTTCCTTTCTCAAATTTCCTATTTCTGAATTTCGGTTATCACATTTTATCATGTTTTATGTTTCATCATTATTTTTCTTCAAAATATCTCTTCAATTAAGGATATCTTGGGAGGAATGGATTGTTTATTATTCTCATTATTACATAATCAACTTGGTTCAATAATAAATTATATATACAATAAAACATACCCATTTTAAGTGTATTATTTTGACAAATTTACATGTTCGTGTAACTACCAACACAATCAAATGATATACAATTTTCATTGGCCCAAAAAGGTCCCATGGCACTTTGCAGTTGATTCCTCCCACAAACCCCAAAATAGGCAAATCTTCTTTCTATCATTGTAGATTATGTTTGCTTTTTCAAGAATTTCATAAAAATTGAGTCATACAGTATGTGTTTTTTTGTACCCGTAGTCTTTTACTAAGCATAATGCATTATAGATTCATCCATGTGGTTGCATTTATTGGCAGTTCTTTCTTTTTTATTGCCAAGTAGTATTCCAATATCTGGATATATCATATATGCTTATCCATTCACCTCTTGATGTTTTTTTCTCAGTTTAGGGATATTATAAATAATGCTTACATTCACATACAAGTCTTTGTATAACCATGTATCTTAAATTTTTGGTTAATTTTGCTTTTGAAGCTCTATAATTAAATGTATACATATTTAGGATTGCTATTTCTTTTTTATCAGTTGATTTCTTTATTGTTATAAAATGTGTGATTTTGGTCTAGGTGATATTTCTTGTATAGTAATTTTAGAAGTATAATTTGTCTAATATTAATATAACCACATCAATCTTTTCTGTTAGCTTTTGCATGGTATCTCTTTTCTCTATCCTTTTCCTTTTAAAAACCATTTGTGTTTTATATTCAAAGTGTTTACATAGTAGACAAAACCATTTAGTTGAGACTTTCTTTTTATGGACTATTTTTAAAAATAGGATTATGCAGACCATTTATATTTAATGCTGTTTTCAATAAAGTCTTGCTATATGCTTTCTCTGTATTCTATTTTTCTTCCTTTTGTCTTTTCTTTTTTACCTGTCTTTTGTTTAACTTATAAGGAAAATAAGTTTATTTAGCTCATGATCCCAGAGGCTGGGAAGTCCAAAAGCAAAGCACTGGCATTTGGTGAGAGCCTTCTTTCTGTGTCATGATATGTCTGCCTTCTTTTGAGTTATTTTTCGGTAGTCCGTTTTATCTCTAGCATTGGCTTATTAGCCCTATCTCCTTGGTTTTTATCCCTGTGTGTGTGGTTGCACTAACATTCACACTATGCATATTTGGCTTACCATAGTCTGCCTTACACTTCCACGTCTCTCCTCATCCTCTGTGCTATTGTTTCTATACATTTTACACACATATGCACAAGCATTATACATATGTACACACATATTGTATATATATTGCATAGATATAATATGTATGTATGTGGTAAAAGGTAGAGGTCCAGTTTCAGTCTTCTGCATATTGCTAGCCAACTATTTATACATATACATATACTCAATTTTTTTATTTTTCATTAGGCAGTCAAAATTTTTGTAGAAATTTTTAAGTGAAAAAAATATATATATTTATCTACGTATTTACCATCAGGTGCTCTTCATTCCTTCATGTAGACACCAATTTCCATCTAGTATCATTTCTTCAGTTTAAAGAGTTTTATTTAATATTTTGGGGGGGCTAAGAAGGTGTTATCTTTCACCAGCAATGAATTTTCACAGTTTCTATTTCCCTGCAGACAAGAAAGTCTTTATTTCACCATTATTTATTTAAATAATGCATATTTGGGGAAAATTTTTGTTGCATATGAAAGTTGAGAAGATAGTGAAGAGAGTTCCCATACATTTCTCATAAAGTCTAATATTTCCATGGTGCGTTGGTCAAAACTAACAAATGTGATGTTTCTGTATTAATAGTAAATAAAATTTGTACATTTCTCTTTCTGTTTGAAGATTCAATCTAGTTTACCATATTGCATTTAGTTGTCATGTCTTAGCAGTCTCCTCTGGTCTGTGGGTTTGTGCTATGTTTTTTTCATGATTAGATAAATTATTCATGATGATATTTGATTAAATTTTTTCTAGATATAGAAAAATATAATTCTACTTTTCCAGGGATTTGCACTCGCAATCTTCCTTTCAGCTCTTTAAGATGTTGTTCCGTTGTTTTCCCGGCCACATAGTTTCAAATGAGGAGCCTGAGATAATTCTTGCATGTGCTCTTTTCTATTTGTGTCTTTTTCCTCTAGCAAGATTTTTTTCTTTAGCAATTATTTCAAAATTTTGATTATAATATGACCTAGTGTGGATGTCTTTTCATTTATCCTGTCTGAGAATGAACATTTGAAAGAAATTTTGACATTAGATTTTCAAATGGACCTCCTCCCTCCTTTTGGGCTGAGTTACACGAATGTTAGCACTATTAATATTGTACCATAGGTCACTGAAGACCTGCTGATTCATTTTTTCATTTTTTCCTTCTGTATGCTTCAGTTTAATTTACATTATCATTTAAGTTCATTGACTTTTCTTCTGAAATATCTAATCTGCTGTAAATTCCATCCATGTATTTAGTTTCATTTCAGCTAATGTATTTTCATCTCTAGAAATACCACTTAGTTCTTTTTTACATCTTCCATTTCTCTCATTATTGTCGTATTTTACTTTAAACCTTTAGCATATTTGTGAAAACTCTTTTAATAGCCTTGTCTGATTATTCTAACACCATGTTATTTGTGGGTGTTTTATTGAATGGTTTTTCTCATGATTGTGGCCAGTCTTTTTTCTTTTTAAGCTATTTTTTCTTAATATTTTATTTTTTAATTGACAGATAAGATTATATATATCATGTACAACTTGGTGCTTTGAAGTATATATACATTGTGTAATGACTAAACCTAGCTAATTAACATATGCATTGCCTCAAATCGTTACTATTTTTGTGGTGTGAACACCTAACATCCACTCTTTTAGCCGTTTTCAAGAATACAATACATTTTATAGTTAACAAAAAAGTATTAACTGCACCATGTTGCACAATATATCTCTTGAACTTATTTCTCCTGTCTAAATGAAATTTTACATTCTTTGAGTAACATCTATCTCTCTACTACCTCTCATTCCCCTATACCCCACTGACCATTAATCTACTTTCTACTTCTATAGGATCAACTTTTTTAGATTCTACATATAAGTGAGAGTATATGTTATGTATCTTTCTGTGCCTGGCTTATTTCATTTAGCATAATGTCATTCAGGTTTATCCATGTTGTCACAAATGACAAAACTTCCTTCTTTTTTAAGACTGTATGTCATTCCATTGTGTCTAGATAGATAAATAGACAGATCATATTTTATTATCCATTTTTCTGTTGAGGTACACTTGGCTGGATTCCATATCTTGGTTGTTGTAAATAGTGCTGCAATAAGATGGGAGTGCAGATTTCTCTTTGACATACTGACTTCACTTCTTGTGGGTATATAACCAGTAGTGGGATTGCTGGATCATATGGTAGTTCTATTTGTAAGTTTTTGAGGATCCTTCCTGCTGTTTTCCATAATGGCTATACTAATTTAATTGTTGAGCTGTTTTTTTTTTCTTTTTTTTTTATTATACTTTAAGTTCTAGGGTACATGTGCATAACGTGCAGGTTTGTTACATATGTATACTTGTGCCATGTTGGTGTGCTACACCCATCAACTCGTCAGCACCCATCAATTTGTCATTTATATCAGGTATAACTCCCAATGCAATCCCTCCCCCCTCCCCATGACAGGCCCCAGTGTGTGATGTTCCCCTTCCCGAGTCCAAGTGATCTCATTGTTCAGTTCCCACCTATGAGTGAGAACATGCGGTGTTTGGTTTTCTCTTCTTGTGATAGTTTGCTAAGAATGATGGTTTCCAGCTGCATCCATGTCCCTACAAAGGACGCAAACTCATCCTTTTTTATGGCTGCATAATATTCCATGGTGTATATGTGCCACATTCTTAATCCAGTCTGTCACAGATGGACATTTGGGTTGATTCCAAGTCTTTGCTATTGTGAATAGTGCTGCAATAAATATACGTGTGCATGTGTCTTTATAGCAGCATGATTTATAATCCTTTGGGTATATACCCAGTAGTGGGATGGCTGGGTCATATGGTACATCTAGTTCTAGATCCTTGAGGAATCGCCATACTGTTTTCCATAATGGTTGAACTAGTTTACAATCCCACCAACAGTGTAAAAGTGTTCCTATTTCTCCACATCCTCTCCAGCACCTGTTGTTTCCTGACTTTTTAATGATTGCCATTCTAACTGGTGTGAGATGGTATCTCATTGTGGTTTTGATTTGCATTTCTCTGATGGCGAGTGATGATGAGCATTTTTTCATGTGTCTGTTGGCTGTATGAATGTCTTCTTTTGAGAAGTGTCTGTTGATATCCTTTGCCCACTTTTTGATGGGGTTGTTTGTTTTTTTCTTGTACATTTGTTTGAGTTCTTTGTAGATTCTGGATATTAGCCCTTTGTCAGATGAGTAGATTGCAAAAATTTTCTCCCATTCTGTAGGTTGCCTATTCACTCTGATGGTAGTTTCTTTTGCTGTGCAGAAGCTCTTTAGTTTAATTAGATCCCATTTGTCAATTTTGGCTTTTGCTGCTGTTGCTTTTGGTGTTTTAGACATGAAGTCCTTGCCCATGCCTATGTCCTGAATGGTACTACCTAGGTTTTCTTCTAGGGTTTTTATAGTATTAGCTCTAAAATTTAAGTCTCTAATCCATCTTGAATTAATTTTCATATAAGGAGTAAGGAAAGGATCCAGTTTCAGCTTTCTACTTATGGCTAGCCAATTTTCCCAGCACCATTTATTAAATAGGGAATCCTTTCCCCATTTCTTGTTTCTCTCAGGTTTGTCAAAGATCAGATGGCTGTAGATGTGTGGTATTATTTCTGAGGACTCTGTTCTGTTCCATTGGTCTATATCTCTGTTTTGGTACCAGTACCATGCTGTTTTGGTTACTGTAGCCTTGTAGTATAGTTTGAAGTCAGGTAGCGTGACGCCTCCAGCTTTGTCCTTTTGACTTAGGATTGTCTTGGCAATGCAGGCTCTTTTTTGGTTCCATATGAACTTTAAAGCCATTTTTTCCAATTCTGTGAAGAACCTCATTGGTAGCTTGATGGGGATGGCATTGAATCTATAAATTACCTTGGGCAGTATGGCCATTTTCACGATATTGATTCTTCCTATCCAGGAGCATGGTATGTTCTTCCATTTGTTTGTGTCCTCTTTTATTTCATTGAGCAGTGGTTTGTAGTTCTCCCTGAAGAGGACCTTTACATCCCTTGTAAGTTGGATTCCTAGGTATTTTATACTCTTTGAAGCGATTGTGAATGCAAGTTCATTCATGATTTGGCTCTCTGTTTGTCTGTTACTGGTGTATAAGAATGCTTGTGATTTTTGCACATTAATTTTGTATCCTGAGACTTTGCTGAAGTTGCTTATCAGCTTAAGGAGATTTTGGGCTGAGACAATGGGGTTTTCTAAATATACAATCATGTCATCTGCAAACAGGGACAATTTGACTTCTTCTTTTCCTAACTGGATACCCTTGATTTCTTTCTCTTGCCTGATTGCCCTAGCCAGAACTTCCAACACTATGTTGAATAGGAGTGGTGAGAGAGGGCATCCCTGTCTTCTGTCAGTTTTCAAAGGGAATTTTTCCAGTTTTTGCCCATTCAGTATGATATTGTCTGTGGGTTTGTCATAAATAGCTCTTATTATTTTGAGGTACGTTCCATCAATACCGAATTTATTGAGCGTTTTTACAATGAAGGGCTGTTGAATTTTGTCAAAAGCCTTTTCTGCATCTATTGAGATAATCATGTGGTTATTGTCTTTGGTTCTGTTTATATGCTGGATTACGTTTATTGATTTGCGAATGTTGAACCAGCCTTGCATCCCAGGGATGAAGCCCACTTGATCATGGTGGATAAGCTTTTTGATGTGCTGCTGAATCCGGTTTGCCGGTATTTTATTGAGGATTTTTGCATCGATGTTCATCAGGGATATTGGTCTAAAATTCTCTTTTTTTGTTGTGTCTCTGCCAGGCTTTGGTATCAGGATGATGTTGGCCTCATAAAATGAGTTAGGGAGGATTCCCTCTTTTACAATTGATTGGACTAGTTTCAGTAGGAATGGTACCAGCTCCTCCTTGTTCCTCTGGTAGAATTCAGCTGTGAATCCATCTGGTCCTGGACTTTTTTTGGTTTGTAGGCTATTAATTGTTGCCTCAATTTCAGAGCCTGCTATTGGTCTATTCAGGGATTCAACTTTTTCCTGGTTTAGACTTGGAAGAGTGTAACTGTCCATGAAATTATCCATTTCTTCTAGATTTTCTAGTTGATTTGCGTATAGGTGTTTATAGTATTCTCTGATGGCAGTTTGTATTACTGTGGGGTCCGTGGTGATATCCCCTTTATCATTTTTTATTGCATCTATTTGATTCTTCTCTCTTTTCTTCTTTATTAGTCTTGCTAGTGGTCTGTCAATTTTGTTGATCTTTTCAAAAAACCAACTCCTGGATTCATTGATTTTTTGGAGGGTTTTTTGTGTCTCTATCTCCTTCAGTTCTGCTCTGATCTTAGTTATTTCTTGCCTTCTGCTAGCTTTTGAATGTGTTTGCTCTTGCTTCTCCAGTTCTTTTAATTGTGATGTTAGAGTGTCAATTTTAGATCTTTCCTGCTTTCTCTTGTGGGCATTTAGTGCTATAAGTTTCCCTCTACACACTGCTTTAAATGTGTCCCAGGGATTCTGGTATGTTGTATCTTTGTTCTCATTGGTTTCAAAGAACATCTTTATTTCTGCCTTCATTTCGTTATGTACCCAGTAGTCATTCAGGAGCAGGTTGTTCAGTTTCCATGTAGTTGAGCGGTTTTGAGTGAGTTTCTTAGTCCTGAGTTCTAGTTTGATTGCACTGTGGTCTGAGAGACAGTTTGTTATAATTTCTGTTCTTGTACATTTGCTGAGGAGTGCTTTACTTCCAATTATGTGGTCAATTTTGGAATAAGTGCGATGTGGTGCTGAGAAGAATGTATATTCTGTTGATTTGGGGTGGAGAGTTCTATAGATGTCTATTAGGTCTGCTTGGTGCAGAGATGAGTTCAATTCCTGGATATCCTTGTTAACTTTCTGTCTCGTTGATCAGTCTAATGTTGACAGTGGAGTGTTGAAGTCTCCCATTATTATTGTATGGGAGTCTAAGTCTCTTTGTAAGTCTCTAAGGACTTGCTTTACGAATTTGGGTGCTCCTGTATTGGGTGCATATATATTTAGGAGAGTTAACTCTTCCTGTTGAATTGATACCTTTACCATTATGTAATGGCCTTCTTTGTCTCTTTTGATCTTTGATGGTTTAAAGTCTATTTTGTCAGAGACTAGGATTGCAACCCCTGCTTTTTTTTATTCTCTGTTTGCTTGGTAGATCTTCCTCCTTCCCTTTATTTTGAGCCTATGTATGTCTCTGCATGTGAGATGGGTCTCCTGAATACAGCAGACTGATGGGTCCTGACTCTTTATCCAGTTTGCCAGTCTGTGTCTTTTAATTGGAGCATTTTGTCCATTAAGATTTAAGGTTAATATTGTTATGTGTGAACTTGATCCTGCCATTATGATATTAACTGTTTTTTTTTTTTTTTGCTCGTTATTTGATGCAGTTTCTTCCTAGCCTCGATGGTCTTTACATTTTGACATGTTTTTGCAATGGCTGGTACCGGTTGTTCCTTTCCATGTTTAGGGCTTCCTTCAGGGTCTCTTGTAAGGCAGGCCTGGTGGTGACAAAATCTCTAAGCATTTGCTTATCTGTAAAGGATTTTATTTCTCCTTCACTGATGAAACTTAGTTTGGCTGGATATGAAATTCTGGGTTTAAAATTCTTTTCTTTAAGAATGTTGAATATTGGCCCCCACTCTCTTCTGGCTTGTAGAGTTTCTGCCGAGAGGTCTGCTGTAAGTCTGATGGGCTTCCCTTTGTGGGTAACCCGACCTTTCTTTCTGGCTGCCCTTAAGATTTTTTCCTTCATTTCAACTTTGGTGAATCTGGCAATTATGTGTCTTGGAGTTGCTCTACTCGAGGAGTATCTTTGTGGTGTTCTCTGTATTTCCTGAATTTGAATGTTGGCCTGCCCTACTAGGTTGGGGAAGTTCTCCTGGATGATATCCTGAAGAGTGTTTTCCAACTTGGTTCCATTTTCCCCCTCACTTTCAGGCACCCCAATCAGACGTAGATTTGGTCTTTTTACATAATCCCATACTTCTTGCAGGCTTTGCTCATTTCTTTTTCTTCTTTTTTCTTTTGGTTTCTCTTCTCGCTTCATTTCATTCATTTGATCCTCCATTGCTGATACTCTTTCTTCCAGTTGATCGAGTTGGTTACTGAAGCTTGTGGATTTGTCACGTATTTCTCGTGTCATGGTTTTCATCTCTGTCATTTCATTTATGACCTTCTCTGCATTAATTATTCTAGCTATCAATTCTTGCACTCTTTTTTCAAGACTTTTAGTTTCTTTGCACTGGGTATGTAATTCCTCCTTTAGCTCTGAGAAGTTTGATGGACTGAAGCCTTCTTCGCTCATCTCGTCAAAGTCATTCTCTGACCAGCTTTGATCCGTTGCTGGCGATGGGCTGCGCTCCTTTGCAGGGGGAGATGCGCTCTTATTTTTTGAATTTCCAGCTTTTCTGCCCTGCTTCTTCCCCATCTTTGTGGTTTTTATCTGTCTCTGGTCTTTGATGATGGTGACTGTACTGATGAGGTTTTGGTATAGGTGTTCTTCCTGTTTGATAGTTTTCCTTCTAATAGTCAGGACCCTCAGCTATAGGTCTGTTGGAGATTGCTTGAGGTCCACTCCAGACCCTGTTTGCCTGGGTATCAGCAGCAGAGGTTGCAGAAGGTAGAATATTGCTGAACAGCGAGTGTACCTGTCTGATTCTTACTTTGGAAGCTTCCTCTCAGGGGTGTACTCCACCCTGTGAGGTGTGGGGTGTCAGACTGCCCCTAGTGGGGGATGTCTCCCAGTTAGGCTACTCAGGGGTGAGGGACCCACTTGAGCAGGCAGCCTGTCCATTCTCAGATCTCAGACCTCCGTGTTGGGAGATCCACTGCTCTCTTCAAAGCTGTCAGACAGAATCGTTCACGTCTGCACAGGCCTCTGCTGCTTCCCCTTTTGTTGTTTAGCTGTGCACTGTCCCCAGAGGTGGAGTCTACAGAGACAGGCAGGTTTCCTTGAGCTGCTGTGAGCTCCACCCAGTTCGAGCTTCCCAGGGGCTTTGTTTACCTACTTAAGCCTCAGCAATGGCGGGCGCCCCTCCCCCAGCCTCGCTGCTGCCTTGCGGTTAGATCGCTGCAGACTGCTGTGCTAGCAATGAGGGAGGCTCTGTGGCCATGCGACCCTCTCGGCCAGGTGTGGGTATAATCTGCTGGTGTGCCCATTTGCTTAAAGTGCAGTATTGGGGTGGGAATTACCCGATTTTCCAGGTGTTGTGTGTCTCAGTTCCCCTGGCTAGGAAAAGGGATTCCCTTCCCCCTTGCGCTTCCCAGGTGAGGCAATGCCTCGCCCTGCTTCAGCTCTCGCTGATCGGGCTGCAGCAGCTGACCAGCACCGATTGTCTGGCACTCCCCAGTGAGATGACCCCAGTACCTCAGTTGAAAATGCCGAAATCACTGGTCTTCTGTGTCGCTCGCGCTGGGAGTTGGAGACTGGAGGTGTTCCTAATCGGCCATCTCTGTTGAGCCGTTTTTAATTGGGCACTGGACATAGTGAATTTTATGTTGTTGTGTGCTATATTATGTTGTCTTCTTTCAAAAGTATTAGACTTTCTTCTATCAGTTATGTTTAGCTTAGTTTGAACCTTCTGAAGATGGCTTTTCAGATTTATTAAGACATGGTAATCTTTATTCTGGGCTAGTTTAGCCCTACTAAGCCATGCTTCTTATGGGTCTCTTCTGACTGCTTAGGTTGTTCCACAAGGACTCTGAGCTCTGCTGGCTGGAATTCAAGGACTTGCCAGCTCTGTGAGAGCTCTAGAAACTACTAAACCAGATCTCTTTCTCCGTGTCACTATCTCTTCTCTGGTCCTTTACACTACAAATTTCAGCAGCCCGGGCCTCCTAAACTTTCATCCCTGTCTTCTCAACTTACTCTGAAAGCCATTGTCCTAGATTGTCGCTTCAGAAATCCAGGTTGATATAGAATTATCTTCATTACTTTTCTTTTCTCAGATATCTTAGTCTTGCACTGCCTATTGCCTAGTGTACAAAATCATGAGTTTTATTTTACTGAGTGTTTTTTCTTCTTGATATTTGGGGTTTTTAAAAAAATCTTTTCTTTAGTAAGAGGATGAGTTGGGCTGGGCGCAGTGGCTCAAGCCTGTAATCCCAGCACTTTGGGAGGCCAAGACGGGCGGATCATGAGGTCAGGAGATCAAGACCATCCTTGCTAACACAGTGAAACCCCGTCTCTACTAAAAAAATACAAAAAAACTAGCTGGGCGAGGTGGCGGGCACCTGTAGTCCCAGCTACTCAGGAGGCTGAGGCAGGAGAATGGTGTGAACCCGGGAGGTGGAGCTTGCAGTGAGCTCAGATCCGGCCACTGCACTCCAGCCTGGGCGACAGAGCAAGACTCCGTCTCAAAAAAAAAAAAAAAAAAAAAAAAAAGAGGATGAGTTTAGTTTCACTTAAGGCCAATCCTGGAAGCAGAACTCCAGTCTTCTTGTTTACATTTTCTCTATTAGCAAAAACCTAAGTCTTTATTGCTTGCAATCTGAATTTCTGCAGTGGTCTTCGAAATGATCACCTTGACCATCCAGTCTCTGCACCCTTTCCCAAACCATCCTGCAGATTTTTGCTAGATTAATCTCCTATCCTTACTCTTTTCTTCAGACCATTCCACTTAAAAACTTTATTGATTCCCCGTTACCATCATATTTCATGAAATATGAAAAATTCTGTCCCTGGATTTTAACATCTTTGCTAACTGGCTCCTCCCAAGCATAGTTTCTTCTCCTCCCTATGTACGCTATCTACTCTAGGACAATTCATCACTTTACTATTCCCAAGAAATACTGTAAACACTGACTTCACTTAGAATTTCTTAATTTTTCTTTTAACTTATTTTTTAAACAATTTCATTTATTTGTCAAGGCTTGACTCAAGTGTCTACTTTCTGTCATTCAGGACTCTGGAATTCTGTTAGGAAATTTTCTTCCTACCATTGGTCCCTAGGTCTCATGCATAGCAGTTCCCCTGGACTTTATCAAGCCTGAGTATGATGAGGAAAATCAAAGTCTACAGCCCCATGAGATTCTGCAACCTATCTGGAGGATTTGAACAATTCTTTCAGCAAATGTAACTCTCTCCTTGTTAGAAATTCTCATTCTGCCTAAGAAAATAACATTTATTTCATAATATGTTTACATAACTAGGTATTATCAAACCTAGTACCTATTATAAACTCAACCTTGCTTAGGTATTATATCCTATCATCAAAAAAGTTACAATCTAAAATGAAGTGTGGGTTACAAATAAGGGGGCAATTATAAAACAATAAAAGATAGTTTACAAATGATTTTTTTTTTCTTCCAAGAAAAAGGAATATCTTGGATACTGTCTAAATCCTTGGGTGTTTATACAAATTATTTGAACCTTATGCATCAATAAATCCTGATTCAAATTTTGGCAAGTAATGGTCATCTGTGGTTTCGAGTACTTTCTGAAGCAAGTCATGACAGAAATCCCACTGGGGCAGCTTTTCTCGTTCCAGTGATTGCAGAATTTGGAATTGAGAGGATATAAGAAAAATAAACAGAGAAGATCATGCATGTGTGCATGTACGAGCAACCACACACCATGTTTACTCTTTCAGAAGAATCTATTGAGGTTTCCAGGATGGAATGTAGAGAGAGATTCAGGAGGCTCTTTCTTCTCTTTGTTCATTTCAAGAGACTGAAGTGTGTGCTAGTTTGTTACTTGGTCCCATAGATTCTTTGCTCAGTGTTCACAGCTTCAGTTGTTGGAGAGTTCTGTTACCCAAACTACTGTCTTCTCTGTGCATAATTTTGTTTTTAAAAATAATCATAAAGTCTTAAACTGCATTCCAAGTAGGATTTTGTTTTCTGGCATCAGTAACACTAAAATTTTGTAGTCTATAGTGTATACATTGGGTGTTAATTTATGTGTTTTGTGAATGTGTATGTATATACATGTATGTGTATGTGCCTGTATGTGTGTATGAAGAACCAAACACTAGCTTTCACAGGAGAGGAATGTTGCCAAATAAGTATGCATATAAATTTCTATTTATTGAAAATGTACCTATTATAGCAACATAAAAAATCAATGTTTGTCCAATTATTTTCCACAGGCAATATCAGGCATTGCAGCATAGTTTCTCATTACATTAAATCAAACTGTTCTTAAATACCATTTTACCAGCTGTTACTGGATAAAGGGTGAACAGAACAGTTTGGAGTAGCAAGTATGTAGCTCTCTGGCATGTGTTCCTGCCAACATTGCTACAGCTGTGTATATTGTTTATAAAAAAACGAAATGCCCTTAGTGGTTTTCCTTAAATTTTATTGAAGTGGGTTTTTTTTTCTAGAACAATTTCATATGTTTCTTAGGAAGACAAAACATTGCTGAAGCCTATAAAATAAGTCAAATTCAATATATGACTGAAAATATTTTAGAGTTTAAATTAGAAGAAATTGTGAGAATGAGATCAGTAAGAGGTGGATGCATCAAAACAGAGTCAAATATATATCCCAATTTCCCTAAATAGGTTTTTATATATTTGCTTTTTTAAAAAGTTTACATTTCCAGTTGCTTAAACTGGGGTTTAATCAAATAATAAATAGCCAAAGCTTCTTAAACATTGACCCAATATATCATTAAAGGGCATACTGCCCAACGTTTTGCCTTATTTCCAAGTGTTAAATGTATATTTTATAACCTCAGCTAAGACTTTTATTCCCACAGGTAAGAAATTGAGAAACACAGATGCTTAAGACTCTTGACAGAGATTATATAATTTGTTAGTAGACAGGACTTCCAGGTCTCATAAATTCCAAGGGTACCATGTATAATAAGCAAATTAGGTTTTGTTACTGGAAATATAGACAGAAACATCTTCCTTAAATTCCATTCACTTTCACTATATCCTACTGAACAACAAAGTTTTTATAAATCACAAAGCACAGGAGAAATACGAAGCATTAATATTTTAAATTATAACAAACTGAAATTTCAATATTGACTTTTATGAATGCATTAGAAACAGCATTTAGATTTCAAGCAACTGATTAGTCATCTTAAGAATATAATAATATATATCAGATGGTAGAAATGAGTAATTATTTTCTCATTTTACTATCAGCCTCTTCTTCTCTTATTTTTCTTATTCCTCTTCTCTAATATTTTAGTTTCCCCATGAACAAGCATATTCATTATCATTATTATCATTATTATCATTATTATTGTATTGAAATGTACAAAGTATTTGCTAACCCAGTAGAAAGCTTGTTTATAGGCAGGGCACAGTGGCTCATGCCTGTAATCCCAGCACTTTGGGAGGCCAAGGCGGGTGGATCACTTGAGGTCAGGAGTTCAAGACCAGCCTGACCAACATGGAGAAACTCCTTCTCTACTAAAAATACAAAATTATCCAGGCGTGGTGGCACATACTTGTAATCCCAGCTACTCAGGAGGCTGAGGCAGGAGAATCGCTTGAATTCGGGTGGAGGTTGCAGTGAGCTGGGATCGCGCCATCGCACTCCAGCCTGGGCAACAAAAGCAAAACTCCATCAGAACGAAAGAGAGAGAGAGAGAGAAAGAGAGAGAGAGAGAGCGCTTGTTTATAGTGCCCTATTCATACTTTTCATTCTAAACTTTATACTTAGATTTCCTTTCAGCATATTTAAATCACTATTTTATGTGGTTTGGATGTTGTCTCCTCCAACATTAAAATGTGATTTCCAATATTGCAGATAGGGCTTAGTGGAAGGTGGTTGGATCATGGGGGAGGGTCTGTCATGAACAGCTTAGCACCTTAGTCATAAATGAGTTCTCCCTAAGTTAGTCCACTTGAGATCAGGTTGTTTAAAAGAGTATGGAACCTCTCGCTTCTCTCTGTCTTACTCCCACTCTCATCATGAGACATACCGGCTTCCCTTCACCTTCTGTCATGAGCGGAAGCTTCCTGAGGCCCTCACCAGAAGCAAATGCTGGCACTATGCTTTGTGTATAGCCTGCAGAACCATGAGCCAATTAAACCTCTTTTATTTATAAATTACCCAGTTTCAGATATTTATTTACAGCAACACAAAAATGGACTAACACACTATTTTTTTCTTTGCTTCACCATGAATTTCACTGCACAACTGAACCCTGATTTAAATCATTTTGATTAAATAGAAGATTTTTAAAGAAAACAGAAACAAAGAAAATCTGACTAATTACTATCTTCTTGGAATCAAGGATAATATTGTTGCTTGCTTGGGCAACAAATGAATGCTTCACAGATTTACAGACTTTCCTAACTATAATAGAAGTTCCAAACTAGTGACTTGAAGGCAACTCCTAGTTCACAGTTTTTATTGTTGTTGTTGTTGTTGTTTTCATTCACAAGTAAGGAATCTATACGGCATACTCAAAATTTCTGGCCAATGTTGCTGTGCACCAGAACTCAGTGCAAACTAAGTGATGGTTATTGTGGAAATAGGTATAGATACCCTCCTTTATCAGAGTCACCACCACTCCTTAATATCTGATATCAGCCCTCTTCATGCCTTTACCTTCCTATCTGATCATGTAGGCAGTTACATTTGAAACCCGTGGTAAACACTGAGAGTGACTAAAAATGTTAGGGCAAGAGCCAGAGCAGTTCTACAAAATGGCAGATTCTATATGGCTGTTGAGAAGGTCATATTTGATCACATCCATAATGTACTTTTTAAGATCTTTCAAACAAATTACTTTATTCCCCTGCTTAAAATACTTCAGTGGCTCTGAAATAGCTCCTTAGGGTTCCCTTTTACTTTCCAGAGTAATCTTTTGTCACTGACACTCATCCCTCTTCCACAGCTCTCGTACAAAAGCTAGACTGAATGACTTTCATGTTTCATAAGGCCTAATTATCTCCCTTGTACCAGCTGGGTCTTTGATTATCGTGTTCCCTCTCCCTGATACAATGCCCCTTCCCACACCCACAGCTTACTAACTCACATCTCACCCAAAACATTATTTCCTCCAGGAAGCTTTCCCTAATTGGCCAAACCTGATGAGGAAGGTCCTTCTACGTGCAGTTGCACTTTACTGTGTATGGCAGTTGTGTGTTTATCCATCACTCTGCATCCCTGCCTTGACTGTAGGAGGCAGAAAGTCAGTGTCCTTGTATTTTTCATCATCATGTTTCCACTGCCTAGGAGTTCCCTGGGAAAATAAAAGGCATTTGAAAATTTAGTAAATAAAGCAATGGATGCATTAGTTGAGTTTTTGCGTGGGTGGATGGTTAGAGTTCCCACAACCCCGCAATAAGGGGCAAAGCCAGAAAAGATGCTCTGTTATTCTTGGGGTGGTCACTTTGATTTCTGTCTTATGATGGCCTGGTTGCCTTGTATACTTTCCCTGTGTATATCAGTTCCAGGAAAGTTTAGGCTCTAATAAACTTTTGGAGCTAGTTGTTTGTCTCTCAAGCTATACACATTTTTAATCCTTCCTCCACTCTGGATATCCATCTGGGAAAATGCATTCAGTAACAGTGACAGTCAGCACCTGGAGCTGGGCTTCAGTCCCCAACCTCTACTCCCATCCATTTTCCTGAACCTTCTTTCCTATCTGAACCTCTCAGTTTCCAGTCTTTTTGCTCCCTCCTCTGCTAGGCCATTGAAATAGTGATTTGCTTTCTTGTGAGTATCGATTTGGTTCTTTATCCTTCTTTTTCCCTAAATACTACTTTTCACCCTATTCCTTAACCCCACGTCTCTGACACTGAGTCCCACCCCCTAGTTTTCTGCCCATCACCCTGCTTGCCTTGGACAGAAGCAGCACATGAGCCATTGCAACAGCTACTTCCTGCCTTCATTTACCCTTAAGTTCTTTTGCTCTCCCCAACTTTCTTCCCTGTACTCTAATCTATATCTTTCTCTTTTTACCAGTGTTTTTAAATGATTCAACATTAGGAAGTTTAAATGTGAGTTTTTCATTTTGGTATTAATTTAAGAATTAACTGAGGTATGCTTTGGATGATTTGGTGTTTTGTTTTGTTTTGAGATAAGATCTTTGCTCTGTCATTCAGGCTGGAGTGCCGTGGCACGATTATAGCTCACTGAAACCTTGAATTCCTGGCTCAAGCAATCCTCCTGCCTCGGTCTTCCAAGTATTTGGGACTACAGGTGTGTGCACTGGGCCTGGCTAATTTTACTTTTATTTTTTGTAGAAGCAGGGTCTCACTGTGTTGCCCAGGCTGGTCTCAAACTTCTGGACTCAATCGACCCTCCCACATGAGCTTCCCAAAGTGCTAGGATGACAGACATGAGTCACTATGCCCAGACTTTAAAACTCAATTATTGCCAAGCTGTTTTTGTGCCCACATTCTAGTTTGTGTTTACCTTGGTAACAATGCCGAATAGCACTGATATAATGATCCCAAGCTAATGAAAAATAATGATGGCAGAATAAATATGTATGTGATTCTCTAGGTCAAATATGTAAGTGATTCTCTAGATCAAATAAAGTCCAAATAACATCACAGATGGGAACATCTTGCAAATAAATATTTTTGCAGTAATTAATATAAAGATAAGTGCTGAAAAAACTAAGTAATCACAAAATAAATACCAATGCAAACATGATGAAATAAAAATACTTTTGTTGTGATACCAATTGACATTGTGTGAGCTGACACTTTATTTTTGGAAACCATGATTTGTAACATAAAATTGTCACCAAAAAATGAATTGTATTGTTTGGAAAAAGTTGTATTTAACTTTGAAGTTTAACTTGCTTTTGTGTAAGAGTTGTAAGTAGAGAGAATTTAGATATAGATAGCTTTTGTTTAAAGACACCTAAATAAAATAATAGTAAATATAACAATATTGAGAGTTCATGATTAAAAAAATTAAGCAACACTGACCTGTATACTTGCATATATATATATATTTTTATAACTCCTCCTGTCAATGTTCTTAGATTTTTTTTAAGTATTATTATACTTTAAGTTCTAGGGTACATGTGCACAATGTGCAGGTTTGTTACATATGTATACCTGTGCCATGTTGGTGTGCTGCACCCATTAACTCCTCATTTACATTAGGTATATCTCCTAATGGTATCCCTCCCCCCCTCCCACTTGCACATATTTTAACCAATGTGGCTTCTCCTTGAACCCTTTTCTTGGAGGACTTATCTTAATTATGGGATCCAGTTCAGTTCATAAATTTGTGACAAGACCAAAAATGATGTTAAACCTTAAGTGTTTACAATCTGCCACCTCCCTGTGCCTGCCAAAGAAAAGTCTGTCTGAGTCTCCAACCCTCACCTAACTCTAGTTTCCTCAGAATTACCTTCAGGGAAGAATGAGAATCTACCAGGTAATATCAAAAGCAAAAAACTGAAAGAAAGAAGACAACTTTAATGAGTTCTTAATTTAAAAGGGAGAAGAATAACCTTTATACAAAGCAAAAATAGAAAATTACAAGAATAGAAAATTGTAAATCAATATGCCTTATGAATATTGATGTACAAATCCATAACAAAATACTGAAAGACCAAATTTCACAGCATATTAAAATATTATACACTATGACCAAGGGGAGTTTATTCCTGGAATGCAAGGATAGTTCAACATACAAAAGTCAATTAATGTAATACACTACATTAGTAGAATAAAGGGAAAATATGATCATCTCAGTTGATGCAGAAAAATCATTCAACAAATTTCAACACCTTTTCATGATAAAATCACTCAACAAACTAGGAATAGAAGGAAACTACTTCAGCATAATAAAGGCCCTATATGCAAAATCCTACAGCCAACATACTCAATGATAAAAGACTAAAAGCTTTTTCCTCTGAGATCAGGAACAAGAAAAAAAACAGGTCTTTTGTCATTTCTCTTATGCATAGTATTGGAAATACTAGCTGGAACAATTAGTCAAGAAAAAAATGCAAGGTATCAAATTTGGAACTTAGCATTAATATTAACCTTTGGAAAAGAGGAAGTAAAATTATTTCTATTAGCAAGATGATAGATCTTATATGTAGAAAACCCTAAAGATATCCCAAAAATCTATTAGAACTATTTTTTTCTACTTACATCATTTATTCCTTTATATATGCATACATTTATTTCTTACATTTGCCTTAATTATAAAGAACTTGACGTAATTGCATGATCTATGAATATTATTTACATATATAAATGGTAATTTAATTATTTAATAATATTATTTATTTTTATTCCTCTACTTTTTGTTTTGAAGAATTGCAAAGCTATAGGAAATTGAAAGAATAGGTCCATGAACAGCATATATCCTTCACTTAGATCCACCAATTGTTAACATCTTCTCACATTGCTTTATCTCTTTGTATCCCTGTCTCTCACAGACATGTACACTTCATGACAAAACCACTTGAAAGTAAGTTAAAGATATTGTAACACCTCACCACTGCTTACATCTCATGAAAATCTCAAGAACTTTCTTTTACATAACACAATACCATTATCATACCCAAGAAATTTAACATTGATGCAATATTTTCTAATACACAGTCCATACTCAGATTTTCCTGATTATCTACAAAGGTATCCTTTATAGCTGTGTTTTTTATCCAAGATCCAATCAAAGTTCACTTAGTGTTTTATGTCTCTTTAGTCCTCTTTAACTTGCACAGTGTGCTGCCTTTTTGTTCATTTAAGTTTTTCATGACATTGACATTTTTTGAAGAGTTCAGATCAATTGTCTTAGGAAATGTTCTACAATCTGGATTAGTCTGAGGATCCAGTCATTATTTTCTGGATATTCAATGTTCTATAATCTATTATTGTCTTTTTTTAATTTTCACTTTGTCTCAAATTTAGCCAATCAGGTGGTCGTTCCTATATTCTTTTGACATCTTTCCATCACTCTTTTAGCAATTCCTTGCTTTCTGGCACAAGATGTTTCATGTTTATCTAATGCAAGACCTGGAATCATCTAATACTCCAGGAAGTCCTGCCCTTTTGGTGGGAATAGTATTTGGAAACTAACATAACTCGCTTGCAATGTGTCACTGCACCCTGGCCCTTTCAGTAGACAGAGCTAGGAAAGAGAATCTATTAAAATCATGAGTTCATTAAAATTGATGATCCATTTGGAGTTTATTATAATGGATGCTATGAATATGGACTCTACTTTTTTCCCCAAAATTATCCAGTTGTTCCAAAACCATTTTATCTATCCTGTTCACAGTAATTTAATATACAAATTTATTATATGTTTACTTTATATATTTACTTGAATCTAATTTCTGTATATACTGAAAAACTTAGAACTATTAAAAAATTCAGCAATGTTGCAAAAATACAAAATCAATACACAAAAATTAGTTATTACACACTAACTACTACAACACACAAAAATTAGTTTCTGCACACTAAAAATGAAGCATCTGAAAAGAAAATTAAGTAAATGATACAATTTATAATATCATTAAAAATAAAATATTTAAGTGTAAACTTAACCAAGAAGATGCAACACTTTTGTACAGAAAACAATAAAGCTTTTAGACTGAAGGAAATTAAATAAGACACCAATAAATAGCTCCTTCATATTTGTAGATTGGACACTTAATATTAAAATGTCACTACCCAAAGCTATCTAAAGATTCAATATAATCTCTATCAAAATTTTCAATTATGCAGAAATAAAAAATTCCATCCCAAAATTTATATGGAATCAAAAGAAAACTTCAATCACCAAAATAATCTTGAAAAAAGCAAAACAAAGTTATATATCTTGTACTTTCTGATTTCAAATTATATGACAAAACTACAGTAATCCAAATAGTGTGATACAGGCATAAAGGCAAACATAGAGACTAATAGAATAGAATAGAGATCTCAGAAATAAACCATCATATATATGGTAAAAGGATTTTTGACAAGGAAGACAACACCATTCAATGAGGAAAAGAGTCATTTCAACAACCGGTTTTTGGAAAGACTGGATATTCAGATGTAAATGAATAAAAATGTACCTTTACCTTACATCATATACAAAAATTAACTGAAAATGATCAAAGCCCTAAGCAAATGTAAGAGCTAAAACTATAAAACTCTCTGAAGAAAACAGGAAGAAAGCTTCATGACACTAGATTTAGCAATAATCTCTTGGGTATGACACCAAAGCACAAGAAAAACAGAAAAAATGTATAAGTTGGACATCATCTAAATTAAAAACTTTTGTGCATTGAGGAACATTATTAACAGAATGAAAAGGCAAACCACAGAATGGGAGACAATATGGCAAATTGTATATATAATAAGAAATTAATATTCAGAATATTTTAAAAATTACATCTCAAGAACAAAACAAACAACCCAATTAAAAATAGGCAAAAAGCATTAATAGATATTACTCCATAGAAAATATACATTAAATACATGAAAAGATCCTCAGCATCACTAATCATCAGGGAGATGCAAATCAAACCTACAATAAGATAACACTTATACCCATTAGGGTGACTATTATTAAAAATAGAACAGAAAATAAGTGTAAGTATGTGGAGACATTGGAACTCTTGTGCATCACTGGTGGGGCGATAAAATTGTGTGGCTGCTAATGAAAACATGGTGGTTCCTCAAATAATTAAACATAGAATTGCCATAATATACAGTCATTTCAACTTCTGCATATATATCCAAAAGAAGTGAAATCAGGGACTCAATCAGATAATTGTACATCCATGTTCATAGCGTCATTATTAGCAATAGCCAAAAGGTGAAAGAAACTCAAGTGTCTGTTAAAAGATAAATGGATAAATGAAATGTGATATATATATATATATATACACACACATACATATAAATACAATGCAGTATTTCTCAGTATTTAAAAGGAAGGAAATGTCACCCAGTGTGGGGGTACATGCCTGTATTCTCAGCTACTTGGGAGGTTGAGGCAGAAGGAACGCTTGAGACCAGGGGTCCAAGGCTTCAGTGAGCTATGATCATGCCTGTGAATAAACACTGTACTCCAGTCTACAGTATAGAGAGATCCTGTCTCTAAAACAAACAAATGAACAATTAAATAAATGGAAGGAAATTCTGACACATGCTGCAAACACAGCTGAAACTTGAAGACATTAAGTGAAGGGAAATAAACTAGTCACAAAAGGACAAATACAGTATAATTTATCTTATGTGGATATATTAGGATATAAATATTTCATATCCTAAACACATATGAAGTGCTTGAATAGTCAATTTCCTAGACACAGAAAGTAGAGGAGTATTTAACAGAGGTTGCGGTGAGGAAGGGATGGGAGTTATTGTTCCATGATTACAGAGGTAAAATTTTTGGGGGGAGCCATTGAGGAAAGCCATCATCATTCATTTAGTAAGAAAACAGTGCATCAATAAATTTAAGCAATATTTTGCCATGTATTACAAATTCATTTTCTTCTGTTAATAGTCTTTGAAATATGTCAGTAACAAACTACATTGCTTATAATTTATTTTGGTTGATATTCTCATAAGAAAATCCACATATACTACTTCACATAAAACCCCAGGTATGTGAGGGTTATTCACTTGTTTTTTCAACATTTATTAAGCACCCCACTATATTACTTCTTCAGATAATTTTACTATTAGAGATAAAGAATTTGAGAGATATTAAATAATTGGTGTTTATTCTTTTTTTGATACAACACTAAGTAGACTTGTACATACTCTTCTTTGAGTTGATCTTTTCCTAACTATCCACATAAATATTCATAAATTTTTTGAAACATATTTTTTCATATTTTATTTGCTCACTTAGAAAAATAATTCAAACATGAAAAAACAAGGAATGACCTCTTGTAGTGTAGAAAATCAAAACGTTCTATTTTTAGAATAACAAATGAAAAGAGAAAATGAAAAAGGGCAGAAAAACATTTAATTTGACAATCTGTCACACACAAAATAGAGCAGCAATGCTGTGATGAACAGACCGCTACATATGGAAGAAACAATCATTTATCCTCAAAGGTTCTTTTATTCTTATTCCACCATTCTTTGTAAACTTGCAAACACAGAGTATTCTAGCATGAATAGAAGGGAAGATGCAGGCATGACAAATTTAAGAGCAAATGTGTAAATTTAATTTACCACTGAGGAATATGAGAAATTTGTATCAATAGCTTAAAGTTACGTCTTGGTTCCTTTAAGGTGACAAGAGTTTTCAACTCCTTCTATTGAAATACATTCAAAAGGAGAAGCTTTCTTCTTTCCAAAACATTTTAAAGTTAAAATTGAATGGAACTATAAAATTGCCTTTCTTATCAGGGGAAACACCCAAATTCATCTATTCTTTCTCAAAGTTTTATTTGTTTGTTTGTTTTTTGTTTTGTTTTGTTTTTTTTTAGAAGAAAGAAACCTCTTCTGATGAAAACCCTACAAATGTTTGGACTGATGCTATTAAAAAATGCATGATCATTTTAATTCACTTGAATCCCTTGTTTCCTTCAGAAAAAATGTGTTGAGACAGCTCTCTCCCATTTGCTTTCATGACTTTATCAAACATCTCAAGATCACTGCCTAATAGTTTGCAACTCTCCTTATTCTCCCACAAATGAACTCATCAGCTTATTGTGACAGCTTAGTTTATCAGGAATCCACTTCTTCGCATTCTGACTCATTATATACATCTGAAAACATCTGTATTTTCTTTATACAAGTGCTTAAACTCATCATACATAAGCTTCTTCACCTGTCAAGTGGGCTAATACAGGGTGATGTCTGAATTGATTGATATTAATAATAATAGCTTACATGTATTGAGTATATTACGCACTAAGCACAGTGCTTAATGTTTCACATTTGGAGGAGCATCATAGCACAGTGGTTAAAGACCTGGGCTCTGGGTTCAAACTGCCTGATTTGAAAGTTTCTCCAATTATTCCCTGCCAGATATTCATATGTAATTGTGGGCAAGTTGCTTCACTGCTCTGTGGCACAATTTCCTCATCTGTAAATAACAATACCTACCTTATTGAGTTGTTATGAGGATAAAATGAGTTACTAATAGGGCCTGCTATTTGTTAAATAAAAATATCCTTACATGAGTTAAATATTTTATATCCTAAACACATATGAAGTGCTTGAATATCATGAATTCTGAATAAACTTTTTTATTCTTAATCTGAGTTTACATATATTTTGTAATATTGATGTGATTGATAAGCAAGAAACAGGGTGATTAAAGCAAAAGAGAAGATCAACACTTAGAGGTATGACTTAACCAGACCTTCCGCTTTGGCCGGTTGCAGGGATGAATGTCTCTGTAATAGCTGCAGAAAGGTTGGTGGAAGGGCTTGGTTATCTGAGAATGTGAGAATGACTAGTGTCTTTTTGGGATTTTTCTCTGTTCTCCGTGTGCACATCTCCTAATTACACTCATCCTGCTGATATATTCTCTCCATACTGGGACTTCCTCTGGCTCAAGCACTATGAAGACGAAATACAGTTGTAAATTCTGTAACCTCTTTGGTACCATTTCATGATAACCTTGAGGGTCACAATGCATAGTTTGAGGAATACTGGTTTAAGCTATATTTTCTCTGCTTGTTGATGAGTGTGTCATATGGGACAAAATCAGAGGCCATCCTGAGGTTGAGATGTATTGCATTTATTGCTTTTCTGCTATCTACAATGTCCTCTGCTCTGTCAGCAAAGGCTATTAGATTGGTCTTTGATAACTTGCTCTTCTAACTCGTGTTAGTTATTACCTTGCAATCTGAGTGTTTACAAATTGATTTTCTGATGATACGCTCCAATATTTTTACATAAACTGAAGTTAGCATGGATTGGTCTATAATTTCTAGCATTTACAATAAGTTTTTAAGCAAATCTTCATAAAGTCTTTCTCATATCCTTTGAGCATCTCTCTTATCACCTATAAGTTCTCAGGATAATTCAGCCAATTCATTATTTCACTGCAGGATGACTGTTGTCAGCCCTGCTGAGATAAGCACACACCTGTATTTTAGGCGATTAGACTCTGCTGTTTGTATTTTATCTTGTTAGCCTTCCATTTTTTTTCTCTCTCTCTCTCTTCTTCCCTCTTTTTCTCCCCACCTTCCCTCCTTCCCTTCTCTTTCATTTGCTATACAAGTAAAAATAAAGGCCACACGAAAAATTGCTTTTTATGGATTAACTTTCTTTAATTTTCTCTTCCTTTCCATAATGGAATATTAATAATGCCTGCTGCTTGAGGTATGCTAATCATATTGTGGTCATGTTTTTAAAAAGAGTTTTTATCTTTCTGTGATATGTGCTAAAATATTTCAGTTTGAAGTTGTATGTCTGAGATTTTCTTCAAACTAAAGCCAAGTCATAGGCAGGTTCAGGTATCTAATAAATACACCAGGGCCAGAAAAACACAAGAGCTTGCTGAGTACCTGGTGTCAAAGCAGGTGGTTCATGGATGTCCTGATTCCAGAGTGATGAAGAGAACTGATAATGCTCCATGTGTGGCATTAAGATAACATCTCAGAGGTCTTTAATTCATACCTACTTTATATTTATAAATAATAATTTATCCAAGTGTACTTATGCAGAAAATGCACAACGTGAGGATTTGGCTGATATTTCTGTGTTCTTGTTCTTTTTCTGCAAACTCTACATCAACACCACCACTCACTTCAACATTATTTCTATGCTGACTTTTCTTCCAGCTCAAATACCATCCCTGCAAGAAGCCTCATATATAATAGTTCCTTTCTCTGGATGAGTCTCTGTCTTGACCTCCTTTATGGCACTTCCATGCCCTACAATATATTGTAGCTGTGTACATATCTGTGTCCATATTCATATCCTCTACTTAACAAAAAACTCCTTGAGGATGCTTTTTTTATTTTATTTTATTTTATTTTTTGCTCTGTTGCATATACTGGAGTGCAGTGGCATGATCTCGGCTCACTGCAACCTCTGCCTCCCGGGTTCAAGTGATTCTTCTGCCTCAGCCTCCCAAGTAGCTGGGACTACAGGAACATGCTACCACGCTCAGCTAATTTTTGTATTCTTAGTACAGACAATGTTTCACTATATTGGCCAGGCTGGTCTCGAACTCCCGACCTTGTGATCAGCCCACCTTGGCCTCCCAAAGTGCTGGGATTACAGGGGTGAGCCACTGGGCCTGGCCAAGGGTGCTTTTCAATCCCATATGTCTTTGTGTCCACCAGCACCCTGTGCTTTGCTAAGAAGTCCTCAATAAATAAATGTCTGTTGAATGAATAAATGGTGAGTGCAAAAGTTTCCAGACCAGGAAAGGCAAAAGCAAAAACACAGCATCACTTTGGATCTCTGCAAAGTAGTCTTCATAGATGAAAAGACGCTTCTAGACTTAATTAACAATAAAAACTTCATTAACTCATAACAGCAACTAGTATTTGTTGCAACCTTTCTACAGAACATTGTCTCTTCTTTCAATAGCAGATCAATGGCCACATTTTGTAGAATGATTTGCTCATAAACTGTGAACATCCACATAGCTCTTTTGTACATAAAGCAAGATAAACTGAAGTTGGAATTGGCTATCTGGAAAGTTAAACTACTTCTCTAAATACAGAACTCATGTTTACTGCTTCATGAGCCTTTTGGCAGTTTCCCTAAAATGACCAGCATTACAGCCATGTAAACATTTTGAAGATTATACCACAGCCATTCTTGTCTTTTTTCTTTTTTAATGATTACTATAACGTGTTCATTATGGGAAAGCATGCCCTAACAATGCCTCACTGAATTTTAAGGGAGCAGTAGTTGAGAGAAGCACTGTAAGTCCAACAACTATTAAGAAATCAAAATGTACGGATCAAAACTTATTTTCAAAGAAATTAAGTTGCAAAAAAGTCTCTGGGTGTGTATAGTGTTTTGGATAGTTTATATTCTGCTGCTAAATGCTGTAGTGGCTGGAATAAAAGCTGTCAAGAATTTTTTTAATCTTTATTTTAAAATAAATAGAACAACAAAATTGGCATTCTTCTAATTAAAAGATACTTGCTAAGGATTTTTTAAATGTGTAAATGTAATTATCATAGTCTTATTGCAGAGAAAAAGAAAAGGAAATAATTTATGTCTTTGTGTTGATATATGATGATGAAATAGGTAAGCATCAAACATTAAACCTTCTATTTATTTTCAGTCTTGTGAGGTAGATGGATGTGGCAGACTATTTGCCTCCCAAACTGTGTACTTTGGTCCAAGACTAGGGTGAGGCAAGCAAGGCAAGTAAGGCTGGAATATGTAATGAGGCTCTCAGGTTTCTGCAAATCCCAATCCTGCATCTGTGTGACCCTGAACTGGCTGACCTTGAGAATGACTGACTGACCTTGAGAGTGACTGGCTCCTTAAATTTTGCATACTCAGCTTCTGGCTTGCCTCACTCAAATCTTGGCAATTGCTTTGCTTTGCAGCTTTACTGCATTTCCCAGCTTCCCAGGTTAGGAGTTATCTTGTAACTAAATTCTGTCCTGTGGAATATGGACAGAATTAGTGTTTGCCCCTTCCAGTCTTGATCTACAAAGTTCTCTAAAGTATTGTGATGGTTAATTTTATGCATCATCTTGGCTGAGCTAAGGAATGCCCAGATAGCTTGTAAAACATTATTTCTGGGTTTGCCTGTGAGGGTTTTTCTGGAAGAGATTAGTGTTTAAATCAGTAAACTGAGTAAAGAATATCCACCTTCACCAATGTGAGCAGCCATTGTCCGATCCATTAAGGGCCCAAATAGAACATAAAGGTGGAGGAAAGGCAAATTCTCTCTCTTGTGTGTGTGTGTTGGGACATTTATCTTTTCCTGTTCTAAGACATGAGAGCTCCTAGTTTTGGGGACTTTGGATCTTGGGACTTATAGTACCTTTCCCCCTGGTTCTCAGGCCTTCAGTCTTGGGCTGCAAGTTACAATAGCAGCCCACCTAGTTCTCAAGCTTTGGACTTGGGCTGAATTATACCACTGGCTTTTCTGGATTTCCAGCTTGCGGACAGCATACCATGGGAGTTCTGAGCCTCCGTAACCATATGAACCAATTCTTACCATAAATCTCTTACATATAGATATCCTATTTCTTCTGTTTCTCTGGTGCACCTTGACTAATTCAAGTACAATCCTCCATGCTTCTTTCCCTCTACTGGCTGATAGAGAGGGATTTAAGGATGCAGAGTAGGGTACAGCCACAATTTGGAAGGAAATTGAGTCACTGAGTTGCACAGAGAGAAGAAATGCTTGTGAGAACTGTCCAACCAGAGACACCCACGTTAGATCCTTGAGTAAATAGAAATTAAGTTTTATTATTTTAAGAAACTAAATATAGGCAGTTGTTTGTCAAGCAATTAGCCTACTCAGGATTATAGTCGGTATAATTTCTTTATTTTTTTCTTTTTGGAGGTAATGAAGGCTCAAAAGATTTGTTAGTTGCAAAAGGTCACATAGCTCAAGGAAGTCTAGGATTTGAATTCTAGTCTGACTTTGAAGTGTATATTATTCAACCTCCTCATTTTGTGTTCTAGAAATCACTAGAAGTGACTACTGAGAATGTACTTAATTCAATTAGTAAATCTTTCCAAATATGTATCCAATATGCTGTGTGATAGTTTCTTAAACACTCTCAACCATAGAAGCTTTAAGTGAGAAAATAAGATGGTATTCTTCTTTACAGTAAGTCATTTAAATTAAATAAATTTACTATAAAAATGTAGCCCTGTTTGGATTTGAGCTGCACCCCACCTCCCGCTCCACCCCACCTCCCGCTCCACACACTACACACACACTACAGGCCCCATTTCCACTGTGGCTCACCAGATCCTCCCAACTTCCAGATTTCTGGCTCTGGTTCTATTAAATTCAGCCACAAATTGTGGCAAATGAAAGTTGATGCAATGCTAAGGTGTCATAGGGAAGAAATATTCCCTTTTCTGCTTTATTGATCTCCAAATTTTATTGGGAGAAACTCATATTCAAACAGTGAAGCCATCGTTATCTATTTGTTATTCTTACAAAGGGTAGTTCATGAATAGATCTATTCTGCAATGTAAACACATATCCAGGATCTGTTTGGGGTCTGTTTTTTGTGTAGAGAGTCTAGCCAGTTACAGGTAGCAACATGAGACAAGGGCGGGAGCACAGCCTGTAGAAATCGGATCCCAAGTCCACCCATGGCATATTATCCCTCCAAACCATGAGTTTACTGATTTTTCTCTCTTCAAAGCAAATCAATGAGGAGACATGTGCATCTAAAAATAAAATAACTAGATATTTTTAAAATTCTCTATGGTTTTAATGAATAGTTCTATTTATTAAATAGAGAAACAAATAATAAACATTGTAAAACCTCACGATTATTTTTTTAACTTGATTTTTATTTTTTTATTTTAAGGTCCAGGGTACATGAGCAGGATGTTCAGGTTTGTCACATAGTTAAACGTGTGCCATGGTGGTTCGCTGCACCTATTAACCCGTCACATAGGTTTGAAGCCCAGCATGCATTTGCTCTTTTCCCTAATGCTCTCCCTATCCCCACCCTCCCCCGACAGGCCCTGGTGAGTGTTGTTTCCATCCCTGTGTCCATGTATTCTCATCCCACAATGTTTTCTAACTGAAAATGTGGAAACATCTACAACTCTTTTTTGTTCTTTTTTCTTTTTAATTTAAAGGTAAAAATTATATATACATTTCTATATTGCTTTTTTCATATGATAGCAAAAGGATATAGTAACCCCACCTTATCCTCAGGGGATATGTTCCAAAACCCACCTTGGATACCTGAAACATCAATTAGCACTAAACACTATATATACTATATTTTTTTCCTATACATACATACCTATGATAAAGTTTAACTTATAAATTAGGCATGGTAAGAGATTAAAAACAATAATAATAAAATGGAAAAATTATAACAATATACTGTAATAAAAGTTATATGAATGTGTTCTCTTGCTCTCTCAAAAAAGTCTTATTATGTTGTATTTACCTATATTCAGACTGTGGTTGGTTGCAGGTAGCTGAAACTGTGGAACGTGAAACTTCCGCAGGAAGGAGAAACTGCTGCAAACATGAATATCTTTAAAGCTGATTTTCTTAATTTAAGTAGTGAAATGATGTGACCTAAGGAAAAGATTGGCGTATTTGCTTTCTAACGAGTGTGATTATTTGCCTGGTTCTTTCATAAATTAGATAAATAACAGGAAAATCATTGAATGTCTCCAATATTCAATGTCTAATTTGTAAATAAAACACATTAGTAATATCTAAATTATAAAGTACAATGATATGAATATCCTTGTGATAAAATTGATCATACAGGATAAAATTGGATCATGTGTGATATGGCTTAATACAGATACTCATTCTTTTTTTTTTTAATTTTGTTTCTCTGTTTTCCAGGTTCTGTGATGTCATAGTAAATTGTACATATTCACATACAGCCAAAGTGTAACATGAGATTTTTTAAAAAGGGCCCTGCTTACTCAGTTTCATGAGCAAAAGCACTGCAATTCTGATTGCAGCTTTCTGGTAGAGTGATCATTGATGATCATTGATGTCTCCCCATGCCCTGTCCTTTATTCTCTCATCCAACTAATTTGCACATCCAGTAAAATTTACCTCCTTAATAATTTCCCATGTCTGCCTCTGCTTCCATTTTAACAATCAGTGGGACCTAATTTAAGCCCTTGTTAATTTTATTCAGACTATTACAATATACCAACTGGCCTCTCTGCCATTAATGTTACTTCTTTTATCTCTGTTTTCATTTTAGGTTCATGGGTTACATGTGCAAGTTTGTTACAGGGGTATAAAGTGTGGTGCTGAAGTTTGGACTTCTATCTATCCCATCACCAAGCTAGTGAACATAGTACCCAATAGGAAGATTTTCATCCCTTTCCTCCCTTCCTCTCTTCTTCCTTTTGGAGTCTCCACTGTCTATTATTCACATCTTTATGACCACATACACCCAAGATTTGGCTTCCATTTATAAATTAGAATATGTAATATTTGGTTTTCTGTTTCTGTATTAGTTTCCTTCGAATAACGGCCTCCAACTGCATCCATGTTGCATCTAGCTGCAAAGTACATGATTTTGTTCTTTGTTATGGCTACTTAGTATTCCATGTTGTATGTGTACCACATTTTCTTTATCCAATTCACCGTTGATGTACCTATGTTAATTCCATGTCTTTGCTATTGTGAATAGTGCTGCGATAAACATACAAGTGCATGTGTCTTCTCGGTAGAATGCCTTATTTTCTTTTGGGTGTATACTCAGTAGTGGGATTGCTGGGTTGAATGGTAGTTCTGTTTTAAGTTCTTTGGAAAATCTCCACAGGGGCTGAACTAATTTGCATTGCCCCCCACAGTGTGTAAGTGTTCTCTTTCTCCACAACCGTGCTAACATCTGTTGTTTTTTGACTTTTTAGTAATAGCCATTCTGACTTGTGTGAGATGATACCTCATTGTGGTTTTGATTTTCATCTCTCTGATGATATTGAGCATTTTTTCATATGCTTCTTGGCCACTGATATGTCTTTTGAGAAGTGTCTGTTCATGTCCTTTGTCCACTTCCTAATGCAGTTCTTTTCTTGTTGATTTGTTTAAATTTCTGATAGAATCAGGATATTAGTCTTTTGTCAGACGCATAGGATGCAACTATGTTTTCCCAATCTGTAGGATGTCTATTTGCTCTGTTAATATTTTTTCTTCTGTGCAGAAAAAAATAGGTCCCATTTGTCTATTTTTTGATTTTGTTGCATTGCTTCTGGGTTTCTTGTCATAAATTCTTGCCTAGGCAATGTCTAAAAGAGTATTTCCTGGGATTTCATCTAGAATTTCTATAGTTTGAGGTCTTACATTTAAGTCTTTAATCTACCATGAGTTAATTTTTGTATATGGTGAGAGGTAGGGAGTTCAGTTTCATTATCCTGTATTGGTTAACCAGTGTTCCTGTACCATTTATTGAATATGATGTCCTTTCTCCATTGTTTATTTTTCTCAACTTTGTTGAAGATCAGTTGACTATAGGGGTGTGACTTTATTTCAGAAGTCTCTATTCTGTTCCATTGGCCTATATGTCTGTTGTTGTACCAATACCATGCTCTTTTGATTACTATAGCCTTGTGGTATAGCTTGAAGTCAGGTAATGTGATAACTCTAGCTTTGTTCTATTTTGTTAGGATTGCTTTGGCTATTTAGGCTCCTTTCTTGGTTCCATATGAATTTTAGAATAGTTTTTTCTAATTGTGTGAAAAGAAGAGTTTGGTAGTTTGATAGGAATAGTGTTAAATCTGTAGATTGCTTTGGATATTATGAACATTTTAACAATATTGATTCTTCCAAATATTAACATGGAAAGCTATTCCATTTGTTCTTGTTGTCTATGATTTCTTTCAGTAGTGTTTTGTAGTTCTCCTTGTAGAGATCTTCCTTGGTCAGATATTTTCCTAGGTATTTTAACTTCCTTTTGTGGCTATTATGAAAGAGATTACATTCTTGATGTGGTTCTCAGCTTGAATTTATTGGCATATACAAATGCTACTGATTTGGAAAAATTGATTTGGTATCCTGAGTCTTTGTTGAAGTTATTTATCAGGTCTAGGAGTCTTTTGGTGGAATCTTTGGAGTTTTCTAGGTATAGAATCATATTGTTAGCAAAGAGAGATAGTTGGACTTCTCTTTTCCTACTCGAATGCCTTTTTTTTCTTTTTCTTGCCTGATTGCTCTGACTAGGATTTCCAGTACTATGTTGAATAGGAGTAGTGAGTGTGGACATCCTTGTCTTGTTACAGTTCTTAAGGCAAATGCTTATAGCTTTTGTTCTTTCAGCATGATGTGGACTGTGGGTTTGTAATATTTGGCTCTTACTATTTTAGGGTATGTTCCTTCAATGCCTAGTTTCTTGACAAATTTGATTGTGGACAGATGTTAAATATTATTAAATGCTTGTTCTGGGTCTATTGATATGATCCTATGGTTTTTGGTTTTAATATTTTTATGAGGTGAATCACACGTACAGATTTGCTTATGTTAAACCATTCTTGCATACCAGGGATAAAATTCACTTGATTGTGGTGACTCAACTTTGTGATGTGCTGCTGGACTCAGTTTGCTAGTATTTTGTGAAGGATTTTTGTATCTATTTTCATCAGGGATATTGGCCTATAGTTTTTATTGTTGTTGTGTCTTTGCTAGATATTGGTATCAGGATGATGCTAGTTTCGTAGAATGAGTTAGGAAGGAGTCCCTCCTCTGCAATTTTTTGGGATACTTTCAGTAGAATTGGTATTAGCTTTTCCTTGTACATCTGGTAGAATTTGGCTGTGAATCCACCTGATCCAGGACTTTTTTATTTATTTATTTTTTGGTTGGTAGATTTTTTAGTACTGATACAATTTCATTACTCATTATTGGTCTGTTCAGGATTTCTGTATCTTCCTAGTTCAACATTGAGAGTCTGTGTGTTTCCAGCAATTTATCCACTTTTACTAGATTTACTAGTTTGTGTGCATAGAGATATTCATAGCAGTCTCTAAGGTTCTTTTGTATTTTGATCAGTTGTGATGTTACCTTTGTTTTTTCTGATCGTGCTTTTTTAACTGTTCTTTAATTCTTTCTTTCTCTTCTTTCTTTCTTTCTTTCTTTCTTTCTTTCTTTCTTTCTTTCTTTCTTTCTTTCTTTCTTTCTTTCTTTCTTTCTTTTCTTTCTTTCTTTTTCTTTTTCTTTTTCTTTTCTTTTCTTTGTTATTATTATTTTTTTAATGTGAGACAGAGTCTTGCTGTGTCACCCAGGCTGGAGTGCAGTGGCACGATCTTGGTTTACTGTACCCTCTTCCTCCCAGGTTCAAAATCAAGCTAGTAGTCCATTGATTGGGATCCCAATTTCATTTAGTTCTGTTCTGATTTTAGTTCTTAATTTTCCTCTGCTGTCTTTGGGTTTAGTTTGTTCTTGATTTTTTTAATTAAGTGTAAATTTAGGTTGTGAATTTTAGATATTTCTTTGTGTAGTAGGTGCATACTATAAACTTTCTTCTTAACACTGCTTTCACCATAGCCCAGAGATTTTGGTATGTTGCGTGTCTATTTTCATTGTTTCAAAGAAATTTTTATTACTACACCAATTTTGTTGTTTACCCCAAAGTCACTTAGGACTAAGTTGTTTAGTTTCCATATATTTATGTGGTATTGAGGGTTCTTCTTGTTATTTATTTTATTTTTATTCTATGGCAGTCCAAGAAGATCCTTGGTGTAATTTTGATTTATTTTGAATTTATTAAGACTTGCTTTATGACTAAGCATGTGGTCAGTCTTCAAGCATGTTATATGTGCAGGTGAAGAGTGTGTATTCTGTTGCTGAGCAGAGTATTCTGTAGATGTCTACTAGGTCTAATTCGATGGTCAAATTTAAGTCCAGACTTTCTTTGTTGGTTTTCTGCCTTGATGATCTGTCTAATGCTGTCAGTGGGGTATTGAAGTCTCCCACTATTATTGTGTGGCAGTCAATGTGTTTTCTTAGGTCCAGAAGTAATTGCTTTATAAATCTGGATGATCCAATGTTGGGTGTAGATATTATTGCATTGATCCATTTATCATTATGTAATGCCCTTTTTAGTACTGTTTTACTGTTGCTGGTTTAATGTCTTTTTTTATCTGGTACAAAAATAATAACCCAGCCTCTTTTTTGTTTTCCATTTGCATAATCTATCCTTCTCCATCCCTTTACTTTGAGGATATGGGTGTCATTACATGTGAGATAGGTCTCTTGCAGACAGCACAGGATAGGTCTTCCCTTTTAATCTAATTTGCCACTCTATGTGTTTTAAATGGGGTATTTATGCCATTTACATTCAAGGTTAATATTTATATGTGATGTTTTATTCCTATAATATTAGCTAGTTGTTTTGTAGTCTCAATTTTGTAGTTGCTTTATAGGGTCTGTGGGCTATGTGCTCGTGTGTACTTTTGTGGTAGTAAATATTGTTCTTTTTTCCATGTTTACAACTCTCTCAAAAATCTCTTGTAGGGCCAGTTCGGTGGTGACAAATTCCTTTAGCAATTGCTTGTCTTGGAAAGAGATTAATTCTCCTTCAGGCATGAAAGTTTGTTTCACAGGATATGAAATTCTTGGCTTGCATTTCCTTATTTAAGAATGCTAAAAATGGGTCCCAATCTCTTCCGGTTTAAATCATGAAATTAAGTCAGAAATCAATAAGTTATTTGACACAAATAAAAACAAAGAGACAACCTACTGGAATTTAAATTTATAGCACTAAATGCCAACATCAAAAAGCTAGAAAGATCTCAAATCGACACCCTAGAATCACAACAAAGAGAACTGGAGAACCAAGAGCAAGCAAACCACAAAACTAGAAGAAGACAAGAAATAACCAATATCAGAGTTGAACTGAAGGAAGTGGAGATACAAAAAAAAAAACCCTTCAAAAAAATCAGTGAATCTAGGAGATGGTTTTTTGAACAAAATAATAAAATAGAATGCTAACTAGTCTAATAAAGAAGAAAAGAGAAAAGAATCAAACAGACACAACAAAAAGTGATAGAAGGAATATTACCACTGACCCCACAGGAATACAAACTACCATCAGAGAATACTTTAAATAGATCTAGGCAAATAAACTAGAAAATCTAGAAGAAATGGATAAATTCCTGGACACATGAACCCTCCCAAGGCTGAACCAGGAAAAAGTTGAATTCCTGAATAGACCAATAACAAGTTCTGAAATTCAGGCAGTAACTAATATCCTACCAACCAAAAAAAGCCCAGGGCCAGATTGGTTTACAGCTGAATTCTACCAGAAATACAAAGAGGGGCTGATTCAATTTCTTCTGAAACTATTTCAAACAATTGAAAAGGAGGGATTCTATGAGGCCAGCATCATCCGGATACCAAAACCTGGCAGAGATCCAACAAAAAAAAACTTCAGACCAATATCCCTGATGAACATCTATGTAAAAATTCTCAATAAAATACTGGCAAAATGAATCCAGCATAGCATGTCAAAAAGCTTATCCACCACGATCAAATTGACTTCATTCCTGGGACGCAAGCTTTGTTTAACATATGCAAATCAGTAAATATAATTCATCACATAAACAGATCTAAATACAAAAGCCATGTGATTATCTCAACAGACACAGAAAGGGCCTTTGATAAAAGTTCAACCCTTCTTCATGTTAAAAACTCTCAATAAACTAGGTATTGAAGGAGCACACCTCAAAATAATAAGAGCTACTTATGACAAACCCACAGCCAATATCTTATTAAATAGGCAAAAGCTGGAAGCATTCCCACTGAACCAGCAAAAGACAAAGATGTCCTCTCTCACCACTCCTATTCAACTTACTATTGGAAGTTCTGGCCACGGCAATCAGGCAAGAGAAAGAAAGGTATTCAAATAGGAAGGGAGGAAATCAAAATGTCTATGTTTGCAGGTGACATGATCCTATGTCTGGAAAATCCTGTTGTCTTAACCCCAAACCTTCTTAAGCTGATAAGCAATTTCAGCAAAGTCTCAGGGTACAAAATAAATGTGCAGACATCACAAGCACTCCAACACACCAACAACAGGCAAACAGAGAGCCAAATCATGAATGGACTCCCATTCACAATTACTACAAAGAGAATAAAATACCTAGAAATACAATTAACAAGGGAAGTGAAGGACCTTTTCAAGGAGAACTACAAATCCCCACTCAAGGAAGCCAGAGAGGACACACACAGAAAAGGAAAAATATTCCATGTTCATGGATAGGAAGAAGCAATATCATGAAAATGTCCATACTGCCCAAAGTAATTTATAGATTCAATGTTATTCCTGTTAAACTACCATTGACATTCTTCACAGAATTAGAAAAACCTATTTTAAAATTCATATGGAACCCAAAAGAGCCAGTATAGACAAGACAATCCTGAGCAAGAAGAACAAAGCTGGAAGCATCACCCTACTAGATTTCAAAGTATACTATAAGGCTTTGCAATAACCAGATAACCAAAACATCATGATACTGTTACAAAACAGACACATGGAGCACGGAACAAAATAGAGAACTCAGAAATAAGATTGTACATTCACAATCATCTGATCTTTGACAAACCAACAAAAACAAGCCACGGGGAAAGGATTCCCTATTCGATAAATGATGCTGGAATAGCTGCCTGTCCATTTACAGAGAATTGAAACTGGACCCCTTCCTCATACCTTATACAAAAATTAACTCAAGACGGAGTAAAGACTTAAATGTAAAACCCAAAACTCTAAAAACCCTAGAAGAAAATCTAGGCAATACTGTTCAGGACATAGTCACAGGCAAAGATTTCACGATTAAATTGCCAAAGGCAATTGTAACAAAAGCAAACATTGACAAGTGGGATCTAATTAAAATAAAGAGCTTCTGCACAGCAAAAGAAACTATCATTAGAGTGAACAGGCAACCTACAGTGGGAGAAAGTCTTTGCAATCTATGCATCTACAAAGGTCTAATATCTAGAATCTACAAGGAATTCAAACAAATTTACAAGAGCAAACAAACAACCCCATTAAAAAGTGGGAAAATGACATGAACACACACTTCTCGAAAGAAGACAATCATGCAGCCAACAAACATATGAAAAAATCTCAATATCACAGATTATTAGAGAAATGCAAATGAAAACCACAATGAGATACCATCTCACGCCAGTCAGAATAGCCATTATTAAAAAGTCGAGAAACAACAGGTGCTGGTGAGACTGTGGAGAAATAGTAACGCTTTTACACTGTTGGTGGCAGTGCAAAATTAGTTCAACCATTGTGGAAGACAGTCTGGCAATTCCTCAAAGAGATAGAACCAGAAATGCCATTTGACCCAGCAATCCCATTACTAGGTGTATACCCAAAGGAATATAAATCATTCTGTTACAAAGATTCACACATTATAGCACTATTCACAATAGCAAGAACATGGAATCAACCCAAATGCCCATCAATGATAGACTGGATAAAGAAGATGTAGTACCTATACAGCATGGAATATTATGCAGCCATAACAAGGAATGAGATCATGTCCTTTGCAAGGACATGGATGAAGCTGGAAGTCATTATCCTGAGCAAACTAATGCAGGAACAGAAAACTGAACACTGCATGTTCTCACTTACAAGTGGGAACTGAATGATGGGATCACATGGACACGGGGAGGGGAACAACACACAGTGGGATCTGATGGGAGGTAGGGTAGGGGAAGGGAGATTATTAGAAAGGATGGCTGATGCATGCTGGGCTTAATATGTAGGTTACTGATTGACAGGTGCAGTAAACCACAATGGCACATGCTTACCTATGTAACTAACCTGAACATCCTGCACATGTACTCCAGAACTAAAAATTTTTAAAAAGTTAGAAAAAAAGAATGTTAAAAATGGACCCCCATCTCCTCTGGCTTATAAGTTTTCTGCTGAGGAGTCACTATTAGTGTTACGGGTTTCCCTTTATAGATAATACGATCCTTTCTCTAGTTGCCTTTAAGATTTTTTATTTTATGTTGACTTTAGATAGACTAATGACTATGTGCCTTAGAGATGTAATCTTGTATGGTATCTTACAGAAGTTATCTGGATTTCTTGCATCTGCTTGCAGACCTCTCAGGGACATTTTCCTGAATTATATTCTCATATATGTTTTCCAAGTTGCTTGTTTTCTCTTTTCTCAGGAATATCAATAAGTCATATATTTGGTCACTTTACATCCCATATTTCTCAAAGGCTTTGTTCATTTTTTTAAGTTCTTTTTTCTTATTTTTGTCTGACTGGATTGATTCAAAGGACTGGTCTTTGGGCACTGAAATTCTTTCTTCTGCGTGGTCTAGTATTTTGTTATGGCTTCCAAGTGTATTTTGAAATTCCTGTAGTGAATTTTTCAATTCCAGAAGTTCTGTTTGGTTCTTTCTTAATATAGCTATATCATCTTTTAAGTCTTGGATCTTTTTCTGTTTTCTTCCTATTGGATTTCAACTTTCTCTTGGATCTCATTGCATCTTTTTGCCATTCATATTATGAATTCTATATCTGTCATTTCAGACATTTCATTCAAGTTGTTATCCATTGTTTGAGAGCTTGTGAGATCCTTGGAGATGATGAAACACTCTGGATTTTTGTATTGCCAAAGTCCTTATGCTGGTTCCTTCTCATCTGACAGAGCTAGCTGATGCTTCCTTTTTTATTTGAATTTGCTATCATTTGTATGGGGCTTTTCTATTATTATTCTTTTTTCCCTTGGGGTATGACTGTGGTGTACATTGTGTATCACTTATTGGCTTCATTTCTGGGTGATTTCAAGGTGCCAAGGCTCTGTGGGGTTTCCTTGGATGCAGATAGTTTTGTACAGTGGCTTTCTCAGACATTGCATGTTGTAGTGATATAATGTTGTTTCAGGATATAGTTGAAGCTGTGGTCCAGTAGATGGCACTTAAGAGTAACAGCTGGCAGGTAGGAGCAGGAGCAGAGGTAACAGAGATGCATGAAAAGTGCCCTCCCCCAGTGTATATTTGCCTTTAGTGTGGGTGGAGCTCACCCACCCTAATGGGAAGAGCTGTTGCTGAGTCCACAACAGTGCACTGAGGTTGAGGACAGGAGATGACAGATGGCTTTATCTCCACATCTATTACTAGACTATAGTGGTTCTTCCTCCAGGAGCTTGTGCCTCCAGGAGCTTCTTCCATGTTTCCTTTGATCCAAGACAGACTCGTGGGCTGTGCTCACCCTCCATTAGGGGCAGATCATGCTAAGGATTAGATCTCTGGTTTTGGGTATTTTCAGAGGGAAAGAGTCTGTGTAAGTTCCTTGATTATAGATAGCCCTTATATGGTGGCTTACCCAAATGCTAGTTGTGATAGTGGTGTCCTGGGCATTTGAGCAGAATCGGTGTCCTGTGGGTCCCAGGTGGCAGCAGTCTCAGGAAGATTATCTCTTTCCCCAATGTTAATGCATTTGTGTCAGATTTCCTATTGTTTTGTACTGCTGTTCAACCTCCAGCCCAGTAGGTGACTCTTATGGGTAAGAGCCAACTATGGTCAATGCAGGTGGTATATACTTGACTCTTGTTTACTGGAAGAAGATCTCTGTTGCCTCACACAATGCACTAATCAGTGGAGTTTACAGTGGTCTGATCTCGCTGCTCAGCCCTGGGAGACCAAGATGGGTGGGAACAGACTGGGCAGGCCTCCCTACAAGTCACCCAGTTGCAGACACAGACATCAGATCTGTGGACAGGGAACATGAGCCACCAAGTGCCCAGAGGGTGCGTAGGCATGGAGCTGGGAAACCTCCTCAGCCCTAAGTTCTCTAATTCAAGTTCTCTGCATGGGGGCATTCGGAGGTGACCTAAACTCCGAATCCAGAGGAATGGATGCTCTGAATGCCTGGAGGTCTACCTGACTGTGGAACAGAGGGTGCTCCACTGCACCACAATCTCAGGGGAGCAGGCTGGGGCACCCAGCAATAACACACAGGCTGCTTCCAGGTCCCCAGGCTGGTCCTGGCTACAAGTCTTGTTGCCCAGGAGAAACCACTGCTGTGGCATTTCTCCTCCCACTCTGGGCCAGTGAAGGGGGAGAGCATAATTCCAGCATCTACTGGTGGGTGCTTTCCACACTCATCGCTCAATTCTGGCTATGGAGGCCCTTTCCCCACTCCAGAATAAGTGCTGCAGTCTCTGACCCAAGAATAAAATGCCCGCATAGTAGGAATTTAAACAAATCAACAAGAAAAAAAATGAGTTGCACTAGAAAGTGGGCAAGGGACATGGACAGACACTTCTGTCTCTGGATCAGAAGTTGTCAAAGGACATAAACAGACACTTCTCAAAAGAAGACATACACATGAGTCACAGAGGGAGACTGTCTGCCTCTCTTATGTACTGAGGCTTCACTCACTTTTATCAGCCAGATGCCGTTGCAGAGGCTGTTTGCTCACTTTCTCCTCCCCAGGATCTGGGATGTCCTTTGCTATTCTGATGGATTCCCATTTTCCATCTTGAATTAGAGCTCACACTTTACCTTTAAGCACAATTTTGCTATTTCCAAATGGCTCAGGAATGCTAAAAGCCTCTAATCCACCATCTTCCAGACTTTTCTTCTATTATTATTTTTTTAAAGCTTGCAGCACCCCAGATTCCAAGGCAATCTCCCATCCACTTCCTATTCAGGCCTGCCCCTGCTTAGCTTCTGAACTCAGATTAGATCAGGCACGTTCAGGGTGGTATGATCAGAACCCTGACATTATTCGTGATAATTTTTAAAGCCATATTTTATGCTGTACACAGAATTATCTAATTAAAAAACAAGACTGATAACATCCTAACAAAAATTTTTGTTGACTCTCTAATACCACAGGATTAATTGTTCTTGCCATGACATTGCCTATAATAATCTGGCAATTTTAAACATCTCCAGCTTCATCAGTGCCCACTCCCTGCTCTAATTTTATTTTTTAATGTCATGAAATGACTTGCCCTTTCCCTGACACAATTTGCTATTCCTTATTTGGGTCTACGCCTTTGTTCATGCTGCCCTCTCTTTCTGGAATGCTCTTCCATTCCAATATATGGAATGAAAATATACCTCACCCTCAGCTCTAAGGGATGGGCTCCGATCAGCTTGAGGCAATTGGCTTATCCTATCTTCCTCATCACTGGGATAACTTTATCCCATCATTTTCATCAGGGATGACCAGGAAACACAAGCACATGTACCTAGCACCTCTCTGAAAGCAGTAATGGTTTATGGATGGACTAATTGAAGGGAATCTCAGCACTTTTGCTGAGAATTACAGAATGTTGACTTCATTCCTTCTCGGCTTGATGATGAGAAGATGTGATATTTGGAACTGCTGTAGCCTCGGTGAGAGAGTCTGAAGCTGTCAGAGGATACTCATGTGGAGCCTGAGTGTGGATGTCACCTGAGGAAACAGCATTACCCACTCCTTGGTGTCGGTGCCACGGTGACATTGCTTTAGTTCAGAAACAGCACAAGGTATTAGAGTATCTGCTCAATAATATTCATGCCCCAAATTTCCCTTTTGCTGAGTAAGTTTGGGTCTAGGATTTCTTTTTTCTTTTTAACTTACAACCAAAAGAATTATAATACTAAATATCCTCCATAGCTTATGAGTACTTCGAAGACAGATATTGTGCTTTACTCATTTTTGTTCCTTCAATGTCTCATGAAGTCCCTAACATATAAAAAGATCAGAATAAATAATTTCTTAACTAATAAATATATTTGCAGCACATCCTGAAATTATTCTATAATGTAAAGCCTATCTAAATCAATATATTTACTCAAATTGAAAAAGACTGACCTTCCCCTATGTATTGAAAATAGAAATTCCCCAATGTTGAACTAGTTATGTAACCAATGATAAACAGTGTATAGTAGAATTTCAACAGCCACTTCTAATATAGGAAATTATGATAATGTTATACCTATGGAAAATGTCTCTTTCTTCTTGCTTAGTTTTTTCTGGGTCTCTATCATCTTCTCATCTCTCCTGTCTTACATTGTTCCATGTTCCATTTACAACTCTACACAATACTTGTTTTCATATGTTCAGCTGTTTATTCACATTTTAAAATATTTTTGTTTACTCTGTAATTATTCAAAAATTTCATTTTAGGTTCAGAGTATTCATTTAGTGTATTTATGTAGCTCTAGCTACTATAGCTCTAATACAATACTTCTCAAGTTTGGGCAATACTGTTAATGCCAGTGTCACGTTGGACAATGTCTGTTGTTTGTTGCCTGTTATCCTGAGAAGAAATTCTCTCTCTATAAGTCTGTACTGGAGGAATTTCATTGTTTTGCACTGAAACTCTCTTTCACTCATGTGAATGGGAAAAGTTTTTAAGTCAGTCCCAACTCTTTTTTTGCCAAAATCATTCTACTAGTTTATGGTTCCAGCAGTTTTCACTGCAGGTCAGCAGATCTCAACTGCTGTATCATTCTGGATTTACTTGTCTCCCTAGACATGAAGGCATCAGTCAGTTTACCCTGCTACCTTAGGACTCCGAAGGGTCAAAGAATAGCATTGATTTTCGGTTTGTCCGTGTTTTCATGTAAAGGTGAGAGCGATGACTTCCAAGCTCTTTACATGTCTCAGGTAAAACGATAAGTCAGCTTAGGCTTTTTGAAGGCGAAGACAATTTTATCTGGGATTAGAGATAAACTTCCCTGCTTCCTATGAACTGCTAATCCTATTATATTTTCAGCGTCAACAAATATGTATATGAGTTCTCAGGGACCACGATTTTAACTTTTAAGGGTTTCATACAAATGCTGGCGAGAATGTGGAGAAAAGGGAACCCTTGTACACCATTTGTGGGAATGTAAATTAGTACGGCCACCATGGAGAACAGTTCGGAGGTTCCCCCAAAAAAACTAAAAATGGAGCTGCCATATAATCTAGAAATCCCACTGCTAGGTATATACCCAAAAGAAAGGAAATCAGGATATTGAAGAGACATATGCACTCTCGTGTTTGTTAGCGCTGCTCACAATAGCCAAGATTTGGAAGCAAACTAAATATCCATCAAAAGATGAATGGATAAAGAAAACATACATATACACAATGAAGTACTATTCAGCCATAAAAAAGAATGACATCCTGTCATTTGCGACAACATGGATGAAACTGGAGGTTATTATGTTAAGTGAAATAAGCCAGGCACAGAAAGACAGACATCACATGTTCTCACTTATCAAAACAATTGAACTCATAGACATAGAGAGTAGAAGGATCATTACTAGAGGCTGGGAAGGGTAGTGGGAGATAAAGGGGAGGTTTGGTGTGGCTAATGGGTAGACAAAAATAGGAAGAATGAATGAGACCTAATATTCGATAGCACAACACGATGACTATAGTCAATAATTCAAATATACATTTTAAGATTACTAAGAGTATAATTGGATTGTGTATAACACAAAGGATAAATGCTTGAGGGTATGGATACCCCATTCTCCATGATGTGATTATTATGCATTGCGTACCTGTGTCAAAACTTCTCATGTACCCCATGAGTATATACATCTATGTACCCACAAAAATTTAAAATTAAAATTTATTTTAAAAATAATAAATAAATTGAAAATTCATGTGTTAAGGAAGAGACTTTTATGCCTACTATCAGGTATTTAAGGGATTTTTTTTGGGAGGGGGATCATATTTGAAAAAATAAACAACTACTTTCCCAATAGTTTTAACACTTGTGTGCTAGTCATGGTATCTGCCTGGCCAAAACTTGATCTAATGGAGATAGCTCTGACTAGATGGTCATTTATCATGGATTGTTCCATCAAGAAAGAAATGGAGATTCTGACTTAATGGCTAGGAGTTTCAAAGGTCAAAGAGTATCAAGGCACTAGTAACAGGAGAGGTAGCTAAAAAGATATACCAACAGAGTTCGTTATGTAGAGGAGCTGTGATGAGGGGTGTGATCACAACTGAGCCAAATCTGAGGAAGCAGAATATAAGAGCAGGCAGATGCTCAGAGGCAATAGCAGAAGGTACTATAGTGGGAAATGGCAACCAAAATGCAAAGAGTAGCCAAGAGGGAGAACTGAATTCCACCAGCAAGACTCTTCAGGGGCCAAGCTCTCCTGCTGCTAGGATCCCAGAGAGGATGTGAGGTTTTTAGTAATACCTCCAGTCCCACCAACATCAGCAGCAGCACCAATTCTTGTATCAGTAAAGCTCGACTCTATTGTAGTTCCAGCTGCCACTAAGACCTGCTTGGTTCATTTTCCTAGTTTGCTTGTTTTTATAAGACCTACTTGGCTAAAGACTTTGATTTTTTTATTGCAAAATGCATCCAGACAATAAACATCTCTATCACTTAAAAGAACTTGACCAACTCTCTGCTCTGCTAAACTAAAATAATCTAATGAAGAAATCATGACCTCAGTCTTGGAGTTTATGCAAGGGTGGCAAAGTCAGCCAAAATGTCAAATTTTAAGTAACAAACATTTTTCTAGCATTTTAATCTAGAACCCCTTTCAACAACTTTTCTATCTTCCATATTAATATGTATTTTAGTGGACTCTTATTCATTGTCCAGTATCCATGATGGAAATTAATATGATAAAACAAATATCAATGCATTAGTGGATGTTAAGGGTGGGTTAATGTGTCAGCCTTTCTGTGGATAATATATCTGCTTTTGAAAGGGTTTTTTTCTACAATAGAAACGGAAGCTGGAGTCAGATAAATAATTTTTGTCATGGTTATAATTAAGGCAATCTCATTTTTTAGCACATACTGGGTAGCCTAGAAAAATAAATTGTTTATCTTATACCATTCTACAATTGGGTGTTTCACCTGTAAAGTTTCGATAATTGTTAATTGAAACTATTTTAATAAAATCAATGTCATTTTGACAGAAAAAGAGCCCTCTATTTTATGCATTTGTCTCACAATGCAAATTTATAAGCCCTTTAATATTCACTTCTACATGCTTCTCTAGATTTCTTGCATACAGCCCTCTTATATCCATTTGCTATTTGTAAGATTTCACAGTTGCATTTTCTATGTTAATATATCACAATTTATTTTTACATGAGATAATAAAACACATATTTCAAAATTTTTCTTTACCTATTAAACACTTTTTTTCCCCCCTGATTTGGATACATCCTTGACGTTATCCAATTTCAAAGATTTAAGCTAATCCAAAAAAAACCCAAAAAGCCAATAATGTTTCAAAGATTTTTTAAAAAGGTTCAACCTAGAATTTAGAATACTTGACTTTCACTTAATTTTTGGAAGCTACATTGAATTACTGACAAAGAAATTCTTCCTTTCCACCTTCCTTTCATCTTTCCTTTGTTTTGTACCAGATGATTTCTTAAAATTATGCTCAGAGAATCCCTTAAATATTCTGCAGAGATTCTCAAGTGCCTTCTCATGTAATAAGACCGGCAGGTAATGTAGTGACAAAAATCTTGTGAATAAAAACTCTCACTACTTACAGTAGAAAGTCTAAAGTCATTGTCATGAAATATAATGCAGTAGATGCCCATATACTTTCAGTCCTAAAAATATCACACAAACATTGAACAACTACTGCCAAGAGAAAATCAATATATCTGAATAAATATCAGTGTGATTGTATAATTTAAAACTCAAAATGAATGCCACTACTCTTTGTTTAATCAGTTTTATTGTTTAATCCATCTTGACAATTAGGTACATTTATTTTCTAAGGAGCTGTAGGATCATTGTCATATGGTGAGTGATTTCATAAGACGGTTCAACCTCCACTCAGGGAGTTGATCAGACTTCCATGGTGCAAGACCATTAAGTCATTTTTGTTTCCTCCCTCAGTACCTGCCCTCCAAAATGCATACTCTGCAGGTTAATCCACAGGACATAGTTAAAATGCCCAAATGTTCTCTAGGGTAATCCAGCCCTGCATACTGATCAATCAGAGAATACTTTGTCTTGCATACTGATCAACCTTGAAAAATAAAGTTCACTAGCAATGAAATAGAGAAGGAAAGTAATAATCCATTTAAATCTGGACCTAAACATGATTTGCCTAAAACATCTAGAAAATTTCATGGAAGTAGAGCTTGTTTTACATATATATATAGTTAATTTTCTGGGTAATTGCTTTGGATCTTCTCTTTTTTTTTTTTTTTTTTTTTTTTTTTTTTTTTTTGCTAGAATAGACCTTGGGAAGGTCACATTAGTCCTACAAACCTGTAAAGGAGTAATTTGAAATACCATAAATAATAGAATATGTGGGCACATATTTATTAGGTTTCTTAATGTAAAAATAAAAATTAATCATATATTTATATGATTTGGGGCTGTAGGTGATTATCACTGTGCAAAATATTGTACCATGTATTCAATTTATATAGTATTTCTTTTAGCATACTATGATTTATAATCCTATAAAGGCGCATCTATTGCAAAAACCTTTGGAGAAGTATGTAGTGAGAGCCAAATGGAAGAAAAATCTGCTTTTTAAAGAATATATAAATGCATCCTAAGTGCACACCATTTGATTCATATACAGCAGCTTTAAAATGCAGCAAACAGTTCACAAGCTATTGGTAGGCATGCCTATCTGGAAGCAGGAATAAATATATGATGGAATATTGGAAACTTTGATAAAGTATAATTGGTATCAAAAGTCAGTAGTTATAAAAATTATTTATTGCTTATTTAACCAGGCTTCTCTGAGTCAGTTTTTGCTAACATTTACAGAAGCAAAACAAAAGCTAAGTCTTATAGTAAATTTCTTTCTTTTTTATCTTTTCTGTTATATTTCTAACTTGTATTCTAATTAGGAACTTCCATAGATCAAGAACCAACAGCTTCCTACAGCAGCTGGACTCCCAGCTGGGTGTGTTGTGTGTGTAATAGCTTCAGTAATTTCCTTTCTTTTCATGTGTCTTTTCTCTACGTTGGCTGCATTGTTTAGAATGAGATTTCCTTTGCAGTCAGTACCAGGTCCCTTGTTTTGGATATCTAACTTGATTTATAAACTCTGTATATTTTTTAATATTATTTTAAACATTGCTAAAATGTTCTCACATCAAACTGGTTTTTGCCAAAGCTCTTTATTCTTGTCATTATTCGAATATAAATTCAAACATTTAAAATAATCGTTAATATTTTATATAGTATATTTAACAAATAGTTGACATTAAACTTTAAGATGCATATTGTTTTCAAAATTTGACATAATTTTTATTATTCTCTTTCATAACAGAATACAGAAGATATGTTTAAGGTAATAATTAAACAATATTCATTTTAGATTTTAAAGATCTTCAAATGTAAAGAAAATCAGAAATGACTGAAACATTAAAGTATCAGTTAAAGGAACTGGAATTTTTATCATGGAGTAATGTGGTTAAGATATAAGCCAACCACCCAGTGCCCTGATACAAAATTTCAGTCTAGGCTTAAACAAAAAGACACCACTTCTCATTTCTGTCCCCTCACTGCCCTTCTGTGGACTTGCTTCCTTTTTGTATAAGTCACTCTAACCTAGGTATACAGTTGAAGTTGCATTTTCACAAAAGGAATTTATAGCGAATATTGATGGACACAGTCATGTCCATGTTCAATAGATTCATGAAACCATCATGAAAAAAAAAAGCCTAATTCTGGACAATAAATACTATACTATATATATATATATTAGTCTTTTACTACAAAGAACTTTGAACTGCAGGCAAAAAGGCCTGAATTTAAAGACTCTTCTGCCCTAGAATAACGTCTATTGTTCAAAGTCTCATAACCCATTAAAAATATCTGTCACTTAAAGAAAATTTCCCTAATTCTTTCTCCCAAATCAAAATGATTGAGAATCTAAGAGAATGAAAAAAGGAATGACATTTTATAAGATAAGAACTAATTTTTGTATGTAGAATTAAAGAGTTAATATAAAGAAACAACTTAGGGATCATTAGGTTCAGAACATTCTTTTCACTTGCTAATTGGCTTGGGCTTTGAACGACTAGACAATGTGACTTACTGGCAATGCCTTTAAAAAAACTGCATTAAAATAAAATCAAATATAAAAATAACAATCACCAGTATGGTCTTCTTTAAGAGTCCGAAACTTTGGAAGGCAGAATGATTCTGTGTGACCCTGATTCCTTTAGCTCATTGAAGGACAGGCAGCGATGAAGAAATATGCAGCCAGGTCAGAAGGAAACTGCAGCCACTTTCTCTTTAGCAACAGCAAGTTCGATTTTGAAATCAGGTTATAGAGAAGGGGTAGAAGAAGAAAATTAATTTCCTCTTTCTTTCTTGTGTTTCTAATAATAGTTATCATTTATTAAGTGTATTCTGTCAAATACCATAATTGGCGCTTTAAATGTATTATTTAATTTAAGCAGAGAAGCAATCTGAGAAAGTTTAATATTTTTATTTTCGTTTGCAGATAAGTATATTAAGGCTTAGGTAGATTAATTGACTGCTTGAGGCCACACAGCTTGTAGTGGCAGAGCCAGAGTCAAAGCACAGGCATTGACCCTGAGGTCCATTTTATTCCATTCCATTATGCTGTTAGGGTACTTTGGTTGCAGGCAATAGAAACTGACTCTGGTTAATGTAATGTATGCAAAAAGAAAATTCATGGAAGACTATAGGGAAAAGTCATAGAATCAAAAGGAAGAGTAAATTTAAAAGCCAGAAAAACCCAAAAGACTTGGTAGAAGGATTTCTAGAAGACACCATATCACACCTCCTTGAGTGAGCTTTAAACATTGTCAATAATTATGTTCCTGTGATAGGATTATATTCCAAGGTCCAACTTGCCTACGTCTGGTCACCCATCCGGTAAGAAGGAGAGCTTACACTTTGGCAAGATCTCACTGGAGTGTGTCCAGTGAGAGAGAAATAATTCAAAAGGAAATTAGAACGTTTCCACCTCCCCAAAATATTGAATGATTGGTTGCTATTTGCTTTTTAAAAAAATTAACAAAAGCCCATGGCAGCTCATATAAATTTTTCCTATTATGAAAATTTCTTTAGTCTTTTATATTTTACAAAAATATAGATTTACTAAAGGCTCCACATCATCTTCCTTTCCTTCCTCCATGTCCCTTCTGCTGCACTTAGAGCAACACACTCCATCTTGGAGGTATTCCTAGGTTATAGAGAGGTGCACATTAACACCTTGAAGGTACACATTGGAGACACCGTGTTTCAAGCTTCTATCAATCGATATCCAGGTTGCCTTTATTTCGAAAATAGACCACCATCTGTGGAGTTAGGTAATAATAAGAACAGCAATTATCACCAATGCTTAAACAAAGCACTTATTAATGTCAGATATTATTCTAAGGGTGTTCCATATTCCAACTCATTTAATTTTCACAGCCCTATGGGAAAGGTACAGATGAATATATTAAGACTAAAAAACACTTGCTTCAAACTAAAGACCTGCCACATTACGAAATAATTTGAGTAAGTCATCAACTTTGACTGAGTCTGTGTTATCATTTGGGATAAGAAGATAGTATCTCACTCATTGGTTTTGTACGATGAAATAAAATAGCACATTTAAAGTTACAACACAAGTCATTGATGAATAGAAGGCACCAAGTCTTCTTCCTGTAAACTAACAACTAGCCAATATGATGAGCTACATTGGCTCCCGTAATTACTCCTTTTCTTCAGGAACCTTATCAAGAACAAAAATTCAAGTCCAATTTTCAGTGTAAGATGCAAAAAGTTACAACTTATTTCTACTTTAAATAAATCATCACTTCATTTCAAAAGGTCTTTATTTCTTTACATGAAAAAGTCAGTTCACAATATGTATGTTTCTGGATGGCAAAATTTATTTTATAATAAATAAATAAAAGTTGGGGTGCAATTTTGGCAGAATTGATAACACAAAATCTACGCCACTGTTTGACAAAGTTGTGATGTCTATATTCATGAGTAATGGAATTAAAATACCCATCAAATCATGGAGTATGAGGAAAAGTGTTTTGAGACAAATAACTAGAATACCTATAGGTGATAGTATAAAGCAGTACAGCCTCTTTTTTATAGTAGAACTCTATTATTTGGATTTAATTGTATTCAAGGATGACAAGAGAGAAAGAAGAGAAACAGGTAAACAAATAATGGAACTGTGTTCAAATTATACAGCTAGCATAGAAAAGAAAATGACTAAATCTGTATAGGGATAGCATCCACAGAGAGAAGGTAATATTGGAGCTTGGATTTGAAGAATGAACCAGAAGCAAAGAAGAAGCCCAGGCAGAAGGAAAAGCATGAACAGTGGCTTCGGGTACTAAGAAAACCTCCCGCCATTGTGTCTTCTGCAACTCCAACTGTAAAAGGAATGGAGAAAAGCAAGAAACAAAGCCAGAGACAGGAAGGGCATTACCAAATTCTTATATAGCATGCTCATCATGTTTTCTGTAATACATTCTTTATAGCTTTACTCTCCACTGTCAGGAAAAAGATGATGAAAACCTATTGTCTTATGAGCAAGACAAAGAAACCATATTATTTTTTTATTCCCTCAACACCTCTGACATTGTCATAAGAGTAAAAGCAACAGAAAATTTCAGAAAACAAAATAACTTGCACTGTGGTCATTTTTCCACATGCAGAATGTAGAATGGAATCATTAGGAAGTAATCTGTAAAGTTAAAGTGTTTTAAAGCATGAGAAATTTAAGCTCAAAGAGATGAAATAAATGCTTTGCTCAAATCACTAAGTGAATTAGTGATGGAATGTGAAAGAAATCCCAGGTCTGCAGACTCTGATTTATGTTCTCAGCATTACACCACACTTCCTCTAAATATTGTAATAAATACTTTATACTCAAATGTGTGAATATAGAACATATATACACATATAATTATAGACTTAAAATATACACTAACATATAGTTGATTGACTAAATCCAAATTTGTATATTAATTTGTAAAATAATATACATATGGTGGATCTGGATACTTGCAGGACATGAAAGAAATCTAATGGGAAGGTTTAGAAACACTTACACTTTTTTTCCAATGATTTAATCAATACTGAGCTGGGCTTATCCTGGAAAATAATTACTACCTTTTCTCCATCCTGTAGACCACCTTCTAGCCTTTGTGACTTTGGTAAGATGGAAGCAAAAGCAACTTTTGTCTCACATGAACTCTGCTTAAGGTCTTCAGAAACATTTTTTTCTCTTCTTCTTTTTTTTTTAATTTTTATTTTATTTATTTATTTTTACTTTAAGTTCTGGGATACAGGTGCAGAACATGTAGACTTGTTACATAGGTATACATGTGCCACAGTGGTTTGCTGTACCTATCAACCCGTCATCTAGGTTTTAAGCCTCCCATGCATTAGGTATTTTTCTCTTCTTAATCCAATTTTCTGTTCATTACTCTGTGATGTTTACTTTGTTGCTTCCTTAAAAGTTAAATTGCAAGATGCTTTTTTCTGACATCACTTTCCACCAATAGAATTTAATTCCCCTCCTCTGCCTTCCAAAATACCCCATCCGTATTTGTATCTTAGTGTCCATAACACTGTATTGCCCCTAATCATAGTATGAAGTTAAGCTCCTCCTGAAATTGTGGTGATGTAACACATGGGATTATATTTCTCCATTATGCTGAGTCATCTGTGGACTTGATAACTTTTTAGGGCAACTGTTTTCACATGATGGCTAGGGGACTCAGGCACCTTGGACATGATAGCCACACTCTCTATAACATGTGGCTTTCGTGGTGAAGAGAGCTACAGATTTGCACACTGAGTTTTATATACTTTAGTCAGAAAAGGTTAACTGAAATGTTCTTTCATAGACTATTGTCTAGAATTGGCCATACAGCCATACCAAATTACAAGAGAGGTTGGAAATACACAGGAATACGTGGATATTCAGTGAGCAGCAAGTGTCTCTGCCACATTGATTTTCATTTGTCATCTCTCCACTAGTTTCATGAGGGCAGGAACTACATCCAGTACATCTCTTTAAGACCTACTTAATTTTGGATCCAGTCTCCAAATGTATGGTTCATGGAAATTCAAATTCTTCTCCAAATTGATGCAAAATCCTAAAAAATTCCATTTCTGCCTTGATCTTTGGACCCCCCATCCCAGATTACTTGTATATAACCTTTACCCCAAACCCAGTTTACTCAGTTACAGAAAATTAGCCCTTCCCTGAATTACAGACACACACACAAATGCACAATAGCAAAAATGAAAACAGCAGTAAGAGGTACACAAACACGTGCTTTGTGAGAGTAGGTTACTTTAAAGAAGTCGTGTTGGGTTTGGGGAAGAAGGGGAGAAGAAATGGAGATGAGGCTTACATCTCAAAATGCCAAACAAACAAAACAAAACAAAACAAAACAAAACAAAAACCTCAAATTAAATGTTGGGCATCCATATTCTGGAACATGTCCTTTGGTCATTCACTTCAGAAGAATTGCATCCTTTTCCTCTTTGCTTCCTCTGCCTAGCTGCACATTGTCTCAGTCTTCCCTCTCTCTCCTCTCCCCTTCCGTGTTTCCTCATTCCTCTGCTTATCTGCTCTTCCTCCAACTAAAACAAAAGCCTCATCTCATTTCCTGAAGAGGAGTTCACCACACGTATTCCCTTTGTTTCTAGAGCTCTTGCTTGTACATATCCCTTTAAAATCTCATCTATACCTTTAGTTGTATATCCAAGGCATTCTAAACAAAGAGAGTTCTTTCCTTAAGTGGGATTTCGGTATCACTATTGAGAAATATTGCATTTCCATTCCTGGTGCCTTGATACTTACTGTGGTTAAATAAAAATATTTTGTTTGGTTAATGAATTTATTGAAAAGCGAAAAGCACACATTCAGACAGCTAGTTTTGCAATGTTTTATACATAACAGCTACCATTTTATTCTTGTTTTTAACACCACTGGAACACATCTCCAGATTTCCACTTGAGATTCTAGCATGTCTTTCTGCATAAGCTCTCTCAATGCAGGTAATTATACTAAAATTTTGTGTATTATATAATCAGTTGAAGCATGTGACACCCCATAAAATAGATTTGTCTGAACATTATCAAAAATTAAAAAAAAAAAAAACACTTTTATGTTGTTTTAAAATTTTTTAACAACTTTAAAAATAATTAAGAACTTTAATTGTATTATTAATTGCAAATGTATATTTTGCATCAATTGTATGGACAGATGACAATTACTTGTAAATAAAATATTTAATATGTAAATCACATTTTTACATGAATTATGAGAACAGTTTTTTATTGTTTGTGGTGTTCTGTTACAAGAATATATGCTTCTTTTTATTGTATTTTCTTTAAAAATTTTATGTTGAGAGAAAGACTCTTTGTATAGTGCAAACAAAAATATAACAAAAGGTGAGAAATTAATAATGTAACATAATCCTTATACAGTTGAAATAAGAGGCCACCTTTGTAGAGTTCTTCATGTATAGTAAAATTCCACTTTCACACCCAGGAGCAGTGTCTAGCAATTTTATGATTAAAACACAAGGTAATGAATTAGGGTAAGAGTTAAGTGGCTGCAACAAGAACGAAAAAGTCTGACATTGCTTGCCTAAAGAAGCAAATGTTTTTTAGTTTTGGTTTTGTTTATGCAGCAAGGCTTTTTTTGCATATGGTCATTCAGAAACCCGTGCTTCTTCCATTTTCAGTTATCCCCAGGGATGTATCCCTAATTTCCAGGAAAGCTGTATCTCAGGCACATCTACGTTCTTGCTCTTGTGAAGGGGCAGGTCTAGAGGAGGAAGAACACAGTCGTAAGTTGTGACGCAACTTTGACTCAGCAGTGTTTAAAGGACCAGGTCTGGAATTGGCATCCATCATTGATGCTCAACTGCGACTGATAAGAATTTAGTCACATAACCACAGTTAAATGTAAGGGGCTGAGGGAACTAGCAAACGTGGTTCCCAGTAAGACATGCCATCAACAACTCTATTAATATGAAAGAAGGTGAGAACTTACTTGGCTAGAAAAGGAGCCATCTTTGTCAGGGTAAATTAAAGCAGAGGATGGTAGTGAGAAGGATGAGGATGAGGATGGGGATAAAGCAGACCTGTCATGGCCATTTTATTTTAACTTAAATCCACATATGTATTTATTCATAAATCTTTTGATATAGGGCAAAAGTTTTTTCTCTGAAAAACACGTCTACCTCAGATAGAATCCAACATAATCGTTCTTTCATAAATATTTAAAATGCATTCTCCAGGATTCCCTGCAATTCCTTACAGTGAAGTCACAATTTAAAATCACTTTCAAAGCAAAACAATTACAAAAATAGTTCTAGATTTGCATTATTTTCTGCATTTTTACAGCTATCTTATCTCTATCTAATTTGACACCATTATAATAACTTATTTGCATTAAGTTTTGTAAGTTTTTACTTATTTAAAAAATCTTCATGCAATATTTTATGAAATTATGCTATTACAGGTGCTGGGTGTGATGACTCACTCCTGTAATTAGAGCACTTTGGGAGATTGAGGCAGGCAGATCACCTGAGATCAGGAGTTCAAGACCAGCCTGGCCAACATGCTGAAACCCATCTCTACTAAAAATACAAAAGTTAGCCAGGCTTTGTGGCACACCCCTGTAATCCCAGCTACTCAGGGGGCTGAGGCAGGAGAATCTCTTGAACCCAGGAGGCAGAGGTTGCAGTGAGCCGAGATCACGCCACTACACTTCAGCCTGGGGAACAAAACAAGACTCCGTCTCAAAAAATAAACACACACACACACACGACTCCATCTCAAACAACACACACACACACACACACACACACACACACACACACACACACATATATATATAACATTATTACAATAATAACTACAACTGGTAAAACAGATTTAAGAACCAACTACTGACTCTGCATTAGCACATGGTTCACCCAGCAGGAGCAGACAGGACATGGAAATTATAGAAATGTTCCTAAAGTTGTGAACGTCTCCTGTGCAAGGGAATACTGAGTGTCAGTTATCTAAGGAGTTGTTTAAATGGCAGAATTTTTAACCACAGTCAGAGACATTTCTCCATAGTGGCATATGGTTCTGCAAATAATTGAAGAATAAAGCATTTTTCTGATGATTTTGGGTAAAAAGTTGTATACAGCTCCAGAGCTGAACTACGAATATACCTACATCTAGACACCCACAAGAACTGTGGTACTGTATCTATCTCAGTTTTCTCTAACTACAGGTTTGCCATATAGCAGTGTAATTATCCTAAGAATTTTGGCCACGTGGTAGATGATATCCAGTGATTGTTTTCTTCTTTAAATATGACATGTAACTCCAAGAATCAGGGAAATATTAATATTGTAGTAACACAACTATTTTTTTAACAGCCCCTGAAAACAATATTCCCCATTTGATAAGGGTAAAAATATTTTCACATACATACCAGGCTCATGCTTTAATTCATTACTTCTCACACTGTGCTTCTTGAACCAGCAACATTATTAACACTGGAGAACTTGGTAGAAAGAAAAAGAAAAAAAATCTTAGATGCACCCAGCTCTACTGAAATTCTGGGATGGGATGCAGCAATCTGTTATAACAAGTCTTCAAAGTGCTCTCAGAGGAGAGTTAGGGCCGGTTCCCCAACCTCCAGCACTCTGTACTCTGTACCTACATTTCAGCAACACAACATGTTCTTGTGCTTTCGTGTATATCTATGCAGGATTTCTTCTGCACTCTTTCTTCCCTTGCTTCTTTCTCAAACATACGGGGCAACACAAAAGCCCAGCCCAACGTGATTCTATTATAGCAATGCTGCTTCTGTAATTGCTTGCCAGTCTGGGTTCTAGAACATCATCATTTTAGAAACAAATCACTTCATTTTCTATTATTGGTTCCAGTGTAATTAACTTTGGAAACTTTTTTTTTTGGAAATAGAAAGCAATGCAAAAAAAAAAAAAAAAAAAAAAAAAAAAAAAGGAAGAAATAGACATTTCTAAAGAACAATGAAAGGCTTACCTGTTATTTGTATTTTAGTATTCAGCTTATTGTTTACTGAACATTCATCATGCATCTAGCGGAATGGCATATGTTTGGAGTAATAGCACGTTTTAAATGTTTATTCAATTTTTAAAATGTTACACCTGTGATAAACGCCAAGGTTATATGTTTTACTATGTTTTACACAATTCTTATAAGACTGTTCCAAGATTGTATAATGCAGATTCTTCCATAGAATTCACCTAGGATAATGCTATTATTTTTAACTGATAAATTTTAAATGGGTTTTGAAGATTAATAGCATTTTCATATTGACTGTCAAATCATCAATTTCTAGAATTATTTTTTAAAGCATATCTTAGTTTATATGTATCATCCTAAATTTTTTCTTAAACATTGATCATCAGTATTGTTTCAGTTGTTCTTTACATAATAATTTTCTTACATCCCAAAATACATCATTTGACCAACCACACTTATTATCATTTTATGCTATTCTATGTTACAGATTTTTCTCTATTTGTCTAAAAATGTTTTGCAGAGGCTTATAAATCTACTGAATCCGGGTATATATTTTTTAAATAAGGTTGTTTTCTGGGTAGGTTTTTCTGGTTATTGTCAAATCAAGTAATCATGACTCAGTTATTTTAAAAATTGAAACAAAACAGTTTATAATTCATTATTTCACAAAGGTATGCCTATTTTGTGACAACTGAACCTTTATTATTGGCATAATAGAAAAAAGGCTCTTGTGAAAAATGAGAAGAAATTAAGCTGGCAGTTTAGAATGGGGAATGACACTTAAAGTGAGCTCTGTGATTCATGTAGAATAATCTATCCTTCTAACATATTCAGCAGCTAATTATAATGCTCCTCTAAATCAATCTGTTTCATAACCGTATTTTTTAAAAGACTACTGTTCAAAAGCTAAATATAGCCCTAGACACCTCGAAATTAGAGTGTTTCCAGGAAAATGGTGACTTTAAAGAAATGTTCTAGATGTCAAATTTGGACTGTTTAACCAAAAAAGTGATAGTATTCATTGAGTCAAGAATTTATTCTCCAAAAAAATTACATTTAGGATTCTAAGCAAACTGTCAACTACTTTTTCTAATTGTGAAGATCTTTTTTCCTTTGACTTGAGTGAGTTTACTGCTTGTACTGATAGTTGTATCTTTAACCACAGTGTAGTTCTATGGTGAAGCTGACAAATATCTATTTCTCTTAAAAATCTTGTTCACCTGGATCATTTCGATCTGCACTCTAGATTTCTGTAAAAAGCGACCTAACTCATTGGCCCTTTTTTTGCTATTGTAGAAGAAAGTAGAATACCTACGACTAAGTTTTCAATAAATTGGTTTGAGTTGTCTCTATAATCTTCTCTGGATGTTGACACTGTATAGCAATAAATATAGAAATAATAATCTTAGCTTAGTGTATCCTCAAACATAACTTATTTCTTTACTGAAGTCTTATCTTGGTACTTAAATATAACTTCTGTCTTGAAAATAGCTTAGTTGTTCTCTTCTTTTAAAGTGGCAATGGTGGGGAAGGGAGAGGCCCTAAGAAAATGCATGTATTCTAGGACCTACTAAGTTAACATAACATTCTGCAAATCATTATAAATTTAACATACTCGATATGGTCCTGAAATACCTCTAAACTCCAACTTTGTTTGGGTTTGGAGGATACAACATCATTCACTGTTCTGTGTTAAACCATGCATTCAGTTGTTTCCATTTATATTGCATCAAAGCAGTTGAAATCCAATTGAAAAGTTTCTTTAGACAGCCATTGTGTGGGAACATGATGTCAATATTAATAAAGGCTGAATTTCCCCTTGGCTCACTTCTTACAGATAAGCTTTTCAATAATACACTGCTTGCACCAAAGGTCTGATGGGACTGGGAATAGTAAAAAACACTAATAAAAGAATGTTGAATGTTTTTATATTAAATTTCCCCACAGGCAAACTGAAAAGCCTACTTAGAGAACGCCAATCAACGTGGCACTTATTAAATGTAACAAGAGTCCTGCTACAACAGATCTTTAAAGCCCTAAAAATGAATTAGGAAATAGAGACAAAAGACAATTGCAAATTCATTTTAAAATGCAAACTCTGGACATATCACCTGATATGTATAAAATTGATCCTGGCTTGTTTGATCTTCAAAAACTATTCATTATTGGGAGCATACAACTTAACTTTTTTTTTTTTTTTTTTTTTTTTTTTTACTTAAAGGAAATAGGTTTTCACCTAAAATAATTTTAGATACTTGTTTTATAAACTTAAAGAAAAATAAAAAACATATATAAATTTTCACATTCTGTTTTTTTGAATAATGTAATAACATGCCAGGTCTGTGACTAAAGTAATGACTGGCTAAACTGGAGAAAAAGAGGCAATTGTTAAAATTAATATCAGCCTAGTAAAATGTATTGCAACTTAGAACAAAAATAAATGAGTTATTGAATACCACATCAACATTAACACAGGGTTTGTCCTCAGTTCATAGACTCACCAACCATCACTTTCATCTGAAGCTCAGCAATATCAAGATGGTGACAAACATATTAAATCTGCCCATCTTTGAGAACTTGAACCCCACGCTGAGACTTTGACTTGAGTTCAGTAATAAAAATAAATTCAATTGCTAAACATCAGTTATTTCTCACACATATAGGAGAAAATGGGAGATGGTCACTGGGACTTCAGAATAAAATGTAATGATGTAGAAATAATTTTTTATTACAGATTCTATAATTCTGTTTAATATCATGATAGCTTTATTTCTTACTGCTTACAAGGAGCTTCCAAAAAGTCAAATTTCCCAATATCCAGAGAAATAAGAATTTTTTAACCTTTTAAGTGGGCATTATAATAAAAAAAAACCAGAATGATGTAAATGGCATAAGCTTCCTATACTTTTTTGATTCAATAAAAACATATTATGTACCATGTATGTGACACTATATGTTTATAAGCATATGTGTAATATTTTGTGTGTATATAAAACATTTATACTTTTTTAAGAAAATTAAATAAACCTTTCAAATATAGTAATTCAACTGGGCATTCTCTACCAAAATTAACTAACATTGTAGTTAAAATTTATAGAAGATAATAGAATCTTCAAATTAAAGCTACAAATCAAAACTATTTTCCTTTATTATATGTCTGAATAACTTGTCAGCAAGACAGTTATTCGGTGGAATTTCTATATTACATTTGAAGTTTGCTGAGATACAAAAATTGGTCAGGATGTAGAGTATTTTTATTTAGAGTATTGTTGTGTATTTCTTTCCAGTTCCACAAATTTCATCTAAATCGTCAGCGTGGGGAGGATTTTAAAGCAGGGACTCAACTTTTGGGCAGTTTTATAGCCATGGTAAGCTCTAGATTGTTTTTTCCTGATGCCTTAATGAGAATACAACTTATCCATTTTGAAATATAGTAAGTTTATTTTTTCAAAATATCTTATTCTAACTCATATTTTACTTACTGGCTCTGTTCTATGTCAGTTCAGAGTTTTGTATCTTTATATTGATCACTAGCAAGAAGAATCTGTTAAGAATCTGTTAATAATTAAGAATTAACATTAGCACATGCCAAATTTGATCTGTTGTTTGGCTTTATGGATTTACTTTTGCTTTGGATTTATTACAACTAAGGTACAATTCTCTAAACTGTAAACTCCTATAGGAAGAGATTTTTATCTGAACTTTCTTCCTGTCCTACCTAGTACCCAAGTCAGACCTTACACTGTAGACTCTTATATAAAAATGTGGCGTTAGTAGTAATAATATTCATAATAATAATAATATATCTTTTTTCCTAAAGAGCATGTTGGTACATAGTCTATACATATCATGCACTGAACTTGTATGTTTATACTTTAAAAATCAAGTACATAATACCAAAAATCTAAGGCTCCAGTTTTAAACTCTTTCATTTTTGTTACAATTAAAATAGGTTGTGTTGGGTTCAATAAGCATTTATCTTATTACTGAAACCAAAATTTAATTCAACTGTATATATAATAATATTTTATTTTTCTCTTAAAAACAATAGTGATAAAGTGGCACACCATTCTTATTCCTTCTCATTCTTTGGGATTTTTCTCATGGCATTTGTATTCCAGTGGCTTTTATAATTTAGGTATTTTGGTTGTTCCAAGTGAAGAGGGAAAGGAGCATTTAAGGGTAACTTTAACTAGAGATCAGATGAGGATAAGAACTAAAAAGAAAAAATTCTCTAGGTTTTCTCTTTGCTTTTGATGTAAATGAAACTGCACAAAAGCATAAGCTTCCTGCAGATGCAAAAGGGATTTCACTACAATCATATACACAATCTGTAAAGTATTTGTACTTATTTGGTTGTTGAACAATACTTACCTGTAATTTCATTGCTATACCCATACTAGCATTCTAGAAGATAACATTATGTATGCAAAGTTGCTTTGTAGACTACAAATATGAGTAATGTTTCTGCTGTAAACTAAGATCCCAATTATTTCCTCATTCAGACAATTTTAATTATTTAGACTCCAATATAATTTTGGCTATAAAAAAGGTGTCACATTTAGCCTTTAAGTGGCCATATATCTGTATATGATTTTAAATTCACATTGAACCTTTTTATTTTCTCTAAATTTCTATTTTCTCCTAAATATGAATAAAATTGAATATTTAAATTAAATAATAGCAAATATTTCTCCTAATTTTTTTTTTAGTTTATCATTGCTTCCTTTTCTTGTTTCTCAATTGCTACAGATTTCAACAACTGATACTTTGAAATTTAAGTCCAAACCTGAACTTATACAGGTAGAATATTGCTTTGTGTCCTTTTTATATAGTACAACTTCCACTCTGTTTATATAGACTTATATTATACAAATCCTTCCATTGATAACTTCTGGCACAATTTTACAATAATATATGGATTATGTGTTAACCCATGGACACTAATTTCTAATGATATTCAAAATAAAATAAAGCAATATAGCCACTATTGATGTTTAAAATGTGCTGTTTTTTTATGTAAACTCAGTTTAATACATGATCAGAAATATACAAAGACAAAAGTTTTATGTAAACACCAAATATGGGATAAAGATATGTAAAATGTAAGCATTACAGTGGCACGTGGTGTTTTTGATGTAATTTTTCATAAATAAGAAAAATAAGAATTAACATTAGCACATGCCAAATTAATCATATATATCATTAAATAGCAATCAATTCGAAGGCAAGCTCTTCTAAAGTGCTTCTAAGTTTCACCCACTCATGCCTCTAACATTTCTTTTCCTGTTACTAAGTTTAACAAAGAGAAAAGATGCTGAAATACGAAAGAAAAAAGAGGAATTTTTGACATTAAACGACTGAACCTCATTTTTTTCTGTCAATATAAGCATAGATCTCCATCTTAATCTGGTTATCAGAGAAAATCAGATGATTGTAAAACTAAGTAAAAAGTGTGAAAAGATAAACAAATACAGTATTAAACTCAGTGAAGGAGGAATTTATTTGGTCTTATATGAAGCTAGTTATTAGTGAAAAGGTAACAGGTTAGACTAGAAAACAATGCTCGGTACATTTACGTAGCCCTTTGAGGTTTAATTCATGTGTTCTACATAGATCTACATACACTTTAATACATCTATGTAGGTGGCCTACACACATCTACATATATGATTTGAGAGTCATCATTTGTACAGTATTGTACAAATTAACAGTATTTTAGATGCTCTAGAGACTAGGATGCTGATGAGAAGTGAAAAATTAGGGGTTATTTTCAATTCTGATACTATTTACACTCCTTGAGGGAATTGTTTAAACCCAGTCTCATATTTTTCTAACTACAAATTGCCTTTCCCCAAATTAGAAGACATCTGAGAGTGAATAATATTTGTTCTTACCTCCACGGAGAGAAACATCATAGATACATGGCTAAAAGTTTAAAATATCACCAATGATACAGTATTCAAGTTGAAAGTTTCACAAAGTAAAGGGACAAAGGTGACATCCATTTCAGCTTTTTCTCTTTCCTTGAATTTTTGATTTATATGACTCAAAAGGTTAATCTTAGTAAAGCACAGGGAAAAGATAGTTATCCAAGTGACATTTTCAGACATTCTACAGGTATGATATATTAAAGGGTGCATTTAGGAGTCCAAGGAATATTGGAAAATATCACACATAGACAGTTTTAACATTGCTGCCTTCTTGTCAAAGGTACAAAATGATCAACATGGAAAGGCATCATTTACAGTCAGAATTTGACTGGAAGGGATTGTAAAGAATAATAATTTCAGTTCTGTTATTTTTAACCCAGAGTTATTGGGCAGCAATTCTCTAACTGGTAATGATTTTCCAAATTATAATTAAGTACACATGAATGAAAGAAATCCAATGGGGTGGGGTGGGGGGAAGTTTGATTAAGATGTTGTCTTCAAGGAAACTAAAGCCTTGTGAGGCAGACATATTTAAACATGTAAATAGTGCAAGGCAGAATAAAGTAATTGCCATTTAGAAGTTCAAAGTGCTTTGAGAGCCCATAGGAAGAAGTAATTAATTCTGACTTGTACAGTGGGGAAAGCTCCATGAAAAAGAGCTTTTGAAAAGGGCCTTGAAAGAGATGTAGTAATTTGGTGGGTAGAGGAAGAGAAGACATTCCATACTGAGGCAGGGACATCATCTTAGGCCTCTAAGAGATGGACAGAAAAGCCATAGCTTATATATTTTAACTGGAAATTTATATAACAGTAGAGTGGTAATGTTAAGATTGATATTTGTATTTTCATATGTATATAAATTTGTCTAGGATTTTTGGAATTCTGGAAAAATTCTTTGGAATACTTACTGCAAAATAGTTTCCCTTGTCTTTTAACACTTGTATGTTTTAGATTTAAATCATGTTTACTAGCAATTTAGTTTTTAATCTGTTATTATATGTATCTAAATAATGTGTATAACTTCACTTCTTATATATAAGTATTTTCTAGTTTATTAGATTATGTGATATATGTGTACACAAAGTGGGCCTTGTTTTCCTAAGAAATCTGAGATGCTTTTCACCCAGTTGCTGGAGTTGAAACTTTCTGGTAAGGAAGCAGTAAAATAGGCATCAACTTCATTGCATGCTATTTAAATAAAATATAAAGTTATTTATATTTAAATACATTTAAATAAAGTTATTTATATTTAAATACAATATAGAGTTAAACTTGAGGCTAAACTCTAGCATCTTATAATATTCTTCTGAACAATGAGGTCTAGAACTTTTCCCTCCTTTAGTTATCTTCAGTGGGAGAGCAGGAGAAGGGACAGCCGTTTCTTTTTTTAATCTTTAGAATCATTGGAAAGAATGTTTATAGCAAATACATACTGGCATCATTATTTTAAGTATTATATACATGTTTGGGAAACAAGGAGCCAATGCTTCATTCATTTACTTTATTAATAGTTATTTTAAGTGGAAAACATTGCATTAAGATGTAGTTCGTATCTGAATAATATATTTGTCCAAGGGAATGAAGGACCTCATTATTTTAAAGTGTTTCTTCTTATAGCTACTACTAAAGCTACTTCTACCTACATTTTATTGGTCATTATTTTTAAAGAGGAATCATAAAGTAAATTCATTTGTTTTTATTTTTCTTTTTTTAACCTACAAATTTTCAGTGTATATTCCTAATATTACAATAAGGAAATTCAATGTAATTACCAAGAACCATGAAAACATAGCTATTACTCTTTATGGCTGCACAATCCAAAGCCCATCTCTGGGCTCAGGCTGAAATTTTAAATGCCTGGCCTGCCTGGTAATGGGATGGGATCCTGTGGTTGACACTGTGGACAAAGTGAGGAAGCAGGTTCCTGGGCCAACAAGAACTGAAAGGCAACAGGCAAGCTACTGAAGGCTCTGCTGTGACGCATCCGGCATCACAGCATGGAAACCGGAACCCTCAGACAAGAGCAGGCATGGAAACCGGAACCCTCAGACAAGAGCAGGCATGGAAACCGGAACCCTCAGACAGGAGCAGGGAGGTGATGACCATGAGGAGTCAGAGCCTGGAGAGATCCCCGAACCACTTGGTACCCAACTGAACACTTCTGATAGGCTGCCTAGGAATTAACCAAGGGTGCAAGGGATGTGTTAAGGATATCTACCTGGATATTACCGTTCCTCTAGACTGTTGATATCCAATCCCTTGAACTAACAACCAAATTGCAGAAATAATAGAAAATAAAGCAATATATTATCTTTCTATGAAGCTGATGATTCCTCATGGCTCTTCAAAATAGCTTCTAAGAATGGGGAACAAAGCATAAATAAGATTTTGGTTTGTCTAGGGAAGAAAAAAGTTTTGTAATGGAAAATTATACTTATTATAGAGGTGTGAAGGTAATCAGTAAATCAATAAATCAATCCGTAAGTCAATCTAATTAACTTTCTTTAACCTTCATCTTCTTACACTTCAGCACAGAACAATTTCTTGTAACGTATTTCTTGTTACTCAGATCACCAATTTAGAAAAATTTACTTTAGAGCATGCAATTTATACAATATTAGCTTGCTTTTTAAACTAAGAGCCAAAAAACAAAGTTCAGTTCCATGGTAAAAATACATATTTTTCAGATAAATTTATGTGATTTACTTTTGTTTCTTTACCCCTAAGGTTTCTGTAAGTGTAATCAATCAGTCTGTTTCTTACCATCTACTTTCTTATAACAAAGGCATCAGCCCAGCAGGAGTAAAATATATTATTAAGTTATGTGAACAAAATAAAAAAAATTTCTTGCAACATCACTTCTAAAAATGACAATTTCTCAATATAATTATAGCTTACTTTTTCTGTAACTATATGTAATTATTTGAAGCACTATACTATAAAAAATCTAGCTTTATATTTATATTTGTATAACATACATAGTGAAGGAAATGAAATCTATCTTATAAAAGATAGAGATGTGTGAAATTGCTAATATCCAATTTCTTTTGATCTACAAAATGAGAATTTTCAATTGTTCAATGTAAATACTAGAATCCACAATTATTCAAAGACATTTTAACTGTTCCACCAAACTTCTCATTTGTTTACATTCCTGATTATATATTATGAAATGAAGTAGTCTCTGGAGTATTCATAGTTCTTTTGACTAAAAAGTTATCTCTGCATATACTTTAGAAATAACGTTCCTGAAAGAATGCCCTCTGATTCATTGCAATTCACTGGCACAACCTAGTAATGACTAGCTCAAAGTTTCCAGCTTCTGCTGCTCTGCATTTGGTATGCTATGGACAACCTCAACCGGAGTTTTGAAAGCATGCAATTTTTTCTTCTATATCTAGATAGGGACTCTAATATATCTTCCAGCTGTATTATTTATTTTGATTTGTTGTATTATTCTATTATTTAATACTTATTGATAATCTGAAAAATTATCAAAGCTACTAAAATGATTTGAAAATAAAATTTTCAATATAATAATGAATGGCCTTTCAGTAGGCCTTTGGTTAAATTTTGTTTCCTAGAATTATAGTAAGATTTCAACCTCATTTTAAGTTAGGCTGTCAAAATGCTACCGAACTAAATCATTTTTCTCTATTCATTGACATAACTCTGGTTCATCATTGTGTTCTTGTCTCCTGCTAAGGTCAAGTAAAAGAAATACCTGTATAAAGAATACCACTGTAGTTTCTATAAAAAGTTCTACTGCGAATGCTGGTCAATATTTTATTCAATGGCCCTTATTTTAAAAGGAAAAACAAACACTTGGAAGTTTTACTTTCAGAACTGCGGAACAAAAAAACATGCTGTTTTTTTCTGATGAATTGATATGCTTGCTTCAAGATAAAAAGAGATTTGTATACTATAATATTTCCCTTTTTGCTTGGGCTACTTGGAACCCCAGAGTTAAATTTGGTTTTAATTGCAATACCTTCAGCATGATTTTTGAAATACTTTCTTGTCCTCTTGCTTTGATGGTTATTTTTTCCCACTATGTGGGAAAATCCTTTGTTGTTGGATTTTTTTTTTTTTTTTTTTGGCAGAAAACCCTTTAGTCTAGTTTATGTTTCTAAAGTAAGTTTAATATAAATAAATACACAAAAATATACCAGATGAAACTAGCATGCAAAATCATCATTCTATTTATAGACAGACAAAGAAAAATAATAATGCCTATGAGGCAAATGAGTTTCAAAATGTAAATTTACAGTGGTTTGACAGAAAATAAATGATGAAAATGAAAACATTTTGAAAGTTTTTTTATTCTATAAGGTCTCATAAAAAATCCTATGAACCAGTGAGGATCTCTGTATTTGCTGGTATTTTTAGTTGAAAAAAAATATAAACTTGGAAATTTACTTCCCAAAAGTAAATTTATCAAAAGGTATGTTTATCAAAAGGTCTGTTTCTGGGATTCAGTAAATAATCAGTCACTACAGTGTATAGACAGATTCTGCCATGTATTAACCCTGCTAGCATTGTGCCTTCAGGGTTCAATGTCGACCATCACTTCAGGATCTGCAGTGTTCAAATGCCAAATCAGGTAATGCCCATTTTCAATGATAACCAACTATTGCAAACATCGCAGACTTTTGTCAGCACAGCGGGTCCAGAGTCATCCATCAGTGCTGGTAGTTCTGTCATATGCATTTAACTTCAGCATCAGGCAGCCTCTCAAAGGCTTAGTTATTGAACATGGTCATTGCCACTGTAGAGGTGGGGAAAAGGCAAAGCATAAAGTTGTGTGTTTTTAATGGTCTGTGTAGGCAGTTATTAAGGAATCTTTTTCTTTGTGGAATCATTGACTCTGATGTTTAAGACAGAAAACCTTTAGGACACGTAACCTACCATACTGCTTCCTGAAACTTTATAAAGTCTTTTGATTTGGAAGAAAGGATCTAAGCTAGTTAATAACAATTGCCGTATTGCTTGTTTTAAATTCTAAAGTGGAACAATGTGCCTTCATCAGGACAATATTCATACCATATGCTTCTTAATGTTTCGATTCTCTAGGGTACAGTTGAGCAAACTGAACATCAGATAATGTGTTCTATCCTCCCCAGCACCTAGGTCATATTCTGGGAATAAATTAGGCTTAAAGAAGTGCATTGACTCTTCAAGGCCACTGGGGTACTATTTAAGGAATCACATGTGGAGGACAAGGGGTGTTGCTGTCTTCCCAATATCTGGAATAGAGATTTATTTCAAGTCTTGGCAGAGGAGTGGGCCAGCTAATTGTCTGCTACATTGTGGCTACAACATGAATAGACATACTTTTGAAGAAGATCGTCAGAGTGTGTTAAGATATGGTGAAGGGCAGAGGGGGATGGTTCAAGACATCATGAATCAATAATGAGATCAATTCATATATTAGAACATATTGTATAATATTTGGCTTGTTAGAATTCTTGGGGTTTTTTTTTTAAGAAACAAAGTTTAACAAAGAGGTTATTACTTCAGATGGGCCCTAGCATGTACAAGGAGATAAAGTAAATGTAAGTAAAAACACATTTGATAGTTTTAAGTCCATTTGAAAGAGAATATCTTTTATGAGAGAAAAACTGCAAAGACAGAAAGAATGCCTTGAACATGTATCTCATAAAAATATCCTTTCTTCAAAGAGTTCAAAGCATTTTAATAAGTTAACTTGCTCTTATAACTTGTTTTTTCAGAATTCCAAAACCATAAAACAAACAGAAACTAAACCATCTTTATGTTTATTGTGTCTGATGAGAGGGGAAAATGTCTCTGCTAGATAGAAGGATAATCTTTGAAAGATTTACTGGTATGAAACTTTCCATTTTCAGTCCCTGATTCTGGCTTTTAATTTCTGAAAAAATAACTAAATGTACTCATCCCTCTCCTACCTAAGCTCATGACTCAGAACATTTCCTTTCTCAGCCTATGTAGCATGAGTTTCTGAGACTCACTTTGTATGAAAACTACCATGTCCTTGATTAAACCTGTTAATGAGTATTAGAATATAATTTATCATTTTAGTTATCTCTCAAAAATTGATCATTGGGATGATAACCTAATTATCCTGGAGGGTAAAGGGATTACTGTGTCTAAAAGTATTTTCCTTGCTTGTGTTTTATCAAGAAACAAACTGGAGAAACAAAAGAAGCAACTATCACAATAGCAAAGAAACAAGCTTAAAATAACACAGAACAAATTGCAAGTGTAATTGCTGAAGGCTTGAATCCAGCAGGGTGGAGTAAGAGTAAGGTGGAGTAAGAGTAAGGTGGAGTAAGGCTCCACAGAGAAGAGAAACTGGGAGTCAAACGAAGGAAATTAGAGTGATACATCAAAAGAGACTATTAGCATTCAACAAAAAATTACCATAATAGGTAATGGCTTTCTACTTAGTAGAAAAGGCATAAACATAGAACTCTACTCATGCAAATATGCTCACAAAAGCAAATATAATTTAATATTCAGTAATCGGTAAACTAGGCTCAGACCAGGATAATTTCCCAACATGCTCATCTAAAATCCAATGTGCTACCAGCCTGGGCAACATAGACAAAAATTTTAAAAATTAATCTGGCAGGAGGATTGCTTGAGACAAGGAGTTCAAGGTTCCAGTGAGCTATGATCACACCACTGCACTCCAGCCTGGGCAACAGAGCAAACCTTATCTCTAAAAAAATAAAAACAAAAATAAAATCCATTGGGCCAGAAAGCAGTCAACTTCTTTATATCAACAACTGATACCATCTTGGCCTAAATCACCATTACTTCACCCCATCATAGTCTTCCATCTGGTCTTTCTGCTTTTTTTTACCCTTGCTCCTCTATAATGTATTCTTAATATGCAGGTAAGGCAATACATTCAAAATGTAAGATCTATGGCGCCTTGCCACTACAAATACTTCAGTGACTCTCTTGTCCATTCAAAGTAAAGGCCTTACGTGAACTGCTTTCCTCATGCCCCCATTAACTCCCTGATTTAATCAACGCTTCTGCCCTTGCTCACTCTCTTTAGCTATACTGATGATGTGCTGCTCATCAAAACATCAACAAGGACACCTTCTTAAGGCCTTTTCCCTGACTATTTCCTTAACCTGCAGCGATCTTCCTCCCGTAACTGAAACCCATCTCTTTCTCACCTCTTTCAAGTGTTTGCTTGAATGCCACCTTCTTGATGAATCTTACCTCCCTTGAACAACCTATCTGAATTGACATCCGCTCTGACACTCACTTCTGCTCCATAGTCTGGGTTTCTCCTGCCATGCTCTTTAATTTCCATCTTACTTATTCCTTTCTAGAATTCTGGCAGATTATATAATTTAGTCATTTATATTTATTTTACACCCCCTTACATCAGGATGTAAGTCCCATATCTCATAAGGGCAGATAGTTCTTTTCTTTTCTCTTTTTTTTATCCTGGATGCTCAGGGGATTGGTTTTGAATGCTGATACTTTCCAATTATTTTGAAAATTCCCAGGCTCTTAGTGTGCCAGTCAATACAAGAGAAACAAGTGTTGCAAGAAAAAAATGTAAAGACTGTATTCTAGTCATTTTTGTAATCCCTTACTTAGTTCAGCATTTTGGTACATCGAGGTTATTCAGTTTAAGTTTGCTAAACTGAACTAAATCTCTAAGGACTTTTAAAAAATTTTCTCAGCAACCATGAATAATGAGAAAAAAAATAAAAATATTCAAAATATGAGTGGCAATTGAAATTTTTGCCGTAGACTATGGGGAGTTCTGTGGCCTATAGTCATTTAGACATGATTTAGTCTTAGATGTTTTGTTTTTACTCTGATCAAATTAGTAATCAAACTTATAAGCAAATATAAGAGAAATGGTACAAGTCTAGATTTCTGGAAGAATGTATGTTTGAGTTGGTTATTTGTGTTATGCCTTTTTTTCCATGAAACTAAACTCCTCAGAATTTTAGCTATGATGCTATATGTATTTTGTTCTGTCAGATCTGAAATCTGGCCACTAATCATTTTTTAAGTCTTCCTATTAATAGTAAAATTCAAATAAGGAAGTTCTTCTTTCTAATTAACAGTTAGGTTAGAATCTATCTCTCTTGCAGAAAATACACAGCAAGCCGTTTTGGAATTGAGAGGGTATGTTAGATCATATTAGTATATTATGATATTAAAATTAGCATTATATAATAAGAAAATGGATTATAAGCAGTTTGGGAGTCCTGAGGCTTTTATGGGTGGGTGTGTTTGTGTGTGTATGTGCTGACACACACACTTGTTTATGTAGCAGCAGTAGTGATGTTCTTACTTTGATGAAAAAGAGACAAAAGGTTGGTAACATAAGAAAGTAAAGGCAGCAAGTAATAACAAATTGAACGTCAAGAAAAAGTAGTTTGGAAGTGCTAGAAATTGAAAGGAAAGGTTGAAATAGGCAAAAGTTATAGACTGCTGCTTTAAATAGGATTTCTTATAAATTATATTAAATACTAAATTTAGGTCTGGTTTTCTATTTTGTGTTTGAATTCCTATTGCTACACTTTTTTAGAAGGAAAGCAAAACACATTTTTTATGAACACATCAATAAGTTGTCCAGTTTCACTATATTTTGTGTGGAAAATTCACTGCCTGTGGCTCCTCTGAGACACTTTACTGAAATTTCTATTAATTTCATTGGATTTTAAAAACCTTTTGTTCTACAGGGAATTATTTTTGTTTCTTTCAAGGAAGGAGTCAACCTAGCAAAATGTTGTATTGCATTAGAATCCAGGCATCTTGTGGGATCTAAGAGGTTTTTTGTGTCTAAAAGCATTGTGCACCCTGAAGTTCTGTATATGAGAAACCAAAAGGAAAACCAATGAAAAAACAAATTTAAACAATTAATTAAAATGCGTTATGTAACTAAGAATAATATGAGTCCTAAATTCAGATTGGAACATTTGGAACCTTGCTATATTAATTTACTTGAGTTTAAGGTCAGATTTATTTTAAAAACATCAAATATGTATGTACTTAATCTTTTTCTTGTGTCATTCGAAGGAATGGAAATCAACCACTGAGATGCCTACTGAAAACATCTGTGAATTCTCAAAAAAACAAAGCAACAGTTTTGAAAAATCCCATAATCTGAATCTTTCTCTGATGTCACAGGCATAAAGAAATAAAAATGTTTTAACCAGCCTCATAGCTACATGTTCAAAGCACAGTAAAATATGATTTCCTCCCTTAATTCCACATTTTAGAATTTAGTTGTAGTATTCTACAATAATGCTTTCAACGTAGACCTTTTAATAATAACAATATGTCATAGAAAGTATAATATTATAGTTTATAAGAAGAAATTATTTATTAATGTGTAGTGGATATTAAATGATTAGAAGATACATCCCCTTAATATTTATCACTCTAATTGCATGTATATATCCACATCCCCCTCTCAAAAATAAAAAAGCTCTATCTGGTTGGTAAAGCCCTATTTGGAGTTATCTATTTTATCCTTTGGTATCTTTTGCCAGTGAAAGCTAAAAGCAATTTTTTGTTTCAACAATAATGTAATTATTGCTGCATTGTGCCCCAACATTTTTAAAGAATTACCTTTCTATTTATATAATTTTCATTACAAATATTCATCTTTTAATATGTCCAAATGTTTTTGTTTGATCACTTTTCTCATCATAGTAATTTTTTAAAATTCTGAACTCACAAAGATTTGCTCTAATAATTGGAAAAGCTCTAGTAATTCTATGCTGGGGTTCATAGATGCCACAGTTTGATATATGAATTATGCCATAACTCTAAAAATCATAACATTTACAATTCTGAAATAGTTACCAAGGCCATGATTTATTCCAAAATATAATGCTGGTTTAAAGTCTTGCTTTCATGATCTTGGGCTTGTGATGGGTTGATGTGATAGTCTTGTGATTCATGAGGATGGCTCATTCATTATTTTTGAGTGGGATAAAGATAGTAGAGCTTATTTATAACTCCCTTAATTGTTTGAAGCTAGAGATGGAAATATAAAATTCTACAACTTAGTTTGCCCTATTCTTGCTTGTGTTGTAGCACAAGGACAAAGATTCATTAAAGAGACCTTTAAAATGTGTTAATCTAGGTACTTTAATGAAATTTGTTTGCAGGGCAACCTGTCCCACTTATTTATGCTTAGTAGTATTCATACATAATGGTAATGTGACTGCTCATCTCTAAACCATTAAGGAAAGAAATATGAGAAAAGGGGCATGATGATTAATTTGGGGTGGACTGCTTCAAAGGTTTTTGCCTTTTAAAGAAAACTATGCTTATCTTACTTAGCCTTACAAAGAAAAAAAAGTTAAAAATTTGAATTAAAATATGCAGCAGACCAGGAACACTGTAAAATTGAAAAGGTAAGTAATATTTATCATTGTGAGTAAAGTACATGAAATAGATTTAAAACATAGTTTCTAAAAAGTAAAAGGTTTTCAGCGTCCATAAACTCTATATCTGAAAAGTAAATGTGTCTTTTAGGAATATTTTCCTCTTCTTTGACTATCTTTATATTGTCAATCCTCCTTCTCCCCTTTCTCAGATAAAGAAATGCCCCAGATCTTTTATGGTTCATCATTCCATTGTGCTTCTGATCTCACATTTTTTCCTTTGAATTATCACCTTTTCCCTTCTTTTGTTTTTATTCACTTCTCTCTAGTTTAGTTACTTTTGCAAATACTAAACACATGTCAATATAACACTTCCTCTGTGAAACAAACCACTCCAATATGGCTGTGAAACAAACCACTACAAGACATAGTGGCTTAAATCTGTTATGATTTGTATTTCTCTCATCCATCTGAAATTTAGGCAGAGATGAGTGTTAACAGCTCAGTTGTGATTCAGCATCAGCTGGGATGGTTCAAAGCAGGAGGTTGGAGTCATCTGAAAGATTGTTCCCTCATATGTCTGGAGGTGAATGTTGGCTGTCAGTTAGGAATTTTGCTAAAGCTGTCAGCCAGAACATACTTCATGTGGTCTGGGTTTCTTCATTACATGATGACTGGAGTTTAAGGGAAAGCATCCTGAGAGAGAGATCCAGGTAGGAACCAAATCACTTGAATGTCCTAATCTCAGAAATCACTCAGCACTACTTCCACTGCATTCTACTTCTAGAGCCAGTCACAAAGCCTGCCCAATTTTAATGGGAAGGAAAATAGATTCATCTCTTGATGGAGTACTGAAAATATTCTGAAAGAGCCTAGTGGCACCAGAAATGCTGCTGTGTACTTTTGGAAAATACAATGGTCCAGTCTGCCCACATTCACCACTCTTGCCCTCCTCCAAGAACTCCTTCAGATCCCACTACATAGTCAGGCTTACACTCAAGAATCAGGATCTCTTTGTCTACCTCCAGTCCAGATACAGATGAGGCTCCTCAGTGCAGTTTTTCAAGTGCAGGCCTATGAATTCAGATCTTCTCAACCTGAAGACCTATGCAGTAAAGTGATAAGATACCTCCTCTCCCCAACACCCAACACACGATGGTGAGACAGACTTAATAGATAACCACTATAAACACCATTAAAAAAGGTGGAAATGGAAGGCCTACAGCAATTACTGGTCCACAGAAATTCTAAAACCTAGCTGGGTACATAGCATTAGTTTCTGGATTAGGGCCCAGGACTGCTACCTGGAAATGATCTCTCACAGCTCTTGACTCTGCTGTTTGGACTCTTGGTTCTACCTTCTGGGACATCCTTCATTTTTCATCAAAACTAGCCGGATTTTGCAACTAAGTAGTTTCCTCAATCTCTTTCTCGCGCACAGTATAGAGATCTGAAGACATCTTTTCATTTTCTGTTTATCTTCTTCTTCTTCTTCTTCTTTTTTTTTTTTTGAGACAAAGTCTGGCTGTGTCACCCAGGCTGGAGTGCAGTGGCGCGATCTTGGCTCACTGCAACCTCCGCCTCCCGGTTCACACCATTCTCCTGCCTCAGTCTCCTGAGTAGCTGGGACTACAGGCGCCCGCCACCACGCCCGGCTAATTTTTTGTATTTTTAGTAGAAACGGGGTTTCACTGTGTTCGTCAGGATGGTCTCAATCTCCTGACCTTGTGATCCGCTTGCCTCATCCTCCCAAAGTGCTGGGATTACAGGCGTGAGCCACCGCACCTGGCCTCTGTTTGTCTTCTTTAGTTCAAGCTGGCAGTATTGCTACTAGTAAAGCTCTCTTTAAAACTTTGTGGCCTTCCTGGATTTTTTTGAGATAGGGTCCATTCTCACATTGCTATAAAGAACTACCTGAGACTGGGTAATTTATAAAGAAAAGAGGTTTAATTGACCCACAGTTTCACAGGCTGTACAGGAAGAATGGCTAGAAAGGTCTCAGGAAACTTACAATTATGAGGGAAGGAGAAGAGGAAGGAGGCACATCTTACATGGCTGAGCAGGAGGAAGGGAAGTGAGACAAGGGAAGTGCCACACACTTTTAAACCACCAGATCTCATGAGAACTCACTATCTCGAGAACAAAAAGGGGGAAATCTGTCCCTAAGATCCCATCACCTACCACTAGGCCCTTCCTCCAACACTGGGGATTACAATTCAGCATGAGATTTGGGCGGGGACACAGATACTAACCGTATCACTCTGACTCTGTCCTCCAAGCTAGAGTGCAGTGGTGGGATCCTAGATCACTGCAACCCAAATTCCTGGGCTCAAACAATGCTCTTGCCTCAGCCTCCCAAGTAACGGGAACTGCACATGTGCACCACCACACTCAGCTAATGTTTTTATTCTTTTTTTGTAGGGCTGGAGTCTTGCTTTGGTGCCCAGGCTGGTCTTGAACCCCTAGCCTCAAGTGATCATCCCACCACAGCCTCCCAACATGCTGGGATTACAGGTGTGAGCTGTAGCACCCAGACTTTAAAAATCTTTGTAGCCTTCCTATAATTGTTACTGAAGTTTATTCCATGAGACAAAAGACACACTCACAAATCTTATTGAGATAAACCGTTCTCTATTTCATGGGTTTTCTGTAAGGATGTTGATGGATGTTATCCTGAAGATTTTTAGAAACTCCATTATTATTTAGTGGAGGAGGATCTGTGAGGTGCACCTTCAAGATCCCTAGAGGGCCTTTTGTCTGACAAAGTTATCTGAGGCGTTGCCATAACTCTTTCTGAGGTCTTAACAAATTAATGTATAGTCCCACCCTTGATGTTATCTTTGTTCTGAAAATATTTCCAAATTTGAGAATCGTGTGGTTGGGTATGAGAATGTCTTATTTTTTAACTCAACAAGGCTAGCCTCCTTCATATTTTAATTTTGCCTGAAAACTGAACAATTACTTTTTCTTCTGTATTTCTCTTCTCTCATTTTATTACAGGCAGCAAAAAGAAGCCAGGTGGACTTTCAGTATTCTACCTGGAAATCTCCTTAGTTAGATCATCCAATTTGCCAGATATGTTTTCCTTTTTCCACATTACCTCAGGCAATAGTGTTGTAAACTTTCTGTCACTGCGTAACAATAATCCCCTTATTTCTCGGTTCCGATATCATTTTTGTCACTTTTGTATAAACTCTTACAGACAGTCTCTTCTGGGGCAATCAAACTTTCACTAACAAAAGCCCTTTAGATTTTCACTAACACTCTCCTCAAAGTTCTTCCAGTTTCTACCTACTGCCTGCTCCCAAAGCCAGTTTTAAGTTTTGTTATAACAGCATACAACTCCTGGGACCAAAATCTATTACAATCACTGTGGTTGCATCACAAACCACCCCAAAACTTAGTTGCTTGAAAAGTAAATATATTTTGCTTTATTAATCTGCACATTTTACAGTCTTCAGAGAGATCGCTCATCACCGCTGCACTGGTGGCTCAAAGACTAGAAGCTCGAGTCACCTGTAAGCTTTCTCAATTCCACGTCTAGAAATTGATACCGGCAATCATCTGGGATTTTTGTGGGGTATGTTGGCCAGGCCACCTAATCTAGCTCTTCTAGATGGCTTAGGTAGCCACACAACATGGTGCCCAGATTCAAGTGCAAGCATCCCAAAGAGATGGTCAAAAAGAAGATGTATCTATTTTAACACTTACTCTTTGGAGATACTCAGTGTCACTTATGCCACATTCTATTCAGTATGGCAGTCACAAAGGCCAATCCAGTTTCAATGGGAGGGGAAAGAGAGTGTAATTCTTGGTGAGGACTAGCAGAGTTTTAGAAGAGAATTTGGAACCAGAAATATTGCTCTCCATTTTGGATAATACAGTCTTACGATCTGCCACATACTGTCACCCTTTTCTTACCTTAAATTTATATCTCAACTAACTATAATCTTGCGTTGTTTCCCATTTTCATTTATTATGGCTCTTATTGAGTCCAGGACTCTATAATTATTGCAGTTCATTGCAGCCCTTTCATGCACACATGCATATGTCTAAATATTTTTTACATTCAAATGTGAGAAAAGGAATTGGAAATAAGCCACAGCCTCTATTCCATTAGTTTTTTCTTTGTTGTTGTTTTGTTTTGTTTTGTTTTTGAGACAGAGTCTGGCTCTGTCATTTAGGCTGGAGTGCAGTGGCACAATGTCAGCTCACTACAACCTCTGCCTCCCAGGTTCAAGCGATTCTCCTGCCTCAGCCTCCTGAGTAGCTGGGACTACAGGCACGTATCACCATACCTGGCTAATTTTTGTATTATTAGTAGAGATGGGTTTCCACTATGTTGACCAGGCTGGTCTTGAACTCCTGACCTCAAGTGATCTGCCTGCCTCGGCCTCCCAAAGTGCTGGAATTACAGGCGTGAGCCACTGTGCTCAGCCTATTCCATTAGTTTTGTTAGACAGTCACTGGGTGCATACCAGTAGATGTTAGATACCTTATGTGCTGATTTTTGAGCTATTGTCTTTTATGTTTCCCACCCAGCCACATTTATGCTCTGCAAAACCATATTTCTCTCTTACCAACTGGCTCTCTGTTAGACTGCTAATCACAGGTGCTAGAGACAACTTGAAGGAGAAAAAAGCAAAAGAAGGTTGTCATTCCCTCCTGTTTGCTTTCGGCTCCTCTCAGCAATACCCAGCAACACTTCTTCATCCTGACAATAACTGTTTGCTCCGGTAGCAATAACTAATTCCATTTTGCATTTGATCCAACACTTTCAGAAATAACTTCCCCAACCCCGCTAAAGATTGAAGCATCAGTTGGCTGATAACCCCTCTTCATAGGATAGAGTCCCAGCCCTGTAGGGCCCCTCCTCCTAGATCAGAGCCACCCACACCACAAAGTAGCACATCCTTCTGGAAGGATGGACTTACAATCTTTGTGTGACCCCTTCTCCACCACTCAAGTTGCAATAATACCCCCTTCTTCCCCTGTTTCTCCAGTCCTGGGGATGGAAGCTGCTTTTTGTGGTTTCTACCTCTGTGATAACTTATGTACCCTTTATGCCTTTTCACTTCTTCATTACATGCTTAACAATGTTTAATGCCAAATTTTTTCTCTTGAAATAACTGCTGTGGTTTCTGGAATCTGAAATGAACACTGACTGATATAATTGATATGCTTTATGTCTCCTACAAAAAATATCATACAGAAATTTATCTTCTTTTATGGTTAAATCGCTTTACTTCAGCCTACCTCACTTTTTTCTCAGGGGGATATGCAAGAATAAAATAATTAAAAACTGTAACATTCTTTGAAGTGCAGTAAAAAATGTAATTGTGTGTATTATATTTTAAAAATAAAAATGGTGACAAAATAATGCTAAGAATAAAACTAAACAAACAAAAAATACCACATATTTTATCATATTTTTCCTTGCTTTCATGAATTTTGCATTGTCTTTTTGAGTCAGAGCAGTGAAAGTGATGTATGAAGTCACCAGAGAATCAGTGTCTGGTTGCATTAAAGTCCTTATTTTGCAGAATTTGGCATATACACTACCTCTTTTGTCACAAATAACATACATGAAATACACTTAGATTTCATTTAATGTTGGATGGTCTATATTGTTTTCAAGATGACACAAATAAAATTATCTCTGTAATAGCATCATTTATAATAATGAAAACTTATGGCTCCAAATTAGATTTATGTGCGACATGTTTAATGTAACGATTTTCTAGAAAGCAAGAAAGTAATGTTACTTTACCTTTACATATTATAGGCATTAATAGGAATAAGTAGGAAAAAAATACTATGTTATTTTGATATTATTTGTATTTTCCTCTAAGTTTTTATCAATAATAGTTTTAACATACTGATGTATTTATACCTTTTAACCTCGCAAAGGATTTCAACATTTTTTAACTCTGGTTCATAAAACTAACTTACTGTCCTCAACCCCTTTGCTGCACTGATTTTTACCTCCTTGATTTTTGTATAGAAAGAGTCAAACTCTCCCTGGGTTAATAGGGCATTTGTCCCGTGTTGTGTGTCCTTTTGGGTGTCTTAGAGAACTTGAAAAGAGGGAATGGTGACTTCCTTTTTGCTGTAGTTTCTAGAAACGTTGCTCATTTATTTCCACTTGCTTTGTCAGAGCTAGGTCAACCCTAAAGGCACTCTTTCCCACTCTTTTTTGTAAAAAGGAAGAAAGGGCAACAGATAATTAGGGAACACAGACCCAGACATTAAAGAAAAAGATGAGCCTACTGATAAAGGGAACCTTAAGGGCTGTACTGTTTAAGTATGTGACTCATAGGAGCCACTCAAATAATAATTAAATAAATGTTTTAAGTTTTCCTGGGTGAGTGAACTTTTCATGTTGGCAGGAGCCTCAATCACTTATGAATTTCCTAAGGAAAATGTTTAGGTTATCCTTGGATTTCCCCTAATGCAGAAAGGAGGGCTGTTTTCTTAATTCAGACATTGAAAACAAAACAAAACCAAGCAAAAATGGAGAAACTTCACCCTAGTGAATGCAATTCTGTAGACAGAAATTGCTAAGAATATAGGAAAGGTCAATATTTAAACATGGAGAGGACAGAATTTTGTCAAAAATAAAGTTATAGTTTAAAAAAAACAGCAAGTAGGTTTTAACTTACCTATTGTGGAATTTAACAGGCAAATCTCAAATCTTAGGGGTACACATTGCAGGAAAATATACACAGTATTCGTGAAACATGGCAATGAGCTACAACCCAGGACTGTGTGGTAGTAGACAGGAAAGAAGTAGAAGCAGATTTACTGGTATTTTCCCCATAATTTGGCAATCCTGGGTCTTTATGCAGCGAGACTTTGGAAAATCAGCAAATGAAGATGCAGTTGTCAGAATCACAACTGTCACAGTTAACCTCAGCCAGAAATTCTAGGAACCGTTTCTGAAGCTAATCATTTAGCTTGCCTAAAAATTAAAAGGACTTTGGTAGAAAATTAAATCCTAAGACAAAATATACAAGGTAGATGTTTATGTCTTAGAGAAAATATGTCTAAAGAAACAATTTGAGTCTCTTTTGCTTTATTTTGTTTTGGTTATATTTTGTTTTTGTGCATTTCAACTGCAGGTAAAAGATGTATGGTAATAAATCTCTAAGTGGGAGGACACTTTAAGAGATCATTTTCCCAGTTCTCTCACTAGGAAGGTAAGATATTATTTATCTGTTATAGAAAATAGACAACAGAGCTCTAAGAGTGAGTGAAGAAATTGCCCTTGGTCACATATGATAGTTAAGTCAGAGACTAGAACCCAGATCTCATGTTTCTCATTTTTAGAATTTTCTGCTATGTATGTTTCTAATTTCTTAAAGTGTGAGTCGTTAAACAAATCTAGCACTATGTATTTAAAATACACTTTGAAAATCTCTAAGGTTATCTAAAGTTACCAGTAACAGAAAATGCAGTCTAAGTTATATTTTTTTGCATGTAATTTTAAGGTTTTGAAAAACATGAGGTCAAAAAGTTCCTATCCATTAGTTCTGAAAATGCCCTCATTTGACGATGATTGACACTTTTTGACAATGATTGATGGACTCTGATGAGCAGTGATAAAAAATGACAGCCTTAAGTGTTTTGAAGAAGTTACATTTCAAAGGAGGAATTATGTTGCTAATGGACTAACAGTGGCCAATGAAGAAAAAGTCCACCACTACTTTCCACATTATTGGACTATCATTCGTCATAGAATACTGATCATTCTCACAAATTCTTTCCAAGATTTCAATGAAACAGAATTCTCTTTCAGGCAAGATTTTATTTTATTATGAATCCTAAGTTAACCCACTAAGTCAGCCACTATGCCATAGGATGTTGATAGTTCGCTGCAGAGAGCAGTAGTTCACTAGGGCACTTCCTTCATTAGCATCAGCTCTTTTGATAGACACAGAGCACATTTTCTCAAACTCACACAAAATGACAGGACAGTTAGACCAAAATATCATTTTCACTTTGGCCTCAGATCCATGTTATTATTGTAATTCTGACTAGTTTTCTGATGAATTATAAAATTCTTTGGTCTTTTTATATCAAGTTAGTCATAACCATTGTTACTCCTTAAAAAAATTGAGGGCCGGGCGCGGTGGCTCAAGCCTGTAATCCCAGCACTTTGGGAGGCTGAGACGGGCGGATCACGAGGTCAGGAGATCGAGACCATCCTGCCTAACATGGTGAAACCTCGTCTCTACTAAAAAAATACAAAAACTAGCCGGGCGAGGTGGCGGGCGCCTGTAGTCCCAGCTACTCGGGAGGCTGAGGCAGGAGAATGGCGTAAACCCGGGAGGCGGAGCTTGCAGTGAGCCGAGATCTGGCCATTACACTCCATCCAGCCCGGGCGACAGAGCGAGACTCCGCCTCAAAAAAAAAAAAAAAAAAAAAATTGAGGCTTCAATTATGTGCTTCCTTCATCTGGGATCTTATCCAGGGGAAAAAAAATGATAATCTGTGAAGAGTCAATCCAACTATATTGTCAATAAATCTCCCAGTAAAATACAATTTTGCCTCCCAAGCCAACATTTTTTTTCCCAAATTTCTTCATTTCTCTCAATGGTATTAATATCTTTAAAATAAATAAGTATTGACCTATACTCATCTTGTTTTCTTACTTTTTCTAAACAACTCCATTTTATTTCTATATGTTGCTAATTATTTTTATAATATGTTTTGCATTCTTCACTTTTTAAATTTCCATAGTTATCACTGTTGTTCATAACATTAAGCCTAGATAATACAATGGCTTCAATGAGATTCAAAAACAAATTTTCATAAGTTTAGGCTGAGGAAACCATGCTTAACAGTAGTAGCATATGTGAAAAATCATAGGAATCGTGATAGACAATTCACTCAGCACTAATCTACAAACGATCATCTTGGGTTGCAATATCAGAAAGACATGTGTTGAAACTTAAAATGTGGGACAAGATGATGTAATGGGCTTTGGAATTTAATCATCTGGATTTCAAACTTGATTGTCTGACCTTAACTCACTGCCAGGTTTCTCATCTAGAAAATTGTAGATAATGATAACTCTCACTTATTGTGTGTTTACCATGTGTCAGGCAATACATGGCAGGAAGTATGCCTTATTTCATTTAACTTTCATAGTAATCCTGTTAAATAAATAACGTTATTATTCCCATTTTGCAGAGGAAAGCAATGAGTCTCAGGAAGGTAAATTAATTTTTTATATTAGCTGTATCACAGAACATGGGCTCCAACCCATGATCTCAGACATAAGAACTTGTGCTTTCAACACTGAGCCTTGAGTGAGGTTATGCACGTACATGACTCACGTTGGGCCAGGAACACAGTGGGTGTTCAGTAAGTGTTGGTTTTATTCCCTTATAATTTCATTCTAGAGTGTGCTTGTTAGAACATGCTCTAGTGTCTAACATCTCAGTGTCTGATTAAAATCTGGTATGCTTTTCTCTAATTTCTTATACCCTCTTCCCTTTATGCTCCTTCTGAACAATTTCTATCTCCAATCTGACCTTTTACCTTCTTTTCTATGTAGTTTAGATTCCATGGCCCATTGTTTTGGTGACTTAGTTGCTATTATTTTATTTGATTTTTAAAATTATTCTCTTATTTATTTTACCTTATCCTGGAACGATTCAGATATTAGAGCTCAAACCCTTCTCATCTTAAAACAATGTCATTCTTGAATACACACCCTCCTCTAGCAACCATTTATCGCTTTCTTTTTAGGTAAAAGTCTTTTTTTTAATTTATTTTTATTTTTTTTATTATACTTTAAGTTCTAGGGTACATGTGCATAACGTGCAAGTTTGTTACATATGTATATTTGTGCCATGTTGGTGTGCTGCACCCATCAACTCGTCAGCACCCATCAATTCATCATTTATATCATGTATAACTCCCCGATGCAATCCCTCCCCCATCCCCCCTCCCCATGATAGGCCCCAGTGTGTGATGTTCCCCTTCCCGAGTCCAAGTGATCTCATTGTTCAGTTCCCACCTATGAGTGAGAACATGCGGTGTTTGGTTTTCTCTTCTTGTGATAGTTTGCTAAGAATGATGGTTTCCAGCTGCATCCATGTCCCTACAAAGGGTGCAAACTCATCCTTTTTTATGGCTGCATAGTATTCCATGGTGTATATGTGCCACATTTTCTTAATCCAGTCTGTCACAGATGGACGTTTGGGTTGATTCCAAGTCTTTGCTATTGTGAATAGTGCTGCCATAAACATACGTGTGCATGTGTCTTTGTAGTAGAATAATTTATAATCCTTTGGGTATATACCCAGTAGTGGGATGGCTGGGTCATATGGTACATCTAGTTCTAGATCCTTGAGGAATTGCCATACTGTTTTCCATAATGGTTGAATTAGTTTACAATCCCATCAACAGTGTAAAAGTGTTCCTATTTCTCCACATCCTCTCCAACAACTGTTGTTTCCTGATTTTTTAATGATTGCCATTCTAACTGGTGTGAGATGGTATCTCATTGTGGTTTTGATTTGCATTTCTCTGATGGCGAGTGATGATGAGCATTTTTTCATGTGTCTGTTGGCTGTATGAATGTCTTCTTTTGAGAAATGTCTGTTCATATCCTTTGCCCACTATTGGATGGGGTTGTTTTTTTTTTTCTTTTTTTTTTTTTTTTATTTTTATTTTTATTTATTTATTTATTTATTTATTTATTTTTTTAATTATACTTTAAGTTCTAGGGTACATGTGCATAACGTGCAGGTTTGTTACATATGTATACTTATGCCATGTTGGTGTGCTGCACCCATCAACTCGTCAGCACCCATCAATTCATCATTTATGTCTTGTATAACTCCCCAATGCAAGCCCTCCCTCCTCCCCCCTCCCCCCTCCCCATGATAGGCCCCAGTGCGTGATGTTCCCCTTCCCGAGTCCAAGTGATCTCATTGTTCAGTTCCCACCTATGAGTGAGAACATGCGGTGTTTGGTTTTCTGTTCTTGTGATAGTTTGCTAAGAATGATGGTTTCCAGCTGCATCCATGTCCCTACAAAGGACGCAAACTCATCCTTTTTTATGGCTGCATAGTATTCCATGGTGTATATGTGCCACATTTTCTTAATCCAGTCTGTCACAGATGGACATTTGGGTTGATTCCAAGTCTTTGCTATTGTGAATAGTGCCGCAATAAACATATGTGTACATGTGTCTTTGTAGTAGAATAATTTATAATCCTTTGGGTATATACCCAGTAGTGGGATGGCTGGGTCATATGGTACATCTAGTTCTAGATCCTTGAGGAATTGCCATACTGTTTTCCATAATGGTTGAACTAGTTTACAATCCCACCAACAGTGTAAAAGTGTTCCTATTTCTCCACATCCTCTCCAACACCTGTTGTTTCCTGACTTCTTAATGATTGCCATTCTAACTGGTGTGAGATGGTATCTCATTGTGGTTTTGATTTGCATTTCTCTGATGGCGAGTGATGATGAGCATTTTTTCATGTGTCTGTTGGCTGTATGAATATCTTCTTTTGAGACATGTCTGTTCATATCCTTTCCCCACTTTTTGATGGGGTTGTTTGTTTTTTTCTCGTATATTTGTTTGAGTTCTTTGTAGATTCCACCCTGTGAGGTGTGGGGTGTCAGACTGCTCCTAGTGGGGGATTTCTCCCAGCTAGGCTACTCAGGGGTCAGAGATACACCTGAGCAGGCAGTCTGTCCGTTCTCAGATCTCAACCTCCGCGTTGGGAGATCCACAGCTCTCCCCAAAGCTGTCAGACAGAGTCGTTCGCGTCTGCACCGGCTCCCGCTACTTCCCCTGTTGGTCTTCAGCTGTGCGCTGTCCCCAGAGGTGGAGACTACAGAGACAGGCAGGCTTCCTTGAGGTGCTGTGAGCTCCACCCAGTTCGAGCTTCCCAGCGGCTTTGTTTACCTACTTAAGCCTCAGCAATGGCGGGCGCCCCTCCCCCAGCCTCGCTGCTGCCTTGCGGATAGATCGCGGCAGACTGCTGTGTTAGCAGTAAGGGAGGCTTCCTGGGCATGGGACCCTCCCGGCCAGGTGAGGGATATATTCTCCTGGTGTGCCTGTATGCTTACAGCGCAGTATTGGGGTGGGAGTTACCCGATTTTCCAGGTGTTGTGTGTCTCAGTTCCCCTGGCTAGGAAAACGGATCCCCTTCCCCCTTGCGCTTCCAGGTGAGGCGATGCCTTGCCCTGCTTCAGCTCTCGCTGGTCAGGCTGCAGCAGCTGACCAGCACCGATTGTCCGGCACTCCCTAGTGAGATGACCCCAGTACCTCAGTTGAAAATGCAGAAATCACCGGTCTTCTGTGTCACTCGCGCTGGGAGTTGGAGACTGGAGCTGTTCCTATTCGGCCATCTTGCTCCGCCCATCGTTTTTTTCTTGTATATTTGTTTGAGTTCTTTGTAGATTCTGGGTAATAGCCCTTTGTCAGATGAGTAGATTGCAAAAATTTTCTCCCATTCTGTAGGTGGCCTGTTCACTCTGATGGTAGTTTCTTTTGCTGTGCAGAAGCTCTTTAGTTTAATTAGATCCCATTTGTCAATTTTGGCTTTTGCTGCCGTTGCTTTTGGTGTTTTAGACATGAAGTCCTTGTCCATGCCTATGTCCTGAATGGTACTACCTAGATTTTCTTCTAGGGTTTTTATGGTATTAGGTCTAACATTTAAGTCTCTAATCCATCTTGAATTAATCTTCGTATAAGGAGTAAGGAAAGGATCCAGTTTCAGCTTTCTACTTATGGCTAGCCAATTTTCCCAGCACCATTTATTAAATAGGGAATCCTTTCCCCATTTCTTGTTTCTCTCAGGTTTGTCAAAGATCAGATGGCTGTAGATGTGTGGTATTATTTCTGAGGATTCTGTTCTGTTCCATTGGTCTATAGCTCTGTTTTGGTACCAGTACCATGCTGTTTTGGTTACTGTAGCCTTGTAGTATAGTTTGAAGTCAGGTAGCGTGACGCTTCCAGCTTTGTCCTTTTGACTTAGGATTGTCTTGGCAATGCGGGCTCTTTTTTGGTTCCATATGAACTTTAAAGCAGTTTTTTCCAATTCTGTGAAGAAACTCATTGGTAGCTTGATGGGGATGGCATTGAATGTATAAATAACCTTGGGCGGTATGGCCATTTTCACGATATTGATTCTTCCTATCCATGGGCATGGTATGCTCTTCCATTTGTTTGTGTCCTCTTTGATTTCACTGAGCAGTGGTTTGTAGTTCTCCTTGAAGAGGTCCTTTACATCCCTTGTAAGTTGGATTCCTAGGTATTTTATTCTCTTTGAAGCGATTGTGAATGCAAGTTCATTCATGATTTGGCTCTCTGTTTGTCTGTTACTGGTGTATAAGAATGCTTGTGATTTTTGCACATTAATTTTGTATCCTGAGACTTTGCTGAAGTTGCTTATCAGCTTAAGGAGATTTTGGGCTGAGACGATGGGGTTTTCTAAATACAAAATCATGTCATCTGCAAACAGGGACAATTTGACTTCTTCTTTTCCTAACTGAATACCCTTGATTTCTTTCTCTTGCCTGATTGCCCTAGCCAGAACTTCCAACACTATGTTGAATAGGAGTGGTGAGAGAGGGCATCCGTGTCTTGTACCAGTTTTCAAAGGGAATTTTTCCAGTTTTTGCCCATTCAGTATGCTATTAGCTGTGGGTTTGTCATAAATAGCTCTTATTATTTTGAGGTACGTTCCCTCAACACCGAATTTATTGAGCGTTTTTAGTATGAAGTGCTGTTGAATTTTGTCAAAAGCCTTTTCTGCATCTATTGAAATAATCATGTGGTTCTTGTCTTTGGTTCTGTTTATATGCGGATTATGTTTATTGATTTGCGAATGTTGAACCAGTCTTGCATCCCAGGGATGAAGCCCACTTGATCATGGTGGATAAGCTTTTTGATGTGCTGCTGAATCTGGTTTGCCAGTATTTTATTGAGAATTTTTGCATCGATGTTCATCAGGGATATTGGTCTAAAATTCTCTTTTTTTGTTGTGTCTCTGCCAGGCTTTGGTATCAGGATGATGTAGGCCTCATAAAATGAGTTAGGGAGGATTCCCTCTTTTTCTGTTGATTGGAATAGTTTCAGAAGGAATGGTACCAGCTCCTCCTTGTACCTCTGGTAGAATTCAGCTGTGAATCCATCTGGTCCTGGACTTTTTTTGGTGGGTAGGCTATTAATTGTTGCCTCAATTTCTGAGCCTGCTATTGGTCTATTCAGGAATTCAACTTCTTCCTGGTTTAGCTCTTGGGAGAGTGTAAGTGTCCAGAAAATTATCCATTTCTTCTAGATTTTCTAGTTGATTTGCGTAGAGGTGTTTATAGTATTCTCTGATGGTACTTTGTATTTCTGTGGGGTCAGTGGTGATATCCCCTATATCATTTTTTATTTTGTCTATTTGATTCTTCTCTCTTTTCTTCTTTATTAGTCTTGCTAGCGGTCTGTCAATTTTGTTGATCTTTTCAAAAAACCAACTCCTGGATTCATTGATTTTTTGGAGGGTTTTTTGTGTCTCTACCTCCTTCAGTTCTGCTCTGATCTTAGTTATTTCTTGCCTTCTGCTGGCTTTTGAATGTGTTTGCTCTTGCCTCTCTAGTTCTTTTAATTGTGATGTTAGCGTGTCAGTTTTAGATCTTTCCTGCTTTCTCTTGTGGGCATTTAGTGCTATAAATTTCCCTCTACACACTGCTTTAAATGTGTCCCAGAGATTCTGGTATGTCGTATCTTTGTTCTCATTGGTTTCAAAGAACATCTTTATTTCTGCTTTCATTTTGTTATGTACCCAGTAGTCATTCAGGAGCAGGTTGTTCAGTTTCCATGTAGCTGAGAGGTTTTGACTGAGTTTCTTAGTCCTGAGTTCTAGTTTGATTGCACTGTGGTCTGAGAGACAGTTTGTTATAATTTCTGTTCTTGTACATTTGCTGAGGAGTGCTTTACTTCCAATTATGTGGTCAATTTTGGAATAAGTGTGATGTGGTGCTGAGAAGAATGTATATTCTGTTGATTTGGGGTGGAGAGTTCTATAGATGTCTATTAGGTCCGCTTGGTGCAGAGATGAGTTCAATTCCTGGATATCCTTGTTAACTTTGTGTCTCATTGATCTATCTAATGTTGACAGTGGAGTGTTGAAGTCTCCCATTATTATTGTATGGGAGTCTAAGTCTCTTTGTAAGTCTCTAAGGACTTGCTTTATGAATCTGGGTGCTCCTGTATTGGGTGCATATATATTTAGGAGAGTTAGCTCTTCCTGTTGAATTGATCCCTTTACCATTATGTAATGGCCTTCTTTGTCTCTTTTGATCTTTGATGGTTTAAAGTCTGTTTGATCAGAGACTAGGATTGCAACCCCTGCTTTTTTTTGTTCTCCATTTGCTTGGTAGATCTTCCTCCATCCCTTTATTTTGAGCCTATGTATGTCTCTGCATGTGAGATGGGTCTCCTGAATACAGCAGACTGATGGGTCTTGACTCTTTATCCAGTTTGCCAGTCTGTGTCTTTCAATTGGAGCATTTTGTCCATTAACATTTAAGGTTAATATTGTTATGTGTGAACTTGATCCTGCCATTATGATATTAACTGGTTATTTTGCTCGTTAGTTGATGCAGTTTCTTCCTAGCCTCGATGGTCTTTACATTTTGGCATGTTTTTGCAATGGCTGGTACCGGTTGTTCCTTTCCATGTTTAGGGCTTCCTTCAGGGTCTCTTGTAAGGCAGGCCTGGTGGTGACAAAATCTCTAAGCATTTGCTTATCTGTAAAGGATTTTATTTCTCCTTCACTGATGAAACTTAGTTTGGCTGGATATGAAATTCTGGGTTGAAAATTCTTTTCTTTAAGAACGTTGAATATTGGCCCCCACTCTCTTCTGGCTTGTAGAGTTTCTGCCGAGAGGTCTGCTATTAGTCTGATGGGCTTCCCTTTGTGAGTAACCTGACCTTTCTCTCTGGCTGCCCTTAAGATTTTTTCCTTCATTTCAACTTTGGTGAATCTGGCAATTATGTGTCTTAGAGTTGCTCTTCTAGAGGAGTATCTTTGTGGCGTTCTCTGTATTTCCTGAATTTGAATGTTGGCCTGCCCTACTAGGTTGGGGAAGTTCTCCTGGATGATATCCTGAAGAGTGTTTTCCAACTTGGTTCCATTTTCCCCCTCACTTTCAGGTACCTCAATCAGACGTAGATTTGGTCTTTTTACATAATCCCATACTTCTTGCAGGCTTTGTTCATTTCTTTTTCTTCTTTTTTGTTTTGGTTTCTCTTCTTGCTTCATTTCATTCATTTGATCCTCAATCGCTGATACTCTTTCTTCCAGTTGATCGAGTCGGTTACTGAAGCTTGTGCATTTGTCACGTATTTCTCGTGCCATGGTTTTCATCTCTGTCATTTCGTTTATGACCTTCTCTGCATTAATTAGTCTAGCTGTCAATTCTTCCACTCTTTTTTCAAGATTTTTAGTTTCTTTGCGCTAGGTACGTAATTCCTCCTTTAGCTCTGAGAAGTTTGATGGACTGAAGCCTTCTTCTCTCATCTCGTCAAAGTCGTTCTCTGACCAGCTTCGATCCGTTGCTGGCGATGGGCTGCACTCCTTTGCAGGGGGAGATGCGCTCTTATTTTTTGAATTTCCAGCTTTTCTGCCCTGCTTTTTCCCCATCTTTGTGGTTTTATCTGTCTCTGGTCTTTGATGATGGTGACGTACTGATGGGGTTTTGGTATAGGTGTCCTTCCTGTTTGATAGTTTTCCTTCTGTCAGTCAGGACCCTCAGCTATAGGTCTGTTGGAGATTGCTTGAGGTCCACTCCAGACCCTGTTTGCCTGGGTATCAGCAGCAGAGTTTGCAGAAGATAGAATATTGCTGAACAGCGAGTGTACCTGTCTGATTCTTACTTTGGAAGCTTCCTCTCAGGGGTGTACTCCACCCTGTGAGGTGTGGGGTGTCAGACTGCCCCTAGTGGGGGATGTCTCCCAGTTAGGCTACTCAGTGGTCAGTGACCCACTTGAGCAGGCAGTCTGTCCATTCTCAGATCTCAGCCTCCGTGTTGGGAGATCCACTGCTCTCTTCAAAGCTGTCAGACAGAGTCGTTCGCGTCTGCTGAGGCCTCTGCTGCTTCCCCTGTTTTTTTTTTTTAGCTGAGCCCTGCCCCCAGAGGTGGAGTTTATAGAGACAGGCAAGTTTCCTTGAGCTGCTGTGAGCTCCACCCAGTTCGAGCTTCCCAGCGGCTTTGTTTACCTACTTAAGCCTCAGCAATGGCAGGTGCCCCTCCCCCAGCCTCGCTGCTGCCTTGAGGTTAGATCGCTGCAGGCTGCTGTTTTAACAATGAAGGAGGCTCCGTGGGCGTGGGACCCTCCCGGCCAGGTGAGGGATATATTCTTCTGGTGTGCCCGTTGCTTAAAGCGCGGTATTGGGGTGGGAGTTACCCGATTTTCCAGGTGTTGTGTGTCTCGGTTCCCCTGACTAGGAAAAGGGATTCCCTTCCCCCTTGCACTTCCCAGGTGAGGCGATGCCTCGCCCTGCTTCAGCTCTCGCTGGTCAGGCTGCAGCAGCTGACCAGCACCGATTGTCTGGCACTCCCCAGTGAGATGACCCCAGTATCTCAGTTGAAAATGCAGAAATCACCGGTCTTCTGTGTCGCTCGTGCTGGGAGTTGGAGACTGGAGCTGTTCCTATGCAGCCAGTCTTGCTCCACCCTCCGGTAAAAGTCTTAAAACTTCTCGAAAGAAGACTTCACAGTTACTGTTGCTACTTCCTTACATCCTATTTATTCTTCCCCCAACTCCGTTCTGGCTTGTGATTCATTTCTAGCCACTATATTAAGAATGTACTATAAACTAAAGTGAATTGAAACATTTGAAAAATGAGTAGGATGATGAAATGCATGACAAGTAGCAACAAAAAAGTGTTGGGCTCATTCAGTCTGAAGAAAAAGAACTCTGAATGCACGTGATACCCATCTTCAAAGTCCGTGTTTTATGTTACCCCAACAGATGATACTTGATGGGTGAATGAAATGCATAAAGAGAGGCGTTTTAAATCAATGGAAACTTCTTTCTAGCAATCAGAATTGCCTAAGGGTAAATGGATTGATTGCCTTAGGAAAAAATATCAGATTTTTGGCTAGAACACAAAAAGCATATTATACTTGGCCTTGGTTACATTTTGAGTCTTTGACTAGAAACATCTTGTTAGGAGACTTGTGGCTAAGCACCACATGAGGTCAATAATATCACCATTCTTTGCACCCTTTGTCAAGTTACACCTCAGCCCCAAATGGGAGGCCCTTTAGTCACTTGTTTTAAGTGTGCTCTATTATCCTCTCATCTCCACAATTTTAGTGTTTCTATCACTCTCCTAATTGTCCTCCCACCACCCCTCTTTGGCAAACACTTTCCCCTGTGTTCTCCAGGAACTATGACCCGTATTAACAAATTACCCTATAGCATCCTCCTCTTCACTTAGTGTCCTATTTGCCTTCTGATCTTTTTAAAAATCTGACATTATATTGAAGGAAGTTTGTCACGTGTTTCACTCACCGGTGTCAGTGGCCCGTTCTCCCAAACCCTTGTACCACAGGGCCAAGACTTAGGTTCACCTTCTTAGTCTCCAGGGCCATTTCCAAACACATACTCTTTACCTTTCCAGAAAGCACTTCTTTAAGAGTGCTGTCATCCAGCTATACAGCTGTCTATCCATCCTTGTCGCTGCCTTTTGGGAATCTCCTCCACATTTTCTGAATATACACTATTCAGCCATAAAAACTATTTCACAGTTTGCCAGAGTGATTTCAATAAATACTTTGCTGAGTAGTCCAACTGGTAGCCCTTCAGTTCCTTGCTCTTCTTAGTCCCAGCTTCTTTCACCTCTGCTGCATTTCAGAAGCATATTTCCAAGATTACGCTCTAGGTATTCCTCACACCTATCATTGAGCTGACATGTACCAAAAATATGTTTGGTTAATACATCACTCTTCTTTAGTTCCTTACTCAGATTCACTGTAGAAATTTAAACATAAACATCTCAGTGTCTGATTCAAATCTGCTATGCTTTTCTCTTATTCCTTATACCCTCTTCACTTTGTGCTCCTTCTGAACAATTTCTATCTCCAATCTGACCTTTACCTTCTTCTCTATGTAGTTAGACTCCATGGCCCATCTTTTCAGTGACTTAGTTGCTATTACTCTATTTGATTTTTAAAACTATTCTTTTGTTTATTTTACCTTATCCTGGAACAATTCAGGCATTAGAGCTCAAACCTTTCTCATCTTAAAACAATGTCATTCTTGAATACACACTCTCCTCTAGCTACCATTTATTGCTTCCTTTTTAGGTAAGAGTGTTAACATTTCTTGAAAGAAGACTTCACAGTTATTGTTTCTAGTTCCTAACATCCTATTTATTCTTCCCCCAACTCCATTCTGACTTCTGATTCCAACACTTCACTGAATCTACCTTCACTAATAACTTCATTGCCCTCAATATTACCAGACCCAATGACACTTTTGTTATTCTTATCTTGCTTCATCTCTATGGCAGTTGTAACTGTTGAATATTCATCCACTCCTGAAACCCTAGTTTTTCCTGGCTTCTGTGACCCCTCTCTCCTTACCTTTCTCTCCTAGAATTCCTCCTTTCTCTCTGATTTTTCTGTAGTATCTTCTTCCTGTGTGCTTGTTTCTCCACAATATTGTACTTTACATTATCAATTAAATTATCTTCCTATATATGCTCTCTTTTTACACACGCACACACATACACACTCCCTAAAGGATATTTTCTAAACTCAAAGCTTCAACTATCACACATGCACTGATGACTCTCGATTTTTAGGCCAGAAATATTCTGAACACTTTTGTTTTATATCAAACTGACTTGTAGATAACTCTACACATCAAAATCTCATGCAACTGTCTAAACTTCATCTCTCCTAGTCCATTTTGTGTTGCAATGAAGGAATATCTGAGGTTGGGTAATTTATAAAGAAAATAGGTTTATTTAGCTGATGGTTCTGCAGGCTGTACAAGAAGCATGGCAGTGGCATCTGCTAGGCTTCTGGTGAGGGCTTTCATGCAGTGTCAAAACATGCCAAAGAAGGGCAAAGGGGAAATAAGCAAATGTGAAGGAAGGGAAACTTGAGGGAGATCCTGGCTTTTTTAATAACATAAAATCCATTCCTACAACAACTAATCTAGTCTCAAGCAAGCAAGAAGAGCTCCAAGCCTTGCATGAGGAATTCATCCCCATAGCCCAAACACTTCCCTCAGTCCCCACCTCCCAACACCACCACACTGGGGGTCAAATTTAAACACGAGCCTTGGTGTGGACAAACAAACAATATTCAAACTATCCTTTAGCCATCATCATTCATCCATCTTCCTTCCACTGAAAGCTTCTTCTCTTCCTTTACTGCCCATCTCAGGGTATGGCACCATGTTGTCCTTGCCAGAAATGTTGAGAGCCATTTTGTATTTCCTTCTTTTTCCCTCCCCCCAACATCTACTCAGTCACCAAAGTGTTCTTTCACTTCTTCAAAAACATTTAAAAACATGTTATGTACTACTAAAGAGGAAAGATTCATAGGGAGGAAATTATACAAGAATGTAGATGCAATATTATGAAAATGCATAATGTATTATCTTAGCACAGTCTGACTGAGTAAACCTGCCTAATACCTCCAAGCACATCTTCTCTTCTTTCCTTTTTCACAGTCCTGTCTGTTTTTCTTCTACTTTGTTGCAGTAGCCTCTTGTTCTATACAATCTGGACCCTTTAATCTACCCTCCTCAGAGTTGTCAGAGTGACCTTTCTAAAATGCCATTTTGATCATGTCACTAGCTGACTTTCAAACCTTAAATGGGTCTCAAGGCTGTCATGCTATAGTTCACAGTTCATAGCTTAACATCCACAGCCCTTCACACTGAGACTCTAGGCTTTTTTCCAAGCTTATCTCAGACCCCGTTTCACTTGTTTTTATTGCTTCCTTATAGGATGCCTGTATTAGTGCGTTCTTACACTGCTATGAAGAGATACCTGAGACTGGGTAATTTATAAAGGAAAGAGGTTTAGTGGACTCACAGTTCCCCAGGGCTGGGGTGGCCTCAGGAAACTTACAATCATGGCAGAAGGCAAAGGAGAAGCCGGTACCTTCTTCACAGGGCAGCAGAACAGAGTGAGTGCAAGCAGGGGAAATGCCAGATGCTTGTAAGACCATCAGATGGTGAGACTCACTGACTATTGGGAGAACAGCATAGGAGAAACTGTCCCCCTGATCCAATTACCTCCACCCTTGGTCTGGCACTTGACACGTGGGGATTATGAGGATTACAATTCAAGATGAGATTTTGGGTGAGGGCAAACCATATCACTGCCTTTGTCCTGCAATGTTTGAGGTTGTCTCATACTTCTAGATTATCTTTCTTATTATTACCTTCTCATAGAATACACCTTCAGTTATTATGTTCATCTAGCTAATTTCCAGGAAGTCTTTCCTGATAACCAACTGCCTCAAGTCTTACTGAGACATCCTTTCTTTACTCCCATATATCTTTCCATATTACCACTATCATGGCAGTTATTATTCATCAAGCATTTATTGAGCACCATTTAGTATGCTTTAATTTACCTGAACTTTTTCCTACCACACCGTGAGCTCGTTGAGAGGACAGAGTATATTCCATTTTAGGTTAAAGTCCCAGAACCTATGTAGGGCCTGATATACAGATAACATACAACAAATATGTGTTGAGTGGGTAAGCTCCTATCAAAGAGTTATTGAAAGAAGTATGCCATATACTGGAACTTAGTGGAATGCCCATAGCCTAGTCACTAGGACCTCTGGTTCTAGAACCAGGCTATTTACATGAATGATAGATAAGCATTTACTAGCTCTGTATCCTTGTGTGTTTACCTAACCTCCTTAGAGCTCCATTTCTGTAAAATGAAGATAATACTAATCTCTATCTTATAGAATTGTTAGAAGATTACATGAATTGATGCATGTAATCACTTTGAACAGGAACTTCTCATAGTAATAATTTAATAAAGATCATCTATCGTCATAACCAGAGACCCAACATCCGCAGAATGACTGCTTCATTTTTGCACATTAGGTTTTGCAGCAGACATCTTGTTGATCTAGTTCATCTTCAATATTCCTGCAAACTCTGAGGCTGTATGTATTTATGATAATCAAGTCATGCATTTCATTTGTATTCCAGTAATTTGGGTTATTATAAGCACTGCCCAGGTTCATTGCAGCACTATTCAAAATAGCCAACTTATAAAATCCACCAAAGTGTCCATCAGCAGATGAATGGATAAAGGAAATGTGGCACATATACACAGTAGAGTACTACCCAGCCATAAAAAGGAGGAACTCCTGTCATTTGTAAAATATGGATGAACCTGGAGGGCATTACTCTGAAATAGCAAGGCACGGAGAGACAAACACTACATGTTCTCATTCATGAATTGAATCTGAAACAATGGAAATTATAAAAACAGAGAGTAGAATGTTGGTTACAGAGGTTGAGGGATAGAGGGTATGGGGACATAACTAAGGGAACAACACCTTAGTTAGGAGAATGAGGGGATTATTTTAGATCTACCACACAGTATGGTGATTATAGTTAATAATCGTATATTGTATATTTCAAAATAAGAGAGTAAATTTTAAATACCACAGAATATGTGTTTGAGGTAATAAATATGTTAATTGATTTAATTTAATTATTCTATTAGGTTTATGAAAGGAAAATATCTTGAAACCCAAAATCACTAAATGAGAGGGAAAATTCTAGCTGGGAACTGCTCAGGGCACGTCTGCCTCCCATTCTATTCAAAGTCATCCCTCTGCTCACTGAGATAGATGCATATTCTGATTGCCTCCTTTGGAAAGGCTTATCAGAAACTCAAAAGCAGGCAACCATTTTTCTTTCACCTACCTGTGACCTGGAAACCCCCTTCCTGCTTCGAGTTGTCCCTGCCTTTTTGGAAGGAAACAACATACCTCTTACATATATTGACTGACATCTCATATCTCCCTAAAATATATAAAACCAAACTGTGACCGAACCACCTTGGGCACATGTCATCAGGACTTCCTGAGACTGTGTCATGGGCAAGCATCCTTAACTTGGCAAATAAACTTCCTAAAATGATTGAGACTTTTCTCATCAATTTTCTCAATTGACAGGTTGGTGCAAAAGTTATTGCGGTTTTTGTCTTTTTTTTTTTTTTTTTTTTTTTTTTTTAATAGCAAAATCTACAATTGTTCCGGCACCAATCCAAAGGCATGGGAAGAACTCAGGTATGATTTAGGTAGGTCTCCATAACCTCGGTCTGACCTTAAGAGCAGGAAGAGTCTTGAGACAGTGTTATAATTTGATGCCTGACATGCAGTGAAATAAGCATTCCTACATTTTTACTAGTAGAGCTAGAAATCAAGACCAGACTCAGTCCAATCCAATAAACATTTTTGATATTTTAACACGTAGCTCTCGACTGTAAGATGTAAAGGCAATGTGGTATAGTCCAAGCCCCTGGGGGACTCTAAAGACAGAAAAGGATAGACAATGAAACCATTATGATACTATAGGAGGTGAGTTCTAACATAGATGACAAAGACTAACAGAATTTACTATTGTGGGACAGAGGAGTGAATTTAAATCATGCATTCAGGGAAACAAAATAGTATATAATTGGAACAAAGAATGATTCGTAGATGCTTGTGAGGCACGAAAGAATTGGAGCAAGTGGGACAATGAGATAGAAGCACAGAGGCAGACTATATGCAGTTCAATGAGTATGGCGGTATTCAAGAATAAATTTTGAATGGCAAAGAAATAGGACATAAGGCCAGAAGAAGAGAGTCTTACATTTTATATTAATGTATTCTTGTCAGCACACAAGTGAAAAATTGGAATGATAATAGGAATCAGGGCAAGCCTATCATATTAGATGCTCTTAATCATGGTCAGAAAGATTTGACCACCATTCACAGATCACAGAATCCAGCTTCAAGCTCAGGTTCACCAGACTCAGGACAGTAAACTATTATTTCCAGTCCTTCAACTAGTAGAGATAAATTCTTAATAGTCAGACTATGTTTGCACTGGTTTTGAGACCCAGCAAAGATGAGGCTGCAGGTGACTAGTGTTTAGCTAATGTCTCTGGACAGAGCAGTCCTACATGGTGCTACCAAAGTCTTGCTTTGCTAAAACATCTCCAAGTGAATCAAACTCACCAACGTTATTTACATGGCCCCCTAGTTGCCTCACTTAACATGAAAGTTTTTTATAATAAGGATTTCTGACTTCTATTTTGAAGGTTTAAATATTCTACATTTGGAGACTCATGTTTATTATATTAGTATAATGTAGTCTATGATATGTACTGAGGAACTGATAAATCTAAAGGATATCAATTTTCAGGTTACTCATGGTTAAATAATTAAACATCAGAACAATTTTTTCCTCTGTTTTCTGAACTAATAGTTATCTGATAGTAGGCAGTAAGTACATATGAGAACAAATTGGCTAAAAGACTTGGTAACTGAATCATCTTTATCGTCACTTTGCCACTGGTTCTCATTAAACTTCTCTTCCATTCTCTGTTTCACAGCATTTCTACTCATAGGAAGCTAACCTACTTGTCAGTCCCTACTTTTGACTTGCTTGTTTCCACCTTTGTACCTCCTTACCCCTTCTGGATAGCTTTTCTCCCACCTTTATAATGGATGGGAATCTCTTATCTGCTAATGCTCCAAAAAGTCTCTTTTCCAGATCACCTGTGGGCTCTGCTTACTAACGATTAAGGGTCTGCGTCCATCAACTGTGAGTTTACTCTCAGATTCTTTCCTACCCAGCTTTCTGCTTTTCTCTGTATTTCAGGAAATATTTGTCAGATTCCCTTGACCTCTGATTTCGAAGTCAAGCCAATGGGAGACTTTAGTGGAAGATTGGAAGGTGAGCTGAGGGGAGAATGTAGGGTGTCTCTCCCCGTCTTTCTCCTTCCTGTGGCATCTCTGGCAGCAGCAGGGAGTCGTATCTCTACTGTGGACTCAGCTTCATGAACCTGACCTCTGTGCTTTCAGTTCTCACTGGAGAGTCCTGGCCTCTGGTCTCCCAGCTTTCTATGGCTGATGTTCTCTGAATTGACTCATTGTTTGTCTTTGAGGCTTTTCCTTTGCCTGGGTTACCAAAAACTGAAAAAGGGATGAGAGAAGTTTTAGGATGAGGCCGGAAGTGAAGGAGGACGGACGGAAGGCGGAGGAGGAAGGTACCGGGAAGTGAGGGAGCGTTCGGAGGGAGGGGGAGGGAGGGAGGGAGGGAGGGAGGGAGGAGGGAGGGAGGAAGGAATGAAGAAGGAATGTAGGAGCCGTAACTTCTCCTATCGTCTTCTATCCCTTCTTCTTCCTTCCTTCTTCTCCTTCCTTCCTTCCTTCCTTCCTTCCTTCCTTCCTTCCTTCCTTCCATCCGATCCTTCCTTTTCTTTCTTTCTTTTTTTGAAACGGAGTTTCACTTTTGTTGCCCAGGCTGGAGTGCGATGGCATGATCTTGGCTCACTACAACCTCCGCCTCCCAGGTTCAAGCGATTCTCCTGCCTCAGCCTCCCGAGTAGCTGGGATTATAGGCACACATCACCACACCCCAGTAATTTTTTGTATTTTTAGTAGAGACAGGGTTTCACCATGTTGGCCAGGCAGGCTAGTCTCACACTCCTGGCCTCAGATGATGCACCCGTCTTGGCCTCCCAAAGTGCTGGCATTATAGGTGTGAGCCACCACACCTGGCCTCAATATATGCTAAAATATTTGTAGTATGTATATTCTATATTGACTGCAAGTTTCTTTATAAATCTTTCCTTTGAATAAGTGGACACATTTTATTATCCCTACTCAGGTTTTTAGTCACTTAAAGAAGGAAATGCTGATTTATAAATTCATTACTTAGTCCCTTTCCTAAACAAAGCCTAGCCTAGTGTGCTTTCTGCATTTAGTTGATTTTAAATTTAAAAATGACAGATGTTTGTGTGCCCTTTATCTGTGATTTAGTTAAGATTTAGTTACTTTCTAAGATTTACTTTCCTTTACCACATTAGTCAACCTCAGTGAACATAACACCAGCAACAATAAACCATCTCAATTGTACCCAGGAAACCTAAAACTTGCAGCCTATTGACTGATAATGAGTACAACTGGAATAGAAATGGGGCAGGAAATGCAATTGATAATATCATAAAGTACATGCATATTCATGTATCAGAACCATCCAGAAGGTATTTTTGTTGTTATTCAGTTTATAGAATTTTGTTTTCAGATTTATTAATTTATTCAATAAAGGTTTTGGGATTTTCAGTAAACACTTGATAAATGCCAAGCACTGTTTCTGTTGGTACTAGGGATATATAGCAAAGTACAAAAAAGGAAAAAAAAATCTTTGCCCTTCAATGTGTTCTTTATATATTCCTTGATCTATTAAGAGGTAAAATAAATCAGTAAGAAACAAGATGAGTTCAAAAGACATAAGCCTAGGATTTAAGCTGGCAATTTGCAGAAGAACATTAACAATAAACACAGGGGAAAAATCATCTTTTAGTAGTGAATGCAAATTTTTTAGAATAAGGTATGTTTCCACTTTTAAATCGGAAAAATTTAATTATATGTATAATTTAAGGGGCTCCTGAAGCTTGTGACTTGCAAGCAGTTTGTTACTAGAGCCTATACTCTTAATATCCCTCCACACTAAAATGGCTTTCTGTGAAAAGATGCAAGAATGTTCATTGAAACATCATAATAGCAAAAAAAAAAAAAAAAAAAAAAAAAAAAAAAAAAAAAAAAGGCGGAAGAGAAATTATAGAAATGTTCAAAAACAGCAGATGGGTTAAGCAAACTATGACAATGCAGCAGAACACTATGCTGCTTTTAAATTATTATTTATTGTACTTATTGACAGGATCTATTGTTATTTTTTGAAAGTGTGCTCAAAAATACACATTCAGCAGGATTCCATTATGAGGCGAATAAGATTTTAATTGTTCATTTTGTTTTGTTTATCTGTTTTTACTTATATTTTCCACAATGAAAGTAACTTGGTTTAATAATAATGATATATTATTACATACTTGCGATAGGCCATGTGTGGCTCTTAAAATGGAGTTTCTTTAGCTGAGATTGGGTAATAATACTACCTTATTCAGAAGTCTGTCTTATTATTGCTTTTTGACTGGGTGTGTTACATTTTTAACATGAATCAATTTAACATAATTATCTTATATATATTTTAAAGGGCCTGGAAGACAAGTACCTTTCTAAGCATACCTATATAGTTTGCTTGCAAAAATTCTTAAAATAGCTTTTACCCATTAAAATCTTAAGAGGATTACACAAGCTAAATTAGTGCCTGGACTGCAAAAAGCCATAATGAACTTAATATTATTGCTTTCCCAAATATAGACCAATTCTTAATAGACTATTTTACAATGGGAAGTGCCTTTAGGGGTCACTATAACAAAATTAAGATCAGTTTATGCAGCCTTACAAAAGGTCTGGTGGCAGCATAAAAATGTCTAGTGTAATTATTTGTGAGTTCGTTAGCTCACACATCATTTTCCTTCCCAGGCTTGGTTCATAATGAAGTAGGCTGACATATCTCTGGCCTTTCCTTCAGAAACTGCATTTGTGTTGTGCTGTTTCTCTAATAGAAAAGGCTACTTAAATTTATCTTAGTCAAAGTCAAACTTAAAGTTGTTGGAACTGAGATGTGAGACTGATTGGTCAATTGTTTTCAGGTGTTTAATCTGAAACGAGCTACGGAGGTAACTTTTTATTTTTTTTTCTTACACAGTCTCACTCTGTTGTTCAGGCTTGAATGTAGTAGGAAGATCATGGCTCACTGCAGCCTTGACCTCCTGGGCTCAAATGATCCTTCCACCTCAGCCTCCCGAATAGCTGGGACTATAGACATGTGCCACGCCACCATGCCTGGCTAATTTTTTTATTTTTTATTTTTTGTAGAGATGGGGTTTCACCATGTTGCCCAGACTAGTCTCAAACTCCTGGACTAAAGTGATCCACCCACCTCAGCCTCCCAAAGTGCTGAGATTACAGGTACCAGCCATGGCAGCACGCCACAGAGGTAAATTTTAAAAGAGCCATCATGTGCTAAAACCCACTGGGCAGGAGATCCCCCAGTGACTTTCTCTCCTTTGTAATCTTCTCTCCACATTCCAGATTCAGACCCCTGCTGCTCAATGGGTAGTCCATTTGCTGGGTCATCTCTTTGCATCTTCAGAAACCTGATTACTGGTGGGTCTAGCATCCTCCGTATCTTCTCTCTTAATTCAAGACTGGATTAAGCAGACGCTATTGGTATCACATAGCTTAGCCTTCTTTAGTCTAGTGCAGTGGTTGGCTGAACAATTTTAGGCATCTGAGAGCATGTGCATGGCATTGAAAGGGGAGATTTTATAAGCAGGTCCTTTAGCGATATACTTTAGTTGGTTTTTCTACAGTAATTTTCACGGGCCAGAGAAAGTGAACTCCTTCTTCAGTGCTTTGTTTAAAACAAAACCCAAAAACTGTATTACAGCACAGCAGAATAACTTCGTATCAATAAACATAATGCTTTCAATTTAATAGAAAAATACTTTTGAACATGCATTTTATATGCTGAGTTATTTCATATTTGTAGGCAAAAAAATTTGAGATTGTGTGAGTGGTTCCATAATTCATTTTCATAGCAGTGCTCACCATAATTTGGAATTGCTTTCCAGCTAAGAGAAAACTTGCCCAAAGAAACCTGAAAGAATTTTTGTTCCTACAGTGGTGTAAGAAAGACCTGTCCTTAATACTCTGGGTTTTCTACTCTGGTTTTTGTAGAAACTACGCAAAAGTTGAACTATGTGAAGGCCTAAGGATGTGTTGAGGTTGTTGATTAGAATTGAGTTTAGCTTTAAATATTAAACACATTTTCTGCTTACCCTCAAAGTGAAGAACTTCCTGCATCTTGAGATTTGGATGTTAATATGCTTGAGAAGAAGAAACAATTACTTTCAAAAATGACCTTCTTAACAATTTCTGACCAAATGTCTTATCCCTTCTATAGCTTCTATGTTGATTACTTTGTCTTCCAAATCTAAGGGAAAAATAGATTAACATGAATAAATGAATTTATCTTTATTAGTGTACCATTAGCCTATCAAAGAGAACACTGGTCCCATTGTTAATGCGTGTATTTAAAGGGAAGTTTTTTTTTTTTTTTTTTGGTTGTTTTTACTTGACAAACTCTACATCAAAATGGTGAAAGTTGTGCTTAGCTTTTAGTGCTGAAACAAAGGTAGCCCCGGCCGGGGGAGGGGGGGAAGCATAGATTTTAAAGTAGTCACCAAAACCCAGGATGTGGAATGTGAAAAATCCCTAAATTTCATATTTGGCTTTTTCTTATGTGTCAATTGATAGGTGAAGGGTACATTGTATATAAATAGTCTGTGCTGAGTGAAGCAGGTAATTAACATACCAAAAGTATCCCACTTAACATTAGTCAATGGAATAGCTTCCCAAAGGAAGAATTGTACTGTACTTGAAGTTATTACTTGAGTCCTTTAAACTGACATTGGGCAAGGCATCAGAGTACAGGCTACAGGGAATATACCTTCATCAACAGAGTGAAGAGGCAAAGACACCTAAGAAAAATAAGGACAGATTAACTACCTCAAGGTTTTCGTTACTGTTTTTATTTTTCCAATGCTGTGAAAATAAAATTTAATTCATACAAAATTTTATGCTTTTATACTATTATTGTTATATGGTATTACCTAATTTTTATTTAAATGAACTATATGAGGCAGATAACCTGTGGGAGAAATTTGTTTAGGTCTGGCGGCTTAATCGGTTTGATAGTTTTGAGATATTAAAAATGAGATGTGTACATAAAATTTGACTGCATATGTAATTATAGTAAATAATGTTTTATCAGAGTTGTTGTTATTAATGATTCCCTTAAGATTTAAAAGTTCAACCACTGTATTATTCCTCTACCATTATGGTGTGTCCCATATGAATTACTTAATTCTAGGCATATATTTCTATTTCTTAGAAGCTTTGTAGAAGTCCCATAGTTTAAAAAAATCCATATTGGAATGTCAGTGGTAAACCTCAGTTGCATAAATAATAGTGATCTTGTATAATGAATAATTTAGTCATACTTTAAAAATAATTCATCAGGAACAACATATGAGTGGGAAACACAATGAACTGCTAGCCTATGAATGCTATCCAGATGTTACCATGTGCAGATTGTTTCATTTTATTACATCGCTTTGTTAACTACACCTCCTTGCCCTTCTAGGTTCCATCCAAAACCAATGATTGAAGGAAATCATAGTATTATCATCACACTCAAGTTTAAATAGCTTACATTTGAATATACGTAGTGAAGTCAGTGGTCAATCTCCAGCAACTAAATCTAGAACCTGGGCACAGTGCCAAAGTTGTAGCCAATTCCCAGACTGCAAGTTAGTCTAATATAAAGCAGCGCCACTTTTGAGTTTACCTATCTGCACTCTTTTAGTCTGATGTCTAACTTTGTGGTCCTCAACACAGAGGAGATTACACTTAGGAGTGCCTGGAAACGGTTTTAGCTAGTGCACTGGGTGAGAGAGGAGCTAGTGAATAAAGCCAGGGAGGCTGCCATACATCCTAAAATGCGCAGGACAGCCTCCCACAACAAACATTTTCTGGCCCAAAATGCATTCGTACCTAGGATGAGCAACCCTGGAAGTAACTCAAAGGCCCCCATCCTTTTATTGAAGAAAAGCGAAATCTTGAATGGTTGTAGGGTTGTATGGACTTCTTTTAAGCTATGAGAAAATCTTGTAAGAGAACCAAAGTTTAGTAAAAAGCTTTGAAACTCCAGATCAGAGATACATAAACTCAGGCTAAGAGAAACCTAACAGGTGGTATAAATGACTTAAGCAGTTGGGGTGGTATTGCCGCATTCTGGCCATCTTAAGGGAGCAGCCACTATCCAGCTATCAAATTTAGTTTTTCTGGCCACTAGTTTTTTTAACCTCTGTTCCCAGTTCTGACTGCCATGGGAATATTTGTTCATTCATCTCATTCACCTAACAGACACTAATTGAATACCTATTATGTTGATAGTGTGGAGGATAACTAGGATTATACAGGCGCTCATAGAATTGTTGATTTTTCTGAAATGGAGAGTTTAGTCTTCACTGTGTGTCTTTCACTGAGGATCAAACTAACTCTTTTATGATTCTAAGTAATGTGTTTTGAATTGATTGACTGATTGATTGATTGATCTCTTTCCATTCCCTTAGAAGCTTTTCCTTTTAAAATGGGAACATACACTTGAGTATCTCATTTCTCAATTGATATTTAGCAACTCATGGCAACCCAGGGATAGCGCTTTGCAAATTAAAAGTACTACATTTAACAGAGATTTTCTACTCAACAATTCATATTCTTTTTTTTTTTTTTTTTTTTTTTTTTTTTTGAGACGGAGTCTGGCTCTGTCGCCCAGGCTGGAGTGCGGTGGCCGGATTTCAGCTCACTGCAAGCTCCGCCTCCCAGGTTCACGCCATTCTCCTGCCTCCGCCTCCCAAGTAGCTGGGACTACAGGCACTCGCCTCGTCGCCCGGCTAGTTTTTTGTATTCTTTAGTAGAGACGGGGTTTCACCGTATTAGCCAGGATGGTCTCGATCTCCTGACCTTGTGATCCGCCCGTCTCGGCCTCCCAAAGTGCTGGGATTATAGGCTTGAGCCACCGCGCCCGGCCGTCAACAATTCATATTCTTAGTTCCTTTTTCTTTCCCTTTTCTTCAACCCTTTTCCTTAACTTATGTCCACTTCCATTTACCAACACTAAACTAATGATTAAAGGATTTGGGAAACTAAACATTTTAAAAGTCCTTTAAAGAGGACTTTTAAACAGAATTTGGTGGAATGAGAATTTTGAAATTAAAACTGTTGTCTTTTGCATAAGCCCTGCTATCCTGACTTATATGTGGTAGGCCTTATTTAGAAACTCATGCTTAATAACTTGTTTAATTCTTGTGAAAATCCTGGGAGATTATCTTAATTTTGTAGCTGAGGAAACTGAGTCAAAGATAAGTTAAAGAACTTGACACTATCACACAGCTGGTAAGTGTTCAAGCCAGAATTTGAATCCTGGCAATTTGTGGACAAAGCCCTTGCTCTTAATCACTGTGCCATAAAGTATAACAGAATCAATATGTTGACTTAAAATTATGGTGGTGGGAGTAAGAATTAAAGAAAAAGTAAATTTGTCTGTACTTCAGTCTCCCCGAGTCTCTGTGGAGTTTGATTTTGCTCTTTCTTCAGGCTCTAACACACACACACACACACATACCCACACACACAGACACACACATTTCACATGGAGTCAGACATCAGATCTTTAAAAAGTATATATTTTGAAAGACTACAGCCACAGTCCTGAGTCTGAGAATAAAGGAACTACATGGCTCCTCCCTGCCAGGGTGTATTAACATTGGCTCTCCAACCTCACCCTGTGATGACAAGAATTAGGTTAAGTAGTTTTTGTCTTCCACACTCTCTTCTAAGCAATTAACCCAATTTATACACAATTTTAACTATGGAATCTAACATAATCATCAATAGCATTTGTTATTTAGTTCAAATCCAGATTACTGAATATTTTATTTGCAAGTTTTAACAATTAAATTGCTCTACTTCCAAGCTTCATTTTTAGAAAATGAAAATATAAATTTAAAAAATAGGTTAAGGGTAAGATCCTTGTATATGATTTACTTTTACATAATGTAGAAAAATCACACCTAAATGTATAATACATTCTATTAGTACAATGGAAACATTTATTTGTGAATCAGAATTTATTCTCAGGCAATTCAAGGAAATAATTTTCCTTTAAAAAAAGGAACTTTTTTTTTTTTTTTTTTTTTTTTTTTGCAGTAAATGGACTCATTACATTAGTCATCTGCAGTGTTAAGGAACTAATAATTGTTTTTTGTGCTTTTCAAGCCTGTTAATTTAGTAAACCTATAATTGAAACATGAAATTTCACAATAAAATAATATAACTCAGTCCATGTTGCTATGGGAAAGCAAAGGGTTTCCTCCTACTCTAGTTTATTAATTTTTAAATAATGCTTAAGGGCTTGTTATGATAGTTCTTTACAAGGTATTAAATATATAGTTATCCAGACTGTCTGGGTTGAAAACTAATTACCATTAGAAACTGAAACACTTAGGCTTGTTATTTCTGCAAATCAAACAACTCCAAATACAATTTTCATTTTAAATCCAATGTGCAATGATCCACAGCTATCCTCATAAGAAAAATCATAATCTAAAATATCTCTCTTTCCTATTATTGTTTGTAAACAAGCCAACCATAACTTAAAATGTGGCATTAAAAGGAAAATTGAGACAGGAAGTGAAAGCAGTAATCTATAAGAACAGAAGAAATTTTAAATGCAGCTATGCAAATAATTTAAAAATTATTTGAATGCAACATTGCAGAAAAGGAAGACAGGAGTAAAATACATTATCAGAAGGAAAATATCCAACATTATACAGACTAGAAAGTGTGTTCAAGACTAAGTGAATAGGGCTTTCTATACTTTTCATTGGTACTGCTTACTTTAAACCCTTTTGCAGTGATATTTTTGAGGGAGCCACATTTTTAAAAGTAGTAAGAGTAGGAAAGAGAAGTTTTACTATTCAAAAGGAAAATAGAAGCACAGAACACAAGAAATCTCACATTTTAATTCATACTTTTAAATCATCAGATCATATTAGAGTTTTAATATTATTTCTAGACAGGATATTTATAAAGAAAAAGAGAGTTTTGTTGCCATTGAATAATTCCAAGGCTTTGACATTTTTAAAATGTTAGAAAAACATAAGAGATACAAAAGCCCTGCAAATACATGGTAAAATAATGCCAATGTTTCTCAATGTTTATTGAATGAATTAGGTGTCTATCAGGATGTATCACCTGTGTTAAATGAACGTGAGAAAACTATAAAGTTTGTGTTCATGGGTTGGAGTAGGGTTACGGAGAGGTCAAAGGGGGAAAAAGATTATTTTGAGAAATTAAAATCTTTGGTTTAATGCCTGCAAAAACTGGCCATGCTGCTTCAGAAACTTGAAAAGACAGTGACAATTGATGTATATTATGTAATACCACACACAACTGCATGTACACTGACTTCACCAGTCAAAAGCAATCCCATGAAATGAAAAAGTGTTCAAAAGTTTGCCTTGGATTATATTTTATACAGTTGATATGTTCTTGAAAAGTTATGGGCAACCATAATTTTTAGTCAATGACAACATTTTTCAATGTTTTAAAACATTTTAAAAGAAATTTCCTGGTCTATCTTTCTGTAAAAGGTATGTGTCTCATCTTAATATTTATTCTATATTTTGTAAACTGGGTCACACTGAGACACGCTTTCTCTTAATACATTTTTACTTGTCAAAAAGTCAATTCCTTTGGGACCGACTACAGCCTGTCTTTGTTTTTGTTAATTTGTTTCCATATTTTAACATTTTCTTAACTTTGGAATATCACTCCATGATGGCAAATATTAGTGTACAGAAAATAAAATGAGAAGAATAAGAAATGTGGCTGGGATGGATGAACGTGGAATCATTAGCTTGACAACTCCTGACACTGTTGACATAAAGAGGTGGAATGTGTGGGAGAGACTGTTTGCCTTCCACCAGTATAGTTTGTCTCTTTTTCATTCCCAACTGTTCATAATACTTAGAAAATTGATACTGTTTAAAATACAAAAAATATGAATCTCTTACCTTTTTCAATTTTGTTCCATTTTGGTAACAGTAACAAAAACCACAATAATGAATAATAATAACATTAACATTTACTGAGCAATTATTATGTCACTATTTTAAACCAAACATATCCCTTCATTCTGACTCTATCTTGATTCATTTTCCTCTGTAAGATCTCTACCATTTTGCACACAATATAAATTTTATTCATTTGTCTTTCTCTTCCCACCCAAATGTAAGTTCTGAGAGTACCCCTAAGGAGATACTGAAGTAACCACCCTAGAAACTACCACTTTATTTCTTTTTATGTGAGATAACTCATTTCCTGCAATGTTTTAGTAGAAATATTTTTGTTTCCTACAGACCAACAAAAGCAGGGGAGGGTCTGATAAGACCCTGAAAGAGGAGTAAGTGTGGAATGCAAGAATAACAGAAATGCAGTGATGTGGTTAAATTTTAGAGAGTGAGCTATTGGAAGAGGCAGGAAAGGCCAGAACACACTGCCTTTGATGCTGCAGCAGGATGGAAAGGCTGTAGAAAATGAGAAGCCATCAAGGGTTTTAAGTGTGAGAGGTATACAGTCTGTTTCATCTTTTAAACAAATCTTTCTGGCTACTTGGAGACATATACTTGGGTTAGAGTGTGGGGGCAAAATGAACTCCTGGAGACAAGTTAAGAGAGCTTTGCAGTAAACCAGACAGGAAGTAATGGTAGTGGCAGCAGAAAAGGAACAGTAGTCATACTGAAAATATATACAATGGTGGTAGAACCAACATGATTTTCCAATATATCACACTAAGATAAGCTCCACGAAGACAAAAATTTTATCTTTCCTGTCCACTGTGGATTTCTGGAACCTACATAAGGGCCTGGTACATAATAGAAGTTTGATAACTATTTGTAAATCAAATGAATAAATAAGTGAATACAAGGGAGGTGGCAGAAAAAAGACATTTTTCTTTAGGGTAAGGAAATTAAAATACTATTTTCCAATTCATGAAACCAGAGGGGTGCACAAAGATTTTTGCCTTTTCTAGTAGAAAATTGTATAAAGTTGTCAAGTATTTTTTTTTTTATTAAGAGCTATCCAGTATTCTTGGATTATGTCCTTCTTAACTAATGTTCAATGTCCTTTGACCACATATGAAATGGTGGTGATGGTATAAAAGAATAGGTTTGTGTTCTGTTTTACTTTTTGTGACTTTAGAAGAGAAAATTAAAAGATGGAAACCCAATGTTATGCCACAGATTATATATATATATATATATATATAAAAAGAGAGAGAGAGAGAGAGCGCACTTGAAGACAGTATATATGTGTGATATATATGTGTATATCATATATATGCATTATGATATATATGTATAGTATATCTATGAAGTATTTATATATAGAGAGAGAGAGTTTTACTTTACTGAAATCCAAATTTACTTTACAGGAATCCATTGTTTTAAAATGCCCCCTCTTTTCACATCCTAATTAAAGCTGAAAATAGTAAGGGGCTCAGGAAATTTCTATATACATAGGGAGGGGTGTGTTTGTGTGAGGGGGTGTGTAACAAGTAACCACCTGTATTTAAATGAGCCCTGTTCTGTCCTTAGCAAGCGGGGGTAAGCATACGCTTCCTTAAGCACTGGAATAAAATTAATCCTCCTTTTTATGGGGAAAGTATTGTAACTCTAATATTTATATTGATGAAATATTATTTTTAATAAAAATAAGCCTTTTTTATCTTTTAGATATTGATTTTAATTCTCCTAATTTTGGTTAAGTTTAATTACTTTCCATAATAAAGTTCCTCACTGTGAGACTGGGTTTCAAGTCACTACTGTAGTCACAGCAATGACCTCAATAATCAGAGTATCTCTCTTGTGGATATTTCTAAATAAAGCTGATGCAATTTTCCAGTCTAATTTATATAAAAGGAACTGATCTAGGCCAAATAATATTCTTATGTGTTTATACTGGGAGAAAATATGGAAACCATCTTAACATTCAAGAGCAGTTCTTATTCTATAGATTATGAAATATCATTTATATCATATTGAAAATTCATTACATATTTTCTTTCGCTATTGGGTTGCAAAGCGAGGTCATATAATGTGAAATGGATTTTTTTATATAACCAAATAGTGAATGCCTGTTGGATATCCTTACATACAGATTATTCCTTTAAAATCAATTATATTCAAAAGTTGTATAGCATGCATTTTAAACCTTTATATGAATGTGAAGTACTTGCTACATAGACAGCTAAAATGAAGTCATGGAACTCCCTTCACAGAACATGTAATTGTCTTGTTAAGAGTGAACCTGAGCCATTCCAATTTCTAACAGAAATGTGCACACCTATTGTAGAATAAAACATGTCAGTATTACTTGACCCAGTCAGATTTGTTTCTTTCAGCCACATGTATTTATTTTCTCAACAACATTGAAATTCATTAATTCATTTACATTTCAGATATGAGCTTCAGGTGCCTGAATGAGTGACTACTGCTATTTGTAAATATCTAAAAAAAAAAAAAGTCTATCTGATAATAGGCAAGTTGAAAAAGAAAACCTTTATGTGTGGCTATATTAATTGTTTAAAATGTAATTCATCTGGTTTTCCTGAAAAAATAAGGCAATATGGTAGCATGTACTCTTTCTTGATCAAAATATATTGCCTCTTAGGTATAAAGTATAACACTCATGCAAGTTTGAAGATAAAATATTAGAATTTTTAAAAATCTAAATAATATAAGGCAACATTAAGCTCCTTTAAGCCATCAAGTGAGTAATTGCTCCTTTAATGACTGCTAATTGTCAAGATTATATTTTTGCATTCTTAATTTTAAAATAAAACCTCATGATCCATGTCTTTAAGACGTAAACACTCTTACAGGCAAAAAAGCAATGCTTAGGCGCAACATAGCTAGAATTAGATTGCTAGGGTTGGAGTCCTTGCTCTGCTATTTATAAGAATTATGGTAGCAACTTTGGTCAAGTTGCTTAATTTCTTTTTGTCCATGTTTTCTCATCTTTAGAATGGGAATATTAATAATACCTATCTGAAAGTGCCATAACACCTAAATGAGTTAATATTCATAAAGTCATCGTTGAGTGCCCAATAAATTCCAAAAATGTTTGTTGTCTAATAAATAACATTCTTACACCAAAATAAAACTAAATCACTTTGATAATAACTGTCATTTTCCAAATCGAATGTTTTGAAATGATGAGAATCTGCTGAAATATGACAATGCAATAAAAAGGGGAGTGAAAAACCAAACTAGACAAGCTTCAAATTATCTGCAGTCTCTTCTCTACCATTAAAATCAGCATCAAGGGCTTTACTGAAGTACTTCCATTATTGTTAAGTCAAGAGACAGATACAACCTATGCAATATTGTTTTTCTGTGTTATGATGAAAACCATGATTTGCCTTGAGGTGTAATCGAAATCTATTTTACTGTTGGTATAAAATATTACTGACATCAAGAAATTAAGGGACACTGCCTTTCCTGCCTCTGCCCCAGACACTGCAGCGCCCAAGATGTTGATGTCCAAAAAGAACTGGGTTGCCATTTATGAACTCCTGTTGAAGGAGGGAGTGATGGTGGCCAAGAGAGATGTCTATATGCCTAAGCACACAGAACTGGCAGACAAAAATGTGCCCAAGCTTCATGTCTTAAAGGCCATCCAGTCTCTCAGGTATCAAGGCTGTCTGAAGAAACAGTTTGCATGGAGACATTTCTACTGGTACCTCACCAACAAGAGTATCTAGTTTCTCTGTGATTAACTGCTCCCTGAGATAATGCTGCCCCACTGTGTCACAGCTGTCCTGAGATTGGCAGGCCTTGGCCCAAAGGTCTGGAGGGCCAGTGGTGAGACTCACAAGAGGGGAAGCTGACAGAGACACCTACAAATGGAGTGATGCCCCCCTGGTGCCAATAAGAAAGCTGAGGCTGGGCATGGGTCAGCAACTGAATTCCAGATTTGGTCTTGGACGTGATCAGCCACCTCAGTAAAGTTGGAGGAGATTATTTGTGTTGAATAACATGTAGCCAGAAAAACTTAAAAAAAAAAAAAAAAAAAAGGAAAGAAAGAAAAAAATTAAGGACCTTTAAGCAAAAATATTCTAAAATAACTGTTTTTGACTAGCAGGACAACCCCCTAAGACATGTGGGGACATGTATTTAATTAGAGAGTATATGATACAGGTTTAAATAGTTAAAGTTTGTAAAGCAAGCTGACAAGCCATTAAGTAAAATCTATCTTCCTACCTTGACAAATATGCATAGTAACCTGGATGATCAAATACAAATATACAGTAATAGAATCCTCAGTCCCCTTAGAGGGTCACAGCTGATTGCCATCCCCAGGCATCTTTCCCTCTTTGCCTGCCCTTCTTTTCCCACCTGGGCTAGGGTCATGAATTGCCTCAGCATGAACTTGGAAGCCCCAGTCCTCACATCCATACTCAGTCCTCACCTCCCTCAAACATGTGCCCAGTTCAGTAACCTTTCAGAACTGAAATAACCCGTTCAGTCCTCAATGAGACATTCCAGGAATAGGCATTTTCCAGCTTCAGAAAAGATGACTTGGGTTTTTTGAGTAAGGATTTATAGGCATGCACTTGCAGATGGTCCCACAGTACCAAGCATTTCTCTCTGAGTGGAGAGGCGAGGCACTGTGGGAACAAAGCAAGGCCCTTCCATGCCTGGCTGCACTGCCAAACAGGGCTACAATCCAAGAAGATCATTTTTAGAGACCGCACATGAAATCAGCCTCCTTACTTTGCAGTCACACCTGGCATGCAACAGGAAATTTAAGGACGTAATAAATATTTTCTACTAAAATACATTGTTTATACTGAGTGACCTACTGCTCCTGGATTATTTAGAGCAATATGGTTTATTTAGAACAACATGGGTCTGGCCCATTTCTCTTAGATCTTCCTTATTCCCACAAGCTTCACCTGAAACAGTGACCACATTGACATACTTATACAAGCTCAGTGTGGTCACTCATTCAGTGAGTCAACCATTTCATAAATATTTACATAGCATCTATTCTGTGTCAGAAACAGAAACAGCACTGAAGATGTAGTCTTCCAAAAATAGACACTATTTCTGCCTTTTCCAAATTTAGAATCTAAAAAAATTAATAGTACAAAGGTAATCATGATGCTGTGTGATAAGTAATACCTAGTGAGCTCTAAGAACACATAGATGGCTACCTTGAAAAACAAGGGAGGCTTCCCTGAGGAAAGTGATTTTGAGCTGAGACCTGAAGGAGAAGTAGGAATTAACCAAGCAAAGAGGTAGGGAAGGTGTAGAACAGAGTAAAAGAAAACAAGGAATGGGAGGCACATACACACACACACACACACACACACACACACGGTTACAGTTGGTAGAATTTAAGAAGAGAAACAAGTGATGATTATGGCATGCAGAAGTCAGATCATGCAGGATCTTGAAAATCATATAAAGATCTCTGTTTTGGTACCAGTACCATGCTGTTTTGGTTACTGTAGCCTTGTAGTATAGTTTGAAGTCAGGTAGCGTGATGCCTCTAGCTTTGTTCTTTTGACTTAGAATTGTCTTGGCAATGCGGGCTCTTTTTTGCTTCCATATGAACTTTAAAGCCGTTTTTTCCAATTCTGTGAAGAAACTCATTGGTAGCTTGATGGGGATGGCATTGAATCTATAAATTACCTTGGGCAGTATGGCCATTTTCACGATATTGATTCTTCCTATCCATGAGCATGGTATGTTCTTCCATTTGTTAGTGTCCTCTTTTATTTCACTGAGCAGTGGTTTGTAGTTCTCCTTGAAGACGTCCTTTACATCCCTTGTAAGTTGGATTCCTAGGTATTTTATTCTCTTTGAAGCAATTGTGAATGGAAGTTCATTCATGATTTGGCTCTCTGCTTGTCTGTTACTGGTGTATAAGAATGCTTGTGATTTTTGCACATTAATTTTGTATCCTGAGACTTTGCTGAAGTTGCTTATCAGCTTAAGGAGATTTTGGGCTGAGACGATGGGGTTTTCTAAATATACAATCATGTCATCTGCAAACAGGGACAATTTGACTTCTTCTTTTCCTGACTGAATACCCTTGATTTCTTTCTCTTGCCTGATTGCCCTAGCCAGAACTTCCAACACTATGTTGAATAAGAGTGGTAAGAGAGGGTATCCCTGTCTTGTGCCAGTTTTCAAAGGGAATGCTTCCAGTTTTTGCCCATTCAGTATGATATTGGCTATGGGTTTGTAATAAATAGCTCTTATTATTTTGAGATACGTTCCATCAATACTGAATTTATTGAGAGTTTTTAGCATGAAGGACTGTTGAATTTTGTCAAAGGCCTTTTCTGCATCTATTGAGATAATCATGTGGTTTTTGTCTTTGGTTCTGTTTATATGCTGGATTACGTTTATTGATTTGCATAAAACAGAGATATACACCAGTGGAACAGAACAGAGCCCTCAGAAATAATACCACACATCTACAGCCATCTGATCTTTGACAAACCTGAGAAAAGCAAGAAATGGGGAAAGGATTCCTTATTTAATAAATGATGCTGGGAAAATTGGCTAGCCATAAGTAGAAAGCTGAAACTGGATCCTTTCCTCACTCCTTATATGAAAATTAATTCAAGATGGACTAGAGACTTAAACGTTAGACCTAATACCATAAAAACCCTAGAAGAAAACCTAGGTAATACTATTCAGGACATAGGCATAGGCAAGGACTTCATGTCTAAAACACTAAAAGCAACGGCAACAAAAGCCAAAATTGACAAATGGGATCTCATTAAACTAAAGAGCTTCTGCACAGCCAAAGAAACTACCATCAAAGTGAACAGGCAACCTACAGAATGGGAGAAAATTTTTGCAATCTACTCATCTGACAAAGGGCTAATATGCAGAACCTACAAAGAACTCAAACAAATTTACAAGAAAAAAACAAACAACCCCATCAAAAAGTGGGCAAAGGGTATGAACAGACACTTCTCAAAAGAAGACATTTATGCAGCCAACAGACACATGAAAAAAATGCTCATCATCACTGGCCATCAGAGAAATGCAAATCAAAACCACAAGGAGATACCATCTCACACCAGTTAGAATGGCAATCATTAAAAAGTCAGGAAACAACAGGTGCTGGAGAGGATGTGGAGAAATAGGAACACTTTTACACTGTTGGTGGGACTGTAAACTAGTTCAACCATTATGGAAAACAGTATGGCGATTCCTCAAGGATCTAGAACTAGAAGTACCATATGACCTAGCCATCCCATTACTGGGTATATACCCAAAGGATTATAAATCATGCTGCTATAAAGACACATGCACATGTATGTTCATTGCGGCACTATTCACAATAGCAAAGACTTGGAATCAACCCAAATGTCCATCTGTGACAGACTGGATTAAGAAAATGTGGCACATATACACCATGGAATACTATGCAGCCATAAAAAAGGATGAGTTTGTGTCCTTTGTGGGGACATGGATGCAGCTGGAAACTATCATTCTCAGCAAACTATCACAAGAAGAGAAAGCCAAACACCGCATGTTCTCACTCATAGGTGGGAATTGAACAATGAGATCACTTGGACTCGGGAAGGGGAACATCACACATCAGGGTCTATTATGGGGAGGGGGGAGGGGGGAGGGATGGCACTGGGAGTTATACCTGATGTAAATGATGAGTTGATGGGTGCTGACGAGTTGATGAGTGCAGCACACCAACATGGCACAAGTATACATATGTAACAAACCTGCACGTTATACACATGTACCATAGAACTTAAAGTATAATAAATAAATAAATAAATAAATAAATAAATAAATAACAATAATTAAAAAAAAGAAAATCATATAAAGATTAGACTTGATTCTCATAGTAGTAGGGGCTGTTGAAGGGTTTTACACAGGAGAGACATGATCAGGTTATTGCTTTATGAAAGTCACTCTGGCATCAGAGTAGATAATTTATTAGAAGACCTGTGTCATGATCTAGGCAGCATATAATGGTGGTCCCATCCAAGGATATGACAGGAGTTTTAAGAGGACACAGGAACTTGAAGAAATTGGAAATTGAATCTTACTCTGCAAGCAGAACTTGCTAAGTGTGTGTAGGAAGTAAGGGAACTGGAGAATGAGGAAGTCCTGGATTTCTGTCTTGGACATTTGGGTTGGTAATCTGTTATTACTTAGAAGGATTAGATGAAGGTTCAGGTTGCAGAGGAGAGGAGGTAAGTGAGTTGATCCATGTATTCTCAGGTACGCTGAGTTTAAGACAGTGGTGGGACATCTAAGTAGAGAGATGTCTATGAGTCAGTGGAGACACTTAGGAAACACACTTAAGCTGTAGGAATAGATTTAGGTAATATCAGCACACAGAGAGTCAATGAAACCATAAGAAGGAATACAGATCTCCACAGGGAATACATGGGGTGAACATAAAAGTTGAAAAGCAGAAATCTGAGCATAGACCAACAGAGAAAGAAGAAATTGTGGCATGGGAGATAAGCCAGAAAAGAACATGAAAGATGGTGAAGGGAATGCCAGAAGTGTTAAATGCAGCTAAGAAATTTGTTTAAAAGTAAATTACAAAAAAGGAAACTTGAGTGACTACAGTGCAACGCTTGATATTCATTCAGACACACACTCATATGCACACGTTTTTCCCATCGACTATACACATTTATAGTCATACCCACTCATATTTTACATACACACACGTACATTTACAGATACCACACACAACTCCATAAACCTACAGGCATGACGATACCACATATAGAAATTCTCATTCATTGAATTCAACCTCAGGTCTCTGATAGCATATTAACTATTAATTTAAAGATGTGATTTAAAATTAGAAAGCTTTGGTTTATGGCTTAAACAAGAATATGGCTCAGTTCTCCATCTATTAAATGGGCACAGTAATACTAGCATAGGGAAGTGTTGGGATTTAATTGATATTTCCCCAGTGATTTAGGGGCCTAAGACAAAAGCTGCTATGTAATGTTATTACTTTTGGGATTGATGACAGTGACTTACCTTAGCATTTGAGTATTGCAGTATTCTAAACCACAATGTAATCCAGGATGAAAAATATATTATTAGATGACTTAGAAGTAGTGAGACTATGACTAAAATTTCCTGCTTGATGTTTACATTTCATTAACTTTGTGATGTCTACTCAGTTTCAGCCCTTATTTGTCATGCAGATTTCTTATTTTCTGCTTTGTCTTAACACCCTACTACAATTTGGCTAAAAAGGACCTTGGGAATTTTCTAATTCGACTTTGCATTCAACAGATGAACAAAATGAGTCCCAAGCTTATGTTATTTATCCCAAAATCACTCAGTTAGAATTTAAAATCAAGTTCCCTGACTTCTGATTTTCTCTACTAGAGAATATTTCAAAAATAAGAAAATAATTCTGAAATTAAAATACCATAACAGAAAAGGATTTAAGAAAATGTTGCCAACAAGAACAAGATAAACAGATTAACAATAGCTGTGAGGAGGATGCAATTGCACTTCTTTTTAAAATTAATATAAGAGATACTTTAAATTTAATATTGAAAACAGAATAACCATTACTGAAGAAAACCAATACACAATGGAGACACAACAGAAGGATGAAAGTATTAAAATTCATGAATTACAATTGAGTTATCCAGGTTCATCTATTGTTAGTCTTGATGAGAGAGAAAAAAAAAGTGATGGCTCTGGATATCAGAAGATATGATTTATTTTTTTCCAATAAATATTTTTTGAATTCATCCTATATCCCAAATACTGTGCTAGGTTCTGAGGATAAAGGAGGTGGGGTGGGGGGAGAGACTGTTAAGATCACTGTTTTCATTTAGTTTATAGTGAGAAGTCAGTAAAGAAGTTAACTAATAAAAATAATTTCAGATTTTAAACAGTGCTATAAAAGAAAATAAACACGATTGTATATCTGAGCTGCTAATTTAGATAGAACAGTCTAGAACAAAGGTGACAGTAGACCTGAAACCTGTAAGATGAAAAGGAAGGAGCCAAGTGAAGAATATAAGAAAGGGTGTTCCAAGCAGAGAGAATGACATGACAAGGACAAGCTTGGTTTAAAAGAAATAATAACATCCAGGTGCGGTGGCTCACGCCTGTAATCCCAGCAATTTGGGAGGCTGAGGTGGGTGGATCACTTGAGGACAGGAGTTCGAGACCAGCCTGGCCAACATGGTTGAAAACCCGTCTCTACTAAAAAGAAAATACAAAAATTAGCGGGGCGTGGTGGCAGGCACCTGTAATCCCAGCTACTCAGGAGGCTGAGGCAGAAGAATTGCTTGAACCTGGGAGGCAGAGGTTGCAGTGAGCTGCAACTGTGCCACTGCACTCCAGCCTGGATGACAGCAAGACTCCGTCTCAGAAAAACAAATGAAACAACAAAACAAAACAAAACAAAACAAGCTAGCATGTGTGGCATGCAGTAAGAGCATTGTGTGAGGGTACAGTTGGTAAGGGCCACATTGTGTTGTGCTATGGAAGTGAGGTTAGGGAGTTTGGGCCTTAGTAGTAGAGGAATTATAGACATGTCTTAATTACAGCAGTAAATGGGTAAATGTAAGTTTTCGAAAAAGTGTTCTGATTATTGCATTGAGATTGGGTAGTGGAAGGAGCAACGCATCAAATGAGGGAGAATTGCTCAGAAACATTTTGGTGGTCCAGATGACAGCTGATAGTAGCTTGGACTGAGGAGTGACAATGAGATGGAGAGAAATGAACAGGTCTATGGCACATTGCTGGAGCAGTGGATGTGACAAATGAAGGAAGCGAGGAGTAAGGATGATTTGTGGGGTGAGAGTTGAACAAGTAGGTGCACAATAGTGCTGTTTACAGGAGTGGAAAAGACAAGTAGAGAAGCAGTTTTTAATTGGGGGAGTAAATAATTTGTTTTGGCTTATTTTCAGTTTGAAATATTTATTGACATCTATATGGAAACAGCAAAGCAGCAGTTGGATATACAAGTCTTTAGCAGCTCAGGGGAGAGGGTATGAAACATATAAATTTCAAAGTTATATTCATATAGTACAATAGCAAATTTCTGAAAGATAAAGAAACCTTAGAAGATAATAGAAGACGACCTAGGAACTGAACTTTGAGGCTCAAGACATGTAGAAGAAGCCACAGAAACAAAAAACCAACAAATCAGACTGAAAGAGAGTAACCGGACAGGCAGGAGGAAAGCCAAGAGGATACGGTGTTTCAGAAATCAGTTGTGTCGGAAAGGAAGAAATGGTCAACCATGTCCCATCCTTTAAGCAGGTTGAATTAGATAGGACAGATAAATGTTTTCTGATTGGCAACATGGAGGTTGTTGGTGATCTCGACAAAACTAGTTTTGTGGTGCTGAGGATAAAATTAGACTGAGATCAACTGAAGAGAAGAGTCCAAGGGAGCTGAGAAACAATGAGTACAGATGAATATTTCAAGAAATTTTTCAGTGCAAAACAGAGAAACGGGAGCACAGGTGGTAGCAGAGACATTGAAGCAAAGATAGTGTGTAAGAGTGTGTGTTGTGTGTGTTTGTGCAATAAGAGAACTAGATCAAGTATTCATACCAATGAGAATGGTTTAATAGAGATTGTGCCTTACATTAGGATAGACAACACTATGAAGTATAATCCTGCATATTTAATTTTTGTGATTTGACAATTGCTCCTCCATGATGGTACGGACATCTGGGGAGGGTGACATCTCATAGAAGGCATGCAGAGGCCTCTAAGTGACTACATTGTCCTGTAGCTCCCAATGATATTTATCTGAAAACTCAAGGAGGCCATATGGAGAAATGGATGTATTAGTCAGACTTTTCAGTGTCTGAAAAAGAAATTATTCTAAGTGTACCAAGCAGAAAGGGATTTAAGCGAATTATAGGGAATTAGATGCTTATAAAATAATTGAGAAGGACAGGGATTGGAGGAGCAGAAGTGTGTTGGCTTAAAAGTCATACCACAGTGATCTTGTCAGAAAACCACTACTACCACCCAGCCGTGAAGCTGGTGATGCGTCATGAGAATGTCTGTTCACTGCCAAGACTCACACCTTTCAGGCACAAGTATCCATACTCATGGTCACCGAAAAATGTCATCTATTTTACCTCCCAAGTCTCACATGGTTTTCTAATTAGAAAAACCTAATTCACATCCAAAACCTTAGCAGTAGGAAAGTTTAGTAATTGCTGCTTTTGTTTTTCAACATCCCCAACTTACCCAAATAAGATTAGGAAAATAGAGGCAGAGAGAAATCCAAATCTCCAGAGCACAAGATCAATATAACAAGCATCATTTAAGTAACACAACTTATAAAAAATTGGAGACACAAAAGGATTCCTAAAGATCTAGGCTTTCATCACTGACCAAGTAGAATTATGATTTAGATTTTCTATTTAACCTAAAATTATGAATATAATTGACCAGTACAATTTTTTTTTTTTTTCTGGAGAGTATACTCTGGATTTTTAAATAACATCAGAAGTTTTTGTTTTGTTTTGTTTTGCTTTTGACGGAGTCTCGCTCTGTCGCCAACGCTGCAGTGCAGTGGCGCGATTTCAACTCATTACGAACTCCGCCTCCCGGGTTCACCCGCCATTCTCCTGCCTCAGCCTCCCGAGTTAGCTGGAACTACAGGTACCCGCCACCACGCCCTGCTAATTTTTTTGTCTCTTTAGTAGAGACTTAGTAGTGATGGGGTTTCACCGTGTTAGCCAGGATGGTCTCCGTCTCCTGACCTTGTGATCTGCTCGCATCGGCCTCCCAAAGTGCTGGGATTACAGGCGTGAGCCACTGTGCCCGGCCAACATCAGAAGTTTTAAAATGCATTTTTGTTCTAAAAATAATTTTTATATGAAAATTTTTGTTCTAAAACAATCTCGATATTATGTAGAGCAGAACAAATATCAAATTCTACTCCACTTATCTCTCCAAAGATAATGATTACTGAATTTTCCAATACCTCCTTCCCTGTGTATATGAACAGCCATCCCCCAGTACCCACCAGGGATTAGTTCCAGGATGCTTGTGGATACCAAATTTTGAGAATGCTCAGGTCCCTCATATAAAATGGCAAAGCATTTGCATATAACCTATGCAGATCCTCCCGTATACTTTAAATTATCTCTAGATGATTTATAACGTCTGACGCAATTTAAAAGCTATGTAAATAGCTGTCGTACTGTATTATTATTTGCATTTATTTTTATTGTCTTACTATTGTTTTTCACTGATTTTTTCCTGAGTATTTTTGACCCACAGTTGGTCGAATCCACTGATACAGAACCTAAATACAGAAAATTGACAAGATATGCATAGTTTGATTCTGTTTTATTGTTGTTATTGTTGTTATTATTGTTGTTATATAAGTGGGACAATACTATATTTATTCTGAGACATTCCCTTTTTTTAGTTCACACATCCTGGAGATCTTCTCATGTAGGCACATACAGATCTACCACAATTCTTTTAATATATTTAATCTCATATATGGTGATGGAGATTTAAGTTCTTTCCTATTTTTCACTGATTGTCACAGAACCTTGGGCAAGTCTTATGCATATTTTGAACATCCAAAATATACCTCAAGACTCTCCACTTCTCTTTAGCTTTACTTCTACCACTATAGTCTAAGTCACTCCTCATCTGGATCTGTCTTCTAGTCGCCTCTCATTTCCACTTTGGCTAATTTCCAGTCTGTTCCCCACACCAAAGACATGAATATCTGATTTTGCCACTCCCTCCTTAAAATGTTTCTGTGACCTCTTGTGCTTATCACAGACTACCAGGCCTGCATGACATGCACTCAAACATCTCTTTAGTCTCAATCATCTCAATCACTGCCCCCACCCTCTGCCGGTGTTCCCGTTCCCTTTCTTCCTCAAATGAGCTGAGCTCTTTCCCATCTCTGGGCTTTTGTCCACATTTCCACTTGAAATATATCTTTCCCTGCCACTCTTCATGGAGCTCTTCTGGCTATGCACCATCCAATGTGTGGCTCACCTACACTCTTGCTGCTTCAGAGACTCTTCCCTGTCATGTCCATCTGTGTTACAAATCCCTGCAATATTTCTCCACAGCATCCATCATGGTACTTACCATGTTGGATAATTATTTGTGATTTTTTTTTTTAATTTGTCTTACCCAATAGGCAAGTATATTTAATTCACTGTATTATCCATGACACTTAGCAAACATCCTGGTAACATAGTACATGATCAATAAATATTTACTGATAAGTAACAAATACTTAAGCTCCTAATTCCTTCTTCCCTCTTACTTTGCCATGTATGTCCCATCTAGAGTCTGAGAGAGAGAGAGAGAAAGTTGAGTAGCTATCCAAACAATTAAAATGTTAGGGAACTTTTTAAGGCAATGAGACTATTCTTTACCCTACTGTAATGGTAGACTCATGACATTATGCATTTGTTAAAACATATAGAGCTGTACAGCACAAAACGGAATCCTAATGTAAATTATGTACTTTACCAATTATAACAAAGTAATTCAAGATATTACTGATGGGGAAACTGAGGGTGGATAGATAAGACCTCTCTGTACTTTCTTATCAGTTATTTATTTATATCTAAAACTGCTCTGTAAGTGATACCTATTAATTTTTAACATGCAGGAGAAGTGAAATGGACCCTAAAAAGTTGTTATTTCAAGCTCAGTTATGGGGGAGAATTCTTCTCCCGTCCCATGCCCAATACTCACTATAGCTCTCATCTCATTTCCAGTTATTTTTCCTGCCAGCTTGCTTATGAGTGATAAATGCTCTGGAAATTTAGATGTCCTTAAATTCATGTACAGCCAATTTCTAGTAAAATAGATTGTGTTTCACAGATTATTTTTAACTCAGTTGTAAGGAATTCTGAACATATCAAATTTTTCATATAAACACTGTTATCATTTGAAGTTACATTGCCAAGCTAGGCTGGTTTATTCCAAGGAGGAGGAGGAGGTCTTAGGAGGAGAAGAAGAAAGAAATAAACTGTAATTCCAGTGCTTTGAGCGGTAGAGGCAAGAAGTTTACTTGAGCTCAGGAGTTCAAGACAAGTATCGGCAACATAGTGAGACCCCATATCTAAAAGAAAAAAAAAAATAAGGAAAAGTAGCTGGGCACGGTGGTGCACTCTTGTAGTCTTAGCTACTCGGGAGTCTAGGACAGGAAGATCACTTGAGCCCAGAAGTTCCAAAGGAAGAAAGAAAAGAATAACCACTACAATTCCTAAATACCTGCTCTATGCCAAACACATATGCATCCATGCATTTTATGTCTACCCAGCAGTATTTGGAGATTTGAAGACAGTTACTATTATTGGTATTTTGTAGTTGAGGAAACAGAGACTTAGAGGGCTTGAAAATTTGTCCAGAGTTACACAACTTAAAAACTTGAAGTCTTTCAGAGAAGGGAGTGGAAATATTTAGATTGAGATATGAAATAACAAACAAACTACATTCACATGCACAGAATAGTTGAAAGTCAAATTTTAATATTTCAGCAATGTTCATATTCAGACTACTGGTTTGAAAATTCCGAGATTTTATAATTACTCAATGTATTTTAAGATTAAAATTTAAAAATCATCAGTAAAAATTTTCTACAGCAGTTGGTATCTTTTTTTCTCTTGCTCTCTTCTAATAGTTGATAATAATTATTATCACACAAAGAGTAATTCTCCATGTACATAAATGCATACCCTGAAGTGTCTCTTCCATAAACTAAAATATTTAGCCCAATATCACAAATAAAAACCTAGTCCAGACCATTGTTAAGTTGCTCTGTGGGAAGAAAATTCAGAGAGGATTAATATGCCAGTCTGTAAAACAAACACTCTTACCAAAAAAAAAAAAAAATCATCCTTTTATTGATGGTTTTGTAGAGGTTGTGTAGTGGTGCGTCATGTGGTTATGGTTTTGAAATACTGCGATATGCTTTTCTGTTTGTATTTCCTTGTACTGACTTTCATGCATTCCTCCCAGAAGCATCCATGTATGTATGGAAGTGATGGTGTGAGTGGAGGGGATTGGAGCCAACTTAGATTTGTTATAGCAGGAATGAAAAAATAAAGAGTTACTATTCCATTTCTGACACTCATAATAGGATTTTGCAGCAAAACAATAATTTTAAAAGACAAATTTTGTTCAGAAATAAACAAATTAGTAGAATCCTTTAATACTCATGAACATATCAGGATGAATCCAAGAGGAATTATGTCATATGGTTTTTGCCAAAGAACGGAGAGGAGACCTCTTCTTGCTATAATCTAAATGCAGAAACTTATCCTATAGGGAATGTGGTTATGACATAGGACAGTGACTTTCACATGTTTTGACCAAAACCCTCAGGAAGAAATTCATTTTACCTCATCACTCAGCACAAAGAAACAGGTATAAAATGAATATATACCAATAGCTAAATATATGTTTAAAAATAGAAATTAAAACTCCATGAAATGATGTTTAAAAGTTGATATGAGGGTAGAGAGAGGGATAAATAGGCGGAGTACAAAGAATTTTCAGGGCAGTAAAGTCTTCCATGTGATGGATACATGGCATACATTTCTCCAAACTCATAGAATGTACAACACCAAAAGTGAACTCTGAAGTAATGGACATTGGGTGATAATGTTGTGTCAATAGGCCCATCAGATGTAACAAATGTGCCACGCCGGTGGGTGATGTTGATTGTCGGGGAGGTTGTGGAGGGGGTCATGGTGAGGGGTAAGGGGTAACTGTACATACTGCTCAATTCTGCTGTGAACCTAAAACTGCTTTCAAAAATAAAGTCTACTAAAAATTTAATATGCCCGGATATTTTCTATTCTATTTATTATTTCTGTGTGTGTGTGACAGGGTCTCACTCTCTTGCCCAGACTGGAGTGCAGTGGTGCAATCACAGCTCTCACTGCAAACTTCGCTTCCAGGGCTCAAGATCTGAATCCTCCCACCTCAGCCTCCCAAGTAGCTAGGGCTACAGGTGTGCGCCATCACGCGCAGCTAAATTTTTATTTTTGTGGAGATGAGGTCTCACTATGTCATCCAGGCTGGTCATAAACTCCTGGACTCAAGCAATCCACCTTCCTCAGCCTCCCAAATTGCTGGGATTCCAGGCATTAGCCACGGTGCCTCGCCTATTTCAGTTTTTTTTTTTTTTTTTTTTTTTTTTTTTTTTTTTTTTTTTTTTTTTTTTTTTTTAATGAGCATGGTGCCACAATTTGCTCATGTATTTCAAACTAAAATTTGAGAGACACTGATCAGGAGGAAGGAAAAGCCTAGAAGTTGCCACTTCACAAAAGATTGTGAGAAGAAGAGAGAGGTGAGTAGAATAAATAAAGCAGATAGGTAAATAATACAGATAAAGAAATAAAAGCCCTTTTCATCTGTATCTTCTAGGAAGAGTTTTCTACAGAACAGGTGTCTTTAGAACCATACAGAAACATCTGAGGGGAACTCCAATAGCAGAGAAGCTTTTGTCTCACTTCCCATTTGGTATGCTTAAGGAAGGTCATTGCCACCCTGTCCTGCAGCACCCTGCTGGCATTGACATCATAGCAAGCCCAGTGATATAGGATGGTTAAGAAAAGCAAGGGCCCCTGCTCTGCTCCCCAGAGCTACCCTTAGATCACATGTGGCCCAAGTGGGACTAGTCATTTTCACATGGACCCAGTAGAGACATAATTTATCTGAGGCAAACTAATAGGGGTGGGGGACATCGGTGGGCCTGAAGTGGGTCTCTAAAGTAGGGCTGCAGAGAAGTTTACTGAGATTTCTATCAATGCTGTTTTAGGCAGCAGCAGCAGCAGCAGCAGCTCAAGATGGAGTAAAAGGAGCCAAGGCAGACACCAAACTCTCAACAAGTTAAGGGAGAGGCCAGACTATGAGTTGTACCCACAACAGACATTAACATAATAGCAATAGTCAACACTCATCATACCTCAAGGATCACACCAAACTTGCTTTTAATAGAAATGTCCAAAATAGGCAGGATGACAGTCTCCACTCATACACACCATCTAAATCTCCCATAGGTACATCCTTTTAGAAAAACATAATCAATATCCAGAATGCTTGCTGCATCTAGGCAGTGTAGTAGTTAGCTTTCCAACACAGGAGATGAGTGAAATGGAAGTCCCAGGCATCTGGCATGTATTTTCAAAATTTTCTAAACTAATAATATTGATAATGATAATGTAAACTCAAAAGTATAGGCGATTAAGTGTCCATAAAAAGAGAAGTTATTGAATCAATCATAGTATGTCTGTGTAATAAAAATACATTAAAGCTATTGATATAAATATGGTGATTCATGTATGCAAGAATTCATTAATTCAAAAATTTTATTGAAATTTATTAAATTAAGATTTCCACTATTAAATGGAGAAGGCTTAGAATAGGGCATATGACCCTAAGTGCAATTTAGCTTATTAATTGGTTAAGTTGTGCTTATTAAGTGAAAAATAGCTTATTAATTGGTAGGTAAATTTACTCATCTACCGTTAAAATTATTTGTTCAAAAATGTTGCTTAAATAGAACAGAAATTATAACAAACTGTCTCTCAGACCACAGTGCAATCAAAGTAGAACTCAGGATTAAGATACTCACTCAAAACCGCTCAACTACATGGAAACTGAACAACCTGCTAAAATGAAGGCAGAAATAAAGATGTTCTTTGAAACCAATGAGAACAAAGATACAACATACCAGAGTCTTTGGGACACATTTAAAGCAGTGTGTAGAGGGAAATTTATAGCACTAAATGCCCACAAGAGAAAGCAGGAAAGATCTAAAATTGGCACACTAACATCACAATTAAAAGCACTGGAGAAGCAAAAGCAAACACCTTCAAACGCTGGCAGAAGGCAAGAAATAACTAAGATCAGAGCAGAACTGAAGGAGATAGAGACACACAAAAAAAACATGAAAAATAAATGAATCCAGGAGCTGGTTTTTTGAAAAGATTAACAAAATTGATAGACCTCTACAAGACGAACAAAGAAGAAAAGAGAGAAGAATCCAATAGATGCAATAAAAAATGGTAAAGGGGATATCACCAGCGACCCCACAGAAATACAAACTACCATCAGAGAATACTGCAAATGCCTCCGTGCAAATAAACTAGAAAACCTAGAAGAAATGGATAAATTCCTGGACACATACACTCTCCCAATGCTAAAACAGGAAAAAGTTGAAGACCTGAATAGACCAATAACAGGCTCTGAAATTGAGGCAATAATTAATAGCCTACCAAGCAAAAAAAGCCCAGGACCAGACGGATTCACAGCCAAATTCTACCAGAGGTACAAGGAGGAGGTGGTACCATTCCTTCTGAAACTATTCCAATCAATAGAAAAAGAGGGAATCCTCCGTAACTCATTTTATGAGGCCAACATCATCCTGATACCAAACTCCAGTGGAGACACAACAAAAAAAGAAAATTTTAGACCAATATCCCTGATGAATATCGATGCAAAAATCCTCAATAAAATACTGCCAAACCGAATCCAGCAGCATATCAAAAAGCTTATCCACCATGATCAAGTGGGCTTCATCCCTGGGATGCAAGACTGGTTCAACATATGCAAACAAATAAATGTAATCCATCACATAAACAGAACCAAAGATAAAAACCACATGATTATTTCAATAGATACAGAAAAGGCCTTTGACAAAATTCAGCAGTGCTTCATGCTAAGAACTTTGGTATTGATGCCAAAAATTCTTAAATTTGGTATTGATGAAACGTATCTCAAAATAATAAGAGCTATTTATGACAAACCCACAACCAATATCATACTGAATGGGCAAAAACTGGAAGCATTCTCTTTGAAAACTGGCATAACACAGGGATGCCCTCTCTCACCACTCCTATTCAACATAGTGTTGGAAGTTCTGGCCAGGGCAATCAGAAAAGAGAAAGAAATAAAGGGTCTTCAATTAGGAAAAGAGGAAGTCAAATTGTCCCTGTTTGCAGATGACATGATTGTATATTTAGAAAACTCCATCATCTCAGCCCAAAATCTCCTTAAGCTTATAAGCAACGTTAGCAAAGTCTCAGGATACAAAATCAATGTGCAAAAATCACAAGCATTCTTATACACCAGTAACGGACAAACAGAGAGCCAAATCATGAGTGAACTCCAATTTACAAATGCTTCAAGGAGAATAAAATACCTAGGAATCCAGCTTACAAGGGATGTAAAGGACGTCTTCAAGGAGAACTACAAACCACTGCTCAATGAAATAAAAGAGGACACAAACAAATGGAAGAACATACCATGCTCATGGATAGGAAGAATCAATATCATGAAAATGGCCATACTGCCCAAAGTAATTTATAGATTCAATACCATCCCCATTAAGCTACCAAGGACTTTCTTCACAGAACTGGAAAAAACTAGTTTAAAATTCATATGGAACCAAAAAAGAGCCTGCATTGCCAAGACAATTCTAAGCCAAAAGAACAAAGCTGGAGGCATCATGCTACCTGACTTCAAACTATACTATAAGGCTATAGTAACCAAAACAGCAGGGTACTGGTACCAAAACACAACTATAGACCAATGGAACAGAACAGAGCCCTCAGAAATAATACCACACATCTACAACCATCTGATCTTTGACAAACCTGATAAAAACAAGAAATGGGGAAAAGATTCCCTATTTAATAAATGGTGCTAGGAAAACTGGCTAGCCATATGTAGAAAGCTGAAACTGGATCCCTTCCTTACCTTATACAAAAATTAATTCAAGATGGATTAGAGACTTAAATGTTAGACCTAAAACCATAAAAACCCTAGAAGAAAACCTAGGCAATACCATTCAGGATGTAGGCATGGGCAAGGATTTTATGTCTACAACATGAAAAGCAATGGCAACAAAAGGCAAAATTGACAAATGGGATCTAATTAAACTAAAGAGCTCCTGCACAGCCAAAGCAACTACCATCAGAGTGAACAGGCAACCTACAAAATGGGAGAAAATTTTTGCAATCTACTCATCTGACAAAGGGCTAATATGCAGAACCTATGAAGAACTCAAACAAATTTACAAGAAAAAAACAACCCCATCAAAAAGTGGGCAAAGGATATGAACAGACACTTCTCAAAAGAAGACATTTATACAGCCAACAGACACATGAAAAAATGCTCATCATCACTGGCCATCAGAGAAATGCAAATCAAAACCACAATGAGATACCATCTCACACCAGTTAGAATGGCGATCATTAAAAAGTCAGGAAACAACAGGTGCTGGAGAGGATGTGGAGAAATAGGAACACTTTTACACTGTTGATGGGCCTGTAAACTAGTTCAACCATTGTGGAAGACAGTGTGGTGATTCCTCCAGGATCTAGAGCTAGAAATACCATTTGACCCAGGCATCCCATTACTGGTCATATACCCAAAGGATTATAAATCATGCTGCTATAAAGACACATGCACATGTATGTTTATTGCAGCACTATTCATAGTAGCAAGGACTTGGAACCAACCCAAATGTCCATCAATGACAGACTGGATTAAGAAAATGTGGCACATATACACCATGGAATACTATGCAGCCATAAAAAAGGATGAGTTCATGGCCTTTCTAGGGACATGGATGCAGCTGGAAACCATCATTCTTAGCAAACTCTCACAAGAACAGAAAACCAAACACCATATGTTCTCACTCATAGGTGGAAATTGAACAATGAGAACACTTGGGCACAGGAAGGGGAACATCACACACTGGGGCCTGTCATGGGGTGGGGGAAGAGGGGAGGGATAGCATTAGGAGATATATCTAATGTAAATGATGATTTAATGGGTGCAGCACACCAACATGGCACATGTATACATATGTAACAAACCTGCACGTTGTGCACAGGTACCCTAGAACTTAAAGTATAATAATAGTAATAATAGTAATCACTTCATGGAAAATGAGGTATCCATGCTTTCAAGCATTTATCTTTTGTTTTACAAGAAATCCAAATATATTCTTTTAGGTATTTAAAAATGTACAATTAAATTATTTAGACTATAAAAAATGTTGCTTACTTTTCATGACTAATTCACAACTAATGTGATCTATAAATATATATGCCATTTACATCATAAAGAGTTAGCTAAACAACCTTCATATAATGAAATCACTATTACATAGGGACCCTATACTTTATTTTTACTTTATTTTATCTATGCATTTGAAAAAGAAGTCATTATATGAAAAAAGATATTTGCATACATATTTATAGCAACAGAATTCACAATTCAAAAATATGAAACCACTAAATGCTCATGAACCAACGGGTGGATAAAGAAATTGTGACATATATCTGCCATGGGATGCTACTCAGCCATAAAAAGGAGCACAATAATGGCATTCACAGGAAACTGAATGGAATTGGAGACCATTATTCTAAGTGAAGTAACTCAAGAATGGAAAACCAAACATCATATGTTCTCACTTATAAGTGGGAGCTAAGCTGTGGGACAAAAAGTGCATAAGCATGATATAATGGACTTTGGGGACTTGGGGGAAAGGGTGAGAAGAGAGGTGAGTGAGGGATAAAAGGCTACACACTGGGTACAGTGTACACTGCTTGGGTGATGGGTGCACCAAAATCTCAGAAATCATCGCTAAAGAACTTACTCACATAACCAAACACCACCTGTTCCCCAAAAACCTATTGAAATAAAAAATTTAAGAAATAAAATAAATACATAAATAAAAACATCATGATCAACAACAAAAAACGTAAAGTGGCTTTCTCCATGTGATAGAGAAGAAGTAGTGTCTAGGAGGATGCATTTGGGTACCTTCAAGGTTCTGGCAATGTCCTATTTCATGACCTTTCTGGTGGTTCCATGAGTATTTGCTTAATGATCATTCATTAGGCTGTACAATCTTATTTTGTGCACATTCCTATATGCATGTTATATTTCACAATAAAAATGTTTAAGGAAGAAACAAAAGAAAAGTGAGAAAACAAAAGAAAACTAAAATAGAATTGTATTTCAAGTCAGTTTAACTTGCTTGCTTTAAAAATTTATCTTAATGCTATAGAATCAAATGTTGTTTGTTGTTTCAAATCTAATTGTATATATTCTTTAAAAATATCTGTTACTTATTAACAATTATTATCAGAGTAACCACTTTTACTCAGACATCTGGGAAAACATTAGAAAAAGACCCAGTCCTTTACCGTGGGCAGTACTAGCGTATTTGGTCTTCTTTTTCCTTTATATACTCTCCCTTTCCAGAAGTTAATCTATTCTCATGATGTCAACTATTTTAATGCCTTGTTTTCTCCCAAATATATGTATATTTCTAACTTGTTTTTCAAAAGAGACACTTTGCTATATCTGTAGCCAGAATGTAGGATGCAGAGGGACTCAGAGGCCTTCTTCTGTATTGTTTTATGATGCATCCTGACATCCTTAGTGTCTGACTCACAGTAAGGATTTAATAAATATTTGTCAAATAAGCGGATGAATGAATGTAGCTTCTGAGTAAATATTGACCCTTCATTAATTTAATGACAAACAACTAATATATTTTTAAACAGAGAAATATAAATTATATATCTTTATGGTGTATAACATGATTTTTTGTATGTATTTATTATTATTTAACTAGCTGGTATACTCACATTTCACAAATCAAAATACAGTAGGGTCACTGTACAGTAGATGACTTTTGTTAACTAAAGTTGTCCTTCTTTATCAGAGTTTTCGCTTTCCGCAGTTTCAGTTACCTGCGGTAAACCCGGATCTGAAAATATTCCATGGAAAATTCCAGAAATAAACAATTCATCATAAGTTTTTTATTGATACATAATCTTTGCACACACTTGTGGGGTGCATGTGATAGTTTGTTACATGCATAGAATCTGTAATGATCAAACCCGGGTATTTAGGATGCACATCATCACAAGTATCTATTATTTCTATGTGTTGAGAGCATTTCAAGTCCTCACTTATGTCTATTTTGAAATTTTTTTTTTTTTTTTTTTTTTTTTGAGGCGAAGTCTCGCTCTGTCGCCCGGACTGGAGTGCAGTGGCCGGATCTCAGCTCACTGCAAGCTCCGCCTCCCGGGTTTGCGCCATTCTCCCGCCTCAGCCTCCCGAGTAGCTGGGACTACAGGCGCCCGCCACCTCGCCCGGCTAGTTTTTTTTTTGTATTTTTAGTAGAGACGGGGTTTCACTGTGTTAGTCAGGATGGTCTCGATCTCCTGACCTCGTGATCCGCCCGTCTCGGCCTCCCAAAGTGCTGGGATTACAGGCTTGAGCCACCGCGCCCGGCCTATTTTGAAATTTACAATACGTTGTTGTTAACTGTAGTCGTCCTACTCTAGCATCAAGCATTAAAATTTATTCTTTCTGTGTAACTGTATTTTTGCACCCATTAGCCAGCCTCTCTTTATTTCCACCCCAACACACACCCACATCCTTCCCAGCCTCTGGTAATCATCATTTCACTCTTTACCTGCATGATATCAACTTTTCAAGCTCACATGTAAGTGAGTACATGTGACATTTGTCATTCTGTGTCTGGGTTATTTTTTAATGTAATGACCTCTAATTCCATCCATGTTTCTGCAAACGACATGATTTAATGCGTTTTTATAGGTGAATAATATTCTACTCTGTAAATGTACCACTTTTTTTTTTTATTCATTCACCCATTAAGGAACGCTTAGCTTGATTCCATATCTTTGTTATTGTCAATAGTGCTGCAATAAACATGGGGGTAACACATGCCTTTGATATACTGATTTCTTTTTCTTTGGATAAATATCCAGTAGTGAAATTGCTAGACCATATGGTAGTTCGCTTTAATTTTTCTTGAGGAATCTATACTGTTTTCCATAGTGGCTGTACTAATTTGCATTCCCATCAACAGTGTGTAAGAATTCCCTTTCCTTTATATCCTCTCCAGCAGCTGTAATTATTTTTTAATATTAGACATCCTAATTTGGATAAGATGGTATCCCACTGTGGTTTTGATTTGCATTTACCTGATGATTAGTATTTTTGAACACTTTTTCATATACATGTTGGTCATTTATGTGTCGTCTTTGTAGAAATATCTACTTCAATCTTTTGCCTACTTTTCAATGGGATTTTTTTTTTTTTTTTTTTTCTGTTGAGTTGTTTGAGTTTCTTGTCTACTGTGGATAATAGTCCCCTGTTAGATGAATAGTTTGCAAATATTTTCTCCCATTCAAAACATTGTCTCTTCACTCTGTTTTCTTTGCTGTTCAGAAGCTTTTGGGTTTGGCTATTTTTTGTTGTTGTTGTTCCTTAAGCTTTTGGAGTCTTAGTCATAAAATCTTTGCCTAAACCAGATGCAATATGTTCCCTATGTTTTCTTGTGATCGTTTTATAGTTTCAGGTTTTATATCTAAGTTTTTAATTCATCCTGAGTTGGTTTTTGTATATGGTGATAGATAAGAGTCTAGTTTCATTCTTCTGCATATCCATATCCAGTATTCCCAGCACCACTTAATGAAGAGGGTGTCTTTTCCCTGATGTATGTTCGTGGTGCCTTTGTAAAAAATCACTTGGGTGTAAACTTATGGGTTTACTTCTGTGTCATCCATTCGGTTCCATTAGTTTTTGTGTGTGTTTTTATCCCAATGCCATGTTATTTTGGTTACTATAGGCTTGTAACATATTTTGAAGTAAGATACTGTGATGCCTCCAGCTTTGTTCTTTTCAGAATTGCTTTGGCTACTTGAGCTCTTTTTTGGTTGCATGAAACTTTTAGAATTGTTTTTTCCTATTTCTGTAAAAAATATTGGTGTTTTTATATGGATTGCATTGAATGTGTAAATTGCATTGGGTTGTAAGGTCATTTGAACAATATTAATTCTTTCAGTCCATGAGCATGGGATGTCTTTCCATTTGTTGTGTCCTCTTCAATTTCTTTCATCAGTGTTTTGCAGTTTTCCTTGCAGATATTTTTCATTTCCTTGGTTAAATTTATTCCTAGGTCTTTTAAATTTTTTGTAGCTATTGTAAATGAGATTCTCTTTCTAAATTTCTTTCTCAGTTACCTCATTATTAGTGTACAGAAATGCTGCAGTTTTTGTATGTGAATTTTGTATCCTTCAACTCTACTGAACTTGTTTATAAAATCTAAAAGTTTTTTGGTGGGGTCTTTAAGCTTCTCTAAATATAAAATGGTGTCATCTGTAAAAAGGGACAATTTAACTTCTGTTTTCAAATTCGAATGCCTTTTATTTCTTTCTCTTACCCAATTGCACCAGTTAGGGCTCCCAGTACTGTGTTGAATAGGAGTGGTGAAAGTTGTCATCCTTGTCTAGTTCTAGTTCTTAAAGGAAAGGCTTTCAGCTTTATCTTATTCACTTTGATATCAGTTGTGGGTTTGTCATATATGGCCTTTATTATGTTGACGTATGTTTCCTTTCTGCCTAGTTTGCTGAAAGTTTTTTATCATGAATAGATGTTGATTGTATTAAATGCCTTTTCTGCATCTGTTGAGATAATCGTACAATTTTGTTCTTTATTCTGTTGATGTGATGTATCATGTTTATTTATTTGCATATGTTGAGCTATCCTTGCATTCCTGGGATGACTACCACATGATCATAGTATATTACCTTTTTGATGTGCTGTTGGATTCAGTTTGTTAGTATTTTGTTGAAGACTTTTGTGGCTATGTTCATCAGAAATACTGGCCCGATGTTTCCTTTTTTAATTTTTGTCCTTGTTTGATTTTAGTATCAGAGTAATGCTGGCTTCATTGAATTAGTTAGAAATAATTTCCTTCTCTTCTATTTGTCAGAATAGTTTGAGGAGAATTGGTATTAGTTCTTCTTTATAAGTTTGATAGAATTTGGAAGTGAAGGTGTCAGGTCTTGTGCTTTTCTTTCTAGGAGACTTTATTATTGATTCAATAGCATTACCTGATATTGGTCTGTTCAGGTTTTCTATTTCTTTCTGATTCAGTCTTGGTAGGTTTTATGTGTCTAGGAACTTATCCATTTCCCATAGGTTTTCCATTTTGTTGGTGTGTAGTTGTTCATAGTAATCTCTGATGATCTTTTGTATTTCTGTGATGTCAGTTTTTACATAATATTTTGAAATATGCATACATTGTGGAATGGCTAGATTGACCTAATTAACATATGCATTCTCTCAGATACTTTCCTTTTTTTTTGGTGAGAACACTTAAAATCTACTCTTTCTCAATTTTCAAATATGAAATATATTGTCATTAATTATAGTCACCATATTGTACAATAGATCTCTTGAGTTGATTTCTTCTAACTGAAATTTTGTATCCTTTGACCAGCATCTCCCCAATCCCATGCACATCCCCACCCCCAGCCCCTGGTAACTTCCATTTTACTCTATGCTTCTATGAGTTCAACTTTTTAGATTCCACATAATACATTCCACAAGTGAGATCATATGGTATTTGTGTTTCTGTAACTTCATCAATTTAAAAACTATATTCAGTGCCTCCTTTATTCCAGGCCTTATGCTAGACCCTAAAACCAAAAATTTGTGTAATACATGACCATTTCATACAGGAGCTCATGATCAACTGAAAGTGCTAATGATGTTAATACATAGATCAAATATACTATTTCATATACTATAAGAGTGTTTTTGGTTAAATATACCTTGAGCAATTTTGTCAAATTTAACAGTCAAAAATGTATATCAATGGTTTTTAAAAATCTTGTAAGAAGAAAATGTGATATCTTTTCTTTTTCATTGTCCCACATGAATTATATACACAGATTTGAAGATTAGGCCAAATTCAGTTATCAGAGGCTCATCAGAAGTAGATGGAGGAGAAATGAGTCTTCCCAAGGAAAGAAGTAAGACCCCAAGGTATGTTGAAACTGACGGGAATGAATCATTGCCCAGCCTATGAGGGACAGGGTGGGCTCACAGAGGCCTATAGAGGTTTGGGCTTGGCAGAAGTAGCTAACAACTCAGGGAAACTGGATCAAAGAGATGCTGGAAACCAGGTAATCAGTACCTAGGAGAAATTGAGAAAGTGGTAATTTTTCCTTGAGACATTTCTAATTATTTCTGGTCTCCAATTCTATGCATCTGCTCTCTTCTTTTTAAAGTCTATATCTGCCTCTATTTCTCCCTTCTGTAATTCCTAATCCCCTGTCAAATATCCACAACATGTGAATTTAAGTATGTTTACATTAGTTTTTTAAAAATACACTCCTATATTCCTCTGTAATTTTTGTTTATTTAAATGCATGGTGGCTGGGCATAGTGGCTCATGCCTGTAATCCCAGCACTTTGGGAGGCTGAGGCACGAGGACCACTTGAGGTCAGGAGTTCAAGACCAGCCTGGCCAACATGGTGAAACCTCGCCTCTACTGAAAATACTAAAAATTAGCCTGATGTGATGGCATGCGCCTGTAATCGCAGCTACTCAGGAGGCTGAGGCAGGAGAATTGCTTGAGCCTGGGAAGCAGAGGTTGTAGTGAGCCGACATTGTGCCACTGCACTGCAGAATGGGTGACACAGTTGGACTCCATCTCAAAATAAATTTTTAAAAAAGTGTGAAATATATTATATATTTCTTTGTCCTTAAAAAAATGTTATTTCTTTTTACTTAAGTATTTTTTCCTAAGGTAGTTTTTGTTTTAACGTTTTTTTCACTCCTGCCATCCATGAGTCTTAAATTAAGTAATATTGAGTCTACTATGCCATAACTTTCTTTTACAATATGAATATTTTAGCTCTTGAGATTTTTCTTCCTGGAGTACACCATATTCCACCAAAGGAGATATTTTTAACTAGCATCTCAGGAAAGCTTTCAGCAGAACCCAATTATTTTCTGACCACCCTTTCTTGTTCCTCTTAACCTGCAACAATTTAATTCTTGCCCTGAGTGGTTACTCAATAATTATTTTGTGGGAGGCTGAAAAGATTGCCTGGGGCCCCTCCACCTTCAAGTTTGTTCCTGTCTCCAACCTAGGGTGTGGGGTGAGGGAGGGGTTAGCTGAATGTGCTCTTGATGACTCAGGGGGTTAGCTGACTGGAGGTGTCAGATATGTGAAACAGTATTTAAAGGTAAGTGTTGGGAAGAGGCATTCCTGAATCAATTAGAAGTGTGTAAAATATACACCATCTTTTGCAATAGATCATGGAAAATGAAAAGTGTTTCAGCAGCATTAAAGAATGACTTATCTTTTAAAATGATAGTTCACAGACAAACGTGTATCTAAATATAACCTTGTGCCTTGAATGGGCCAAAGTTACTCCAATCATTATCAGCACTCTTCTTACTTTCCAACATTTTCATCATTTATACACTCAAATCCATGTGGTTTTCCATTTCTATGTCATACAAACTGAGATGCCTCTGGAATGAAATTATGTAGTGTTCAAAAATAATATTATGTCGTGTCCAGAAAATGAAGACAGCAAAAATTACAGTTATCTATCCATGAATTGAAAAGATGCTTAATTAGAACAAAATGGCAATTGCGGCTTCTAGAACTAGGGTATTTCTTAAATACAAGGGATATATTAATTATTTTGACAAGCAATCTAATTAAATAACATCACTGGAGTTAGGAAAATCAACATAAATCTCATTACAAAGGGCTAAAAATATTTTGGATCCACATTACTTGATGGAGGATATTTTCAAGCAGGCTGTTTGGTGGTGAGTCCTTAGGAAATAGAATAGCAAAAGGGTAGATAGAAGATCCACAAGAAAAGTGAAGAAACTACAGAAAAGCAGAGAAAAGATTCGATATATTTCAATTAGGCTAAAATGTCAAGATGGTGGATAATGAGATAAAACTGTATAAGCAAAAATTAAGATGCTTTAAATAAAACTGCATGTACCTGTGTAGCTTTAGATATCAGTAAACAATTAACAGACCAACACAGAACTCACTTTTATCTTCTAGCTCTTCTAGCTTTCTAGACATGGATAAGTAGGTTTTCTAGAACCAAACTTCATATTATCTATTTACAAGACTCTAACTTAACATTAGCAGATTGCAGACTCTATAATTGGCATTCATAAACCATTAACATAACCAGTTCTGAATTGGTTTATAGGATTTGATATCTATGACACCGTCTATACCTTTCTGGTGCTGTAATTTTTGTCTAGGACATAATTAACAGACTCCCCAAAATTCTATCTCATAATTACATGTACACGTAAATTTTTTTGTGTTGCATAATTGACTACAGTGAGCAATGTCATATTTGCAGTGGGCATTTATTCACAAGAAATAGTCACAACTTAAGTGAAAAAATTATTGTATAAAACTGGAAAATTGAAGAAAGCACCTAGAAAATGCATAAAACTAGGTGGTAATCAGAATGTCAGGACAGATGAAGAAAAAAGCAAAAGCATCAACTCAGAAGCCCAAAAATGGTGGTGGTGGTGGTTGTTTTGCATAAATTGTCTGTGTTAAAAGTTTTCAGCATCATATGTACAAGAGGAATGAATGCAGATATTTTCAATTTTCATCTGCAACATCCCACTTTTTTAAAAAAATTGAATTAGCCAGGCAGTTAAACTTTTCTGTGTGAAACACCACAAAGAAGTTGAACAGTTACTGAAAGTAAAAACAGTGAGGTGGCATAATTATAAAAACTTAGAGAAGAGGCATGGCAAGTACAAATTGATTATAGACTTTAGTCTTGTTTGTTGTGACATTTAATGAACAAAGCTTTAGAAATGAATGTCAGGGAAATGTTCACATTCTATCCTAGTCCTGTGGTCCTATTTTTATTAGTTTCATTTGGGATTTTCATATATTCTTAAAATCATTTTACAGCTCATTGACAGTTTTAAGACACTTGTCTAGGAACTCAGCATGCTTAGAATGAATGTAAAGTAATGAAAGAGTAATGCACAGAATGGGAATTTTGTTCACTAAGATCTCACCCTCACAACTGCCACAGCCTTACAGAATAGCCTGGGGGCAGTCACAACACAAATGTCTCTGTTTCCTCACCAGGGGAATGAAGATAATGATACGTATCTATCTGGCAGAAGTGTTAGGAGAATTAATTAACGTTTAGAAAGGGCTTTAAAACCCTGGATGAAAGTTACTAGTTAAGTACAAAGTGTTATTATGATCATTTTAATAGTTATGATTACTGAGATATTAAATTTATGATATGTATTACCCTGCAAATTCTAGTCTGGGTGGGTACTGCAGGTTACAAATAAATAAGTAAAAATAAAATAACTTTTTATTTTTATTTTTATTTTTTTACTTTTTATCACTTGTTTTTTTTTTTATTTATTTTTATTTTTTTTTATTATACTTTAAGTTCTAGGGTACATGTGCATAATGTGCAGGTTTGTTACATATGTATACCTGTGCCATGCTGGTGTGCTGCACCCATCAACTCATCAGCACCCATCAATTCATCATTTATATCAGGTATAACTCCCAATGCAATCCCTCCCCCCTACCCCCTCCCCATGATAGGCCCGATGTGTGATGTTCCCCTTCCCGAATCCAAGTGATCTCATTGTTCAATTCCCACCTATGAGTGAGAACATGCGGTGTTTGGTTTTCTCTTCTTGTGATAGTTTGCTAAGAATGATGGTTTCCAGCTGCATCCATGTCCCTACAAAGGACACAAACTCATCCTTTTTTATGGCTGCATGATATTCCATGGTGTATATGTGCCACATTTTCTTAATCCAGTCTGTCACAGATGGACATTTGGGTTGATTCCAAGTCTTTGCTATTGTGAATAGTGCCGAAATAAACATACGTGTGCATGTGTCTTTATAGCAGCATGATTTATAATCCTTTGGGTATATACCCAGTAGTGGGATGGCTGGGTCATATGGTACGTCTAGTTCTAGATCCTTGAGGAATCGCCATACTGTTTTCCATAATGGTTGAACTAGTTTACAGCCCACCAACAGTGTAAAAGTGTTCCTATTTCTCCACATGCTCTCCAGCACCTGTTGTTTCCTGACTTTTTAATGATTGCCATTCTAACTGGTGTGAGATGGTATCTCATTGTGGTTTTGATTTGCATTTCTCTGATGGCCAGTGATGATGAGCATTTTTTCATGTGTCTGTTGGCTATACGAATGTCTTCTTTTGAGAAATGTCTGTTCATATCCTTTGCCCACTTTTTGATGGGGTTGTTTGTTTTTTTCTTGTAAATTTGTTTGAGTTCTTTGTAGATTCTGGATATTAGCCCTTTGTCAGATGAGTAGATTGCAAAAATTTTCTCCCATTCTGTGGGTTGCCTGTTCACTCTGATGGTAGTTTCTTTTGCTGTGCAGAAGCTCTTTAGTTTAACTAGATCCCATTTGTCAATTTTGGCTTTTGCTGCCATTGCTTTTGGTGTTTTAGACATGAAGTCCTTGCACATGCCTATGTCCTGAATGGTACTACCTAGGTTTTCTTCTAGGGTATTTATGGTATTAGGTCTAACATTTAAGTCTCTAATCCATCTTGAATTAATTTTCGTATAAGGAGTAAGGAAAGGATCCAGTTTCAGCTTTCTACTTATGGCTAGCCAATTTTCCCAGCACCATTTATTAAATAGGGAGTCCTTTCCCCATTTCTTGTTTCTCTCAGGGTGGCAAAGATCAGATGGCTGTAGATGTGTGGTATTACTTCTGAGGACTCTGTTCTGTTCCATTGGTCTATATCTCTGTTTTGGTACCAGTACCATGCTGTTTTGGTTACTGTAGCCTTGTAGTATAGTTTGAAGTCAGGCAACGTGACGCCTCCAGCTTTGTCCTTTTGACTTAGGATTGTCTTGGCAATGCGGGCTCTTTTTTGCTTCCATATGAACTTTAAAGCCATTTTTTCCAGTTCTCTGAAGAAACTCATTGGTAGCTTGATGGGGATGGCATTGAATCTATAAATTACCTTGGGCAGTATGGCCATTTTCACGATATTGATTCTTCCTATCCATGAGCATGGTATGTTCTTCCATTTGTTAGTGTCCTCTTTTATTTCACTGAGCAGTGGTTTGTAGTTCTCCTTGAAGAGGTCCTTGACATCCCTTGTAAGTTGGATTCCTAGGTATTTTATTCTCTTTGAAGCGATTGTGAATGGAAGTTCATTCATGATTTGGCTCTCTGTTTGTCTGTTACTGGTGTATAAGAATGCTTGTGATTTTTGCATATTGATTTTGTATCCTGAGACTTTGCTGAAGTTGCTTATCAGCTTAATGAGATTTTGGGCTGAGACAATGGGGTTTTCTAAATATACAATCATGTCATCTGCAAACAGGGACAATTTGACTTCTTCTTTTCCCAACTGAATACCCTTGATTTCTTTCTCTTGCCTGATTGCCCTAGCCAGAACTTCCAACACTATGTTGAATAGGAGTGGTGAGAGAGGGCATCCATGTCTTGTGCCAGTTTTCAAAGGGAATTTTTCCAGTTTTTGCCCATTCAGTATGATATTGGCTGTGGGTTTGTCATAAATAGCTCTTATTATTTTGAGGTACATTCCATCAATACCGAATTTATTGAGCGTTTTTAGCATGAAGGGCTGTTGAATTTTGTCAAAAGCCTTTTCTGCATCTACTGAGATAATCATGTGGTTCTTGTCTTTGGTTGTGTTTATATGCTGGATTACGTTTATTGATTTGTGAATGTTGAACCAGCCTTGCATCCCAGGGATGAAGCCCACTTGATCATGGTGGATAAGCTTTTTGATGTGCTGCTGAATCCGGTTTGCCAGTATTTTATTGAGGATTTTTGCATCGACGTTCATCAGGGATATTGGTCTAAAATTTTCTTTTTTTGTTGTGTCTCTGCCAGGCTTTGGTATCAGGATGAGGTTGGGCTCATAAAATGAGTTAGGGAGGATTCCCTCTTTTTCAATTGATTGGAAAAGTTTCAGAAGGAATGGTACCAGCTCCTCTTTGTACCTCTGGTAGAATTCAGCTGTGAATCCATCTGGTCCTGGACTTTTTTTGGTTGGTAGGCTATTAATTATTGCCTCAATTTCAGAGCCTGCTATTGGTCTATTCAGGGATTCAACTTCTTCCTGGTTTAGTCTTGGAAGAGTGTAAGTGTCCATGAAATTATCCATTTCTTCTAGATTTTCTAGTTTATTTGCGTAGAGGTGTTTATAGTATTCTCTGATGGTAGTTTGTATTTCTGTGGGGTCCGTGATGATATCCCCTATATCATTTTTTATAGCGTCTATTTGATTCTTCTCTCTTTTCTTCTTTATTAGTCTTGCTAGTGGTTGTCAATTTTGTTGATCTTTTCAAAAAACCAAGTCCTGGATTCATTGATTTTTTGGAGGGTTTTTGTGTCTCTATCTCCTTCAGTTCTGCTCTGATCTTAGTTATTTCTTGCCTTCTGCTAGCTTTTGAATGTGTTTGCTCTTGCTTCTCCAGTTCTTTTAATTGTGATGTTAGAGTGTCAATTTTAGATCTTTCCAGCTTTCTCTTGTGGGCATTTAGTGCTATAAATTTTCCTCTACACACTGCTTTAAATGTGTCCCAGAGATTCTGGTATGTTGTATCTTTGTTCTCATTGGTTTCAAAGAACATCTTTATTTCTGCCTTCATTTCGTTATGTACCCAGTAGTCATTCAGGAGCAGGTTGTTCAGTTTCCATGTAGTTGAGCGGTTTTGATTGAGTTTCTTAGTCCTGAGTTCTAGTTTGATTGCACTGTGGTCTGAGAGACAGTTTGTTATAATTTCTGTTCTTTTACATTTGCTGAGGAGTGCTTTACTTCCAATTATGTGGTCAATTTTGGAATAAGTGCGATGTGGTGCTGAGAACAATGTATATTGTGTTGATTTGTGGTGGAGAGTTCTATAGATGTCTATTAGGTGTGCTTGGTGCAGAGATGAGTTCAATTCCTGGATATCCTTGTTAACTTTCTGTCTCGTTGATCTATCTAATGTTGACAGTGGAGTGTTGAAGTCTCCCATTATTATTGTATGGGAGTCTAAGTCTCTTTGTAAGTCTCTAAGGACTTGCTTTATGAATCTGGGTGCTCCTGTATTGGGTGCATATATATTTAGGAGAGTTAGCTCTTCCTGTTGAATTGATCTCTTTACCATTATGTAATGTCCTTCTTTGTCTCTTTTGATCTTTGATGGTTTAAAGTCTATTTTATCAGAGACTAGGATTGCAACCCCTGCTTTTTTTTGTTCTCCATTTGCTTGGTAGATCTTCCTCCATCCCTTTATTTTGAGCCTATGTATGTCTCTGCATGTGAGATGGGTCTCCTGAATACAGCAGACTGATGGGTCTTGACTCTTTATCCAGTTTGGCAGTCTGTGTCTTTTAATTGGAGCATTTAGTCCATTAACATTTAAGGTTAATATTGTTATGTGTGAACTTGATCCTGCCATTATGATTTTAACTGGTTATTTTGCTCGTTAGTTGATGCAGTTTCTTCCTAGCCTCGATGGTCTTTACATTTTGGCATGTTTTTGCAATGGCTGGTACCGGTTGTTCCTTTCCATGTTTAGGGCTTCCTTCAGGGTCTCTTGTAAGGCAGGCCTGGTGGTGACAAAATCTCTAAGCATTTGCTTATCTGTAAAGGATTTTATTTCTCCTTCACTGATGAAACTTAGTTTGGCTGGATATGAAATTCTGGGTTGAAAATTCTTTTCTTTAAGAATGTTGAATATTGGCCCCCACTCTCTTCTGGCTTGTAGAGTTTCTGCGGAGAGGTCTGCTGTTAGTCTGATGGGATTCCCTTTGTGGATAACCCAACCTTTCTCTCTGGCTGCCCTTAAGATTTTCTCCTTCATTTCAACTTTGGTGAATCTGGCAATTATGTGTCTTGGAGTTGCTCTTCTCGAGGAGTATCTTTGTGGTGTTCTCTGTATTTCCTGAATTTGAATGTTGGCCTGCCCTACTAGGTTGGGGAAGTTCTCCTGGATGATATCCTGAAGAGTGTTTTCCAACTTGGTTCCTTTTTCCCCCTCACTTTTAGGTACCCCAATCAGACGTAGATTTGGTCTTTTTACATAATCCCATACTTCTTGCAGGCTTTGTTCAGTTCTTTTTCTTCTTTTTTCTTTTGGTTTCTCTTCTCACTTCATTTCCTTCATTTGATCCTCAATTGCTGATACTCTTTTTTCCAGTTGATCGAGTCGGTTACTGAAGCTTGTGGATTTGTCACGCATTTCTCATGTCATGGTTTTCATCTCTGTCATTTCGTTTATGACCTTCTCTGCACTAATTATTCTAGCTATCAATTCTTCCACTCTTTTTTCAAGATTTTTCGTTTCTTTGTGCTGGTTACGTAATTCCTCCTTTAGCTCTGAGAAGTTTGATGGACTGAAGCCTTCTTCTCTCATATCATCAAAGTCATTCTCTGACCAGCTTCGATCCATTGCTGGCGATGAGCTGCGCTCCTTTGCAGGGGGAGATGCGCTCTTATTTTTTGAATTTCCAGCTTTTCTGCCCTGCTTCTTCCCCATCTTTGTGGTTTTATCTGCCTCTGGTCTTTGATGATAGTTACATACTGATGGGGTTTTGGTATAGGTGTTCTTCCTGTTTGATAGTTTGCCTTCTAATAGTCAGGACCCTCAGCTATAGGTCTGTTGGAGATTGCTTGAGGTCCACTCCAGACCCTGTTTGCCTGGGTATCAGCAGCAGAGGTTGCAGAATATAGAATATTGCTGAACAACGAGTGTACCTGTCTGATTCTTCCTTTGGAAGCTTCCTCTCAGGGGTGTACTCCACCCTGTGAGGTGTGGGGTGTCAGACTGCCCCTAGTGGGGGATGTCTCCCAGTTAGGCTACTCAGGGGTCAGGGACCCACTTGAGGAGGCAGTCTGTCCGTTCTCAGATCTCAACCTCCATGTTGGGAGATCCACTGCTCTCTTCAAAGCTGTCAGACAGAGTCGTTCAGGTCTGCACAGGCCTCTGCTGCTTCCCCTCTTGTTTTTCAGCTGTGCCCTGGCCCCAGAGGTGGAGTCTACAGAGACAGGCAGGTTTCCTTGAGCTGCTGTGAGCTCCACCCAGTTCAAGCTTCCCAGCAGCTTTGTTTGCCTACTTAAGCCTCAGCAATGGCGGGCTCCCCTCCCCCAGCCTCGCTGCTGCCTTGGGGTTAGATCGCAGACTGCTTTGCTAGCAATGAGGGAGGCTCCGTGGCCGTGGGACCCTCCCGGCCAGGTGTGGGTATAATCTCCTGGTGTGCCCGTTTGCTTAAAGCACAGTATTGGGGTGGGAATTACCCGATTTTCCAGGTGTTGTGTGTCTCAGTTCCCCTGGCTAGGAAAAGGGATTCCCTTCCCCCTTGCGCTTCCCAGGTGAGGCAATGCCTCGCCCTGCTTCAGCTCTCGCTGATCGGGCTGCAGCAGCTGACCAGCACCAATTGTCCGGCACTCCCCAGTGAGATGACCCCAGTACCTCAGTTGAAAATGCAGAAATCACCGGTCTTCTGTGTTGCTCGTGCCAGGAGTTGGAGACTGGAGCTGTTCCTATTCGGCCATCTTGCTCCGCCCCAAAATGAAATAACTTTAATGTTTGGGTTTTTATTTTGTTTTCTCTGTGAGACAGGGTCTCACTATGTTCTCAAACTTCTGGGCTCAAGTGATCCTCCTGCCTCAGCCTTCCAAGTAGCTGGGACTAACTTTAATACTTGTTCTTAGTTTTGTTTATAGCAGTGTGTCAGTGGGCAGGACACTTAACTGTTTCTGTATTTCTATTCCTTAACATTTCATTTTAGCTTTTTAAAATATTCCTAATAGTGAAATTCTATTTAGTAGATAACTGGTAAAGATGAGTGGTACTAAATAGGGCCGTTTCTCCTGAAGTTTTTAGAAGACATTTAGTGCTGAAATCCACAGACTGCTAGAATGAGCTACACCTGGAAGAAGCAAAATCCTTGTCACTTGATTTGGACAATATTAAGGAAGGTGGTTTGAAGCGCATAGTGTCCTGTCTCCCCCGTAAACCTTTCCTATTGTATCCAGCTTTTAATCAAGACTGAATAGCATAGATGGAGAGAAAGTAAAGGAAACCTAATGTAACATTCTATTGGTAAGTTGCAGTTGTGAAATAGGGCTTTAAGAAAGCATCTCAGTGGAAGATCCTTAACTCCAGTAAAGTGGCATGGACTAACCAAAACTAGTCAAAAACTTACTTTTATGTTTGTTTGGATTTTTAAAAATCCATAAATGAAGAACGGGGCAACATAAAGAAATACAAAGAAACACATCAACATAAAATATTTCAAATTAAGGAAATTCTCAATGGTTGAATAAAGTATTTTATCTTTAAATCCTTTGGGTCTCTTGAACCCTCCATTTATCACAAGTGTTGCTTTCTCATGAATATATATTATGTAAGAGTTTATACAGGGGGATGAAGAATTAGTATAGTTCTGTATGAAAAATAATTATAAATAAGAATCTGACTTTACTTTTGTCTTCTGTGAATCTGAGTGATCAGAAATAGAAAACTATTTGCTCTCACCCAATTATGTCTCATTTGTGTACTGCAAACCAAATATAAGAAACCAGGAATTTTTAGAAATACAAAAGTAATAGTGAGTCCAAATTAATTAACATATTTGAACCAGTAGAACGTAATCACTTGCTGGTACGAAAGTTGAGAAGTTTCATCTAAATGTAGAAAACTGAAATTATTTGTCACAGATAAATTTTGTCTCTAGAAGTTCCTTGTTGCCCCATAATAAAAGAAATAAAATAGAAGATCTCAATAATTGATTTAAATCATCAAGAGAACGTGAGCTCACTTCCCATTGCATCAGGAGAATTGGTGCTGTGAACTCTGAAAGTGAGGTTCATTGCATGATGTCTTAGGAAAGTGATCAAGATTATGAATTTTCTTCATGTTTGTGCCTTTAAACATGACCAGCTTACTGGATATGCTGAAGAAGTTAAAGCAGAAAATGGAGATCTGGTTTGCTTTAATGCAAGCAGATGGCAGGTCATGGAAATCCTGAAGAGCTATACTCGGCTGCTTTTGTTACTGGTGTTACTTGTTTTCTACATAAAGACTAACAATTTTATAAAAATGAAAACATTTCTAATTGAATGTATGCATCAAATTTTGTGCTAGTCAAGGATCTTTTTAGCATGATAATTATAAATATCAGAAAGGTTACCATTTAACCAAATTCCAGCGTACGATTCAGTGGCATTAAGGACATTCACAATATTGTGCAACCATTGCTACTATTCATCTCCAGAACTTTCTCATCCTCCCAAATGGAAATACTGAACCCATTAAACAATAACTCCCTGAACCTTCCTGTCCCCCAGTCCCTTGTAACCTCAGTTCTACTCTCTAACTCCATGAATGTTCCTATTCTAGGTACCTCATAGAAGTAGAGTCATACAATGTCCTTTCTACTGCTTTATTCATGTCAAGATTTTTTTTTTTTTTAAATAAAAGGACTGCCCTATATTTCTGGCCAAAGGGATAAACTCTAGGCCCAGCTTAGCTTCATTTTGTCTCTAGAAGTTCCTTGTTTTCCATAAAATTACCTACAGACACTTTCAGTGTGGAATCAAAATAATTGTGCCTTAACGGAATATACTTTTCTTAAACAAGGAAGCTTTAGACTTCTGAGTGCAGTATTAATGATATAACCAGAGTATATAAAAGACTCATACTAGCCTCCTAATTGTGACGTTTTATAAGGTTAACTTTGCATAAACTGTTTTGGATCTGCTATTAGGTTGCTCTTTTAATGCATATTTTTGAAAAATTAAGAAGCTATTTTTAATCATTGCCCATTTTTGACCAAAGGGAAAAAAAACATAAAGCTATTTTCAAAAGAATTTCATATCAGTTGACCAACTTTTTCAAAGCATAGATACCCTTACTGTAGTCTTATCTTTAGTCATGGTCAATTTTTCATTATGACTTATGTACACTTTGCTAGTTTGGTTTTATTCCATTCTGCTTTTTTCTTTAATGTCACTGTGAGTTAGAACTTTTCTGTGTTATTCACATCAAGAAAGCAAAGTCAAATGGCACAGACAACAAAATAAACCAGGCTTTATTAACTCCAGTAACTGGATGTCCAGAGATAGGGCAGGCTCCACGGTTGCCAGATATAGTGTGGTCACCATTTCTTTTGGTTTGTTCTGTTTTCTGGAATCTTTGCTTCATTTCAAGTCCCTTTTCCAACATGACTGCACAATGTTTGCCAGAAGCAATCGAGACTACATTCCCTCTCTGCCAACTGCAGAAAAAGTGAGAGCCTGTACTTCTGTCTCAGCATTTCAAATGGTAATGCGAGACTTTTTTGGTACCACTAAAGTCCATGCCCATCCCTAGACAATTGACAATAATCAGAGGACTGAAAGAACGTGCTTACGAGCTAAGGCAACTGAAGACTTATCGCTAGGAGGAGTCAGCTTTCTCCAAAGCACCTATGCTATGATACTGAGGTAATTCTGGGAGGTAAGAAGGGGGATAGGGTGCATGCCAACCCACCACAGTATGACCCATTATCACATCCTGTGAATAAAATGAGGAAATATTTCAAAATTATTTTAAAAATTACATTGGGGAGTATGTGGCCATTTTCAGGTGGAATATTTCATTACTTTCGTTACTATTACTTTACTATATATAAAGCTTGACTATACAAACTTTTAATTTCCTAATTTAGAAATCTTAGAGCATAGTGATAATATTTGGATCAAGGATAGCATACAGAACATGAAAAAATGACTCTCATCTATTTTCTTGTTGTCATATGATAGAAAAGTAAAATGCCTGAGGCCAGGCATGGTGGCTCATGCCTGTAATCCCAGCACTTTGGGAGCCAAGACAGGGGGATCACTTAAGGTCGGGAGGCTGAGGAATGAGAACTGCTTGAACCTGGGAGGCAGAGGTTGCGGTGAGCAGAGATTGCGCCACTGCACTCCAGCCTGGGCAACGGAGTGAAACTCCGACTTGAAATAAATAAACAAACATTCAGATAAACTTTAGCTCCCAATTTGAGGACACTGCTCTCCTTTTCCTCTTTCTCTTACCTTCCCTTTTTGTGGAGCAAGAGCAGGGCTGAAAGGAAGTGATAGAGTTAAGAAAGTTTCAGAGACTGATAGAGCTGAGGATAGAGAATGCAGTGAGACCTAGAAGGTGGGTAAAGGACTGGGGTCGCTTACGTAGTCAACCAAAGGGGCCATGACAAGATGATAGGCTAATGAGAAAGCAAAATGGCCAAGGTCAAAGAGGTAACCAGCAAGTTTGGGATACTGGTTACGTACAAGGAGATTAGACACATAAGTACATATATTGAAGACAATGGAAGTCAAGTTTCTCACTATCAGGAACACAGATATTGGGGAAACTAAAATGAACATGATAATATTATTGGATTGGAAGTGAAAATCTTGTATGAACTCACAGGATAGATAGGTAGATAGATAAATAATAGATGTAGATCGAAATAATGGATATAGAATAGATACAAACATGTGTGACACACACAAATATATTTTCTATTTCCTTATCTAGAAATATGTATACACATCCATTAATTTCTTATTTTGTTTACTGAGAGGACTTAGAAGCTATGAAGTACATGTATGAATGAGCACACCTAATCCTGGACTCTTAAGTCTTTTCTAGTAAAAAGGCATTTTCACTAGATAATTTTTAAGTGGCTTTCACTTTCTCTAATACATTTTTGTAATTCTATTTTGTTGAATATATTTTTACATTCTATTAATGTGTTTGACTCTTGGTCCTGATTTTGGTTTTGATATATAATCTTCCACAAGAACCAGATTCCTTAGAGAAATGGCTGATTCTAAGACCATTGGCATGAAAAGCACAAAAGGAACCAGGACCCTGTGCCAGAAACTAAGAAACTCCCAAAGAATGACATGGGCATGTCAAAATGACAGGAGCCAGATGGAATAGACTGCAACTGAATAACAAATCTGGGCCAATGTCAACATGAAAATAAATAATAATAAATGGAATACAATAATTTAAATTAACAAAGTAATGATTTCAATAGAAGAAAAGGATTTTTTCTTATAATAGGATGACAACTTGCAAATGTGGAAAGAAAAACAGACATAGATGAACACTGTCTGGTGGCCATCACAGTGGTGGTTGATTCAGGTGAGTCATGAATGGATATTAAAAGGCAAGGGAAGAAACTACAAAATATAAGGGGTGGTACCAGTAAGACCACAAAATAAGATGATAGATATAAATACAAAAATATTAGTGATTTCAATACGTGAAAATGGACTATGTGACCCATTTAAAGCACAAATATTATGTAACTGGATTTAAAATACAGGGAAGGCCAGATTCGGTGGTTCAGATCCATAATCCCAGCACTTTGGGAGGACGAGGCAGGTGGATTGCTTGAGCCCAAGAATCCAGGACCAGCCTGGGCAACATGGCAAAATTCCATCCTACAAAAATTACAGAGAAATTAGCTGGGTATGGTGGTACGCCCTGTAGTCCCGGCTACTTGCGGGGACTGCGATGGGAAGATCACCTGAGCCTGGAAGGTCAAGGCTGCAGTGAGCCATGATTGCTCCACGGCACTCCAGCCTGGGCAACAGAGTGAGACCCTGTATCTAAATAAATAAATAAATTATAATAAAAAAAGAGGTTACATGCTATTTACAAAAGATATCCTAAAATATAAGGACATTGAAAACATAAAAAATATAATAAGGTTATAGCAAATTAATATTAAAATATAAAATGTCCGCTGCATTTATAAAGGTATATTAGACAAAATCAATTTAAAAAATGTATTAGAGAAAATGATAGCCACTTAAAGTGATGCACATTTCAATTCGCCAGAAAGACATACGTGTTCTACCCTTGTATTACCTCAAAACAGAGCTTCAAATTATTTAAAGGAAGAATTGACAGAACTGTGAGGGACTAGACTAATCCACACAGAGAGAGATTTTAGCATAGCTCTCTCCATAATGATAAATCATGTAGTCAAAAAAATCAGTTAGATTATGAAATCTTTGAACCACAAAATTAATAAGGTTAACTAAAAGAAGCACATAGAATACAGAAACCAATTACACTCATGATTGTAGGATATGCTTTCTTTTTAAGCACACATAAAGAATTTAAGAATACTGATTATGGCTGTATTACACAAATGACTACTCAAAGGATCCCTCAGCCTCAACACTGTTGACATTTTGTTCTGGATAATTCTTTGCTATGGAGGATTGTCCTGTGCACTGTAGGATGTTTAGCAACATCCCTGCCCTCTACCCATTAGATACCAGGAGCAACAAACACCCTTTACCTTCCTCCCTCTACCCCTCCATCTCTGCTGTTAAACTCATCAATTCCCAGAGTATTGAAGACTTAAACATATAAAGCAAAAATTTTTTTAAAAAATCTCAAGATAATGAGATTATGTTCTTAGGATAGGGAAATTTTTTATGCAAGACCCAAACAGAGAAAGCTATAAAGGAAAATTTGGAATTTGACTGTATTAAATAAAGAACTTCTGCTCATCAAAAACTGTCACAAATAATGTGAAAATACAAGAAACACACTGGAGGAATATATTTTTAACATCTTCAGAATACATAAATTCTGTACATCAAAGAGAAAAACATAAATGGTAACTTACATAATTTATAACGGGAGAAAGAGCAGACACTTGACTGAAGAGGAAGATTCAAATAGCCAAACAGTATATAAAAAATTCTCAATCTTAGTAATAAGGTATTACAAATTGAAGCTGCAGTTGGCTTCCATTTTATACCCCCCTGGCTGCAACATTTCAAAAGTTTTATAATATCAGATGTTAGAAACGATGTGGAACAAATTTTAAAATATTTGGAAACCACTTGATTCCATCTTGTAAGTTTGAAGATGTGCAAACCCCATTATCAAGTCCAATCCTAGGTCTATACCCTAGTGTCTTAGTCTGGTCTGGCTGCCATAACAAAATATCAGCAACTTAATCAACAGGAATTGGTTTCTCACAGTTCTGAAGTAAGGGAAGTCCAAGACCAAGGTGCCTGCCAATTAGGTTTCTAGTGAGGACTCTCTTCCTGACTGCAGACGGTCATCTCATTGTATTCTCACATGGCCTTCCTTGGAGCATGCTAGAGAGCTATAGAGAAATAGAGAGACAGAATCTCTTCCACTTGTTATAAATCTACCAATTGTATTGGATTAGGACCCTATCTTTATGAACACATTTAACTTCACTTCCTAAAGGCCCTATTTCTCAATACATTTACATTGAGTGTTAATGTTTCAGCATAAGAATTTGGGGGAGGGGCCACAATTCAGTCCATAGCACCTAAAGAATGTGTTGCATATGTCCACCTGTTAACATATGCAAGTTTCACAACCAACACAACTGCCTGGTGAAACTCCAGCCACATTGTCGTGGCAATCTGCTAATGACCAGACACTTCATGAAGCAATCACAGAAAACACAACCCACCTGAGCTGACTCAGACCAGCAGCATCATCCCAGACCTCGCACAAAAGAATCAGCTAAATCAAATGTGATTTTTTTTAAGTCACTAAGTTCTGGATTGTATGTTTATGCAGAAAGAACTAACTGATATAATAGATATTTGAACTATCTCTGAATTTATACATGCTTCAAATTTATCCAAATTGAATCCAATTACAAGTGCTTATCATATGCATATATGTTTTTTTCTGTAGTTACATAGGACAAAATCCCCTACTCTCTAGCTGGTGAGATTAAAAAAATGAGATACAAACTAATTCAAAATGTAAATGATTAAAGATGGAAATAGTAGTTCAAGGCAATACTTTTAATAGATTTTACAAGACAATGGATTACTCATAGTTACATAGTAGATAAAATAAATGATAAAAGAGAAGTGTTTAGACTCAGATTATAAGGAAAGTTCTAAAAGATGAGGTAGAATATAATTATTTAAATCATTTATACTTTGATATTTTATTCATTTAAAGTGTATCTGTTCATTCAGGTGGAGTTTAACTGTTTCTCAAAAAGCAAAGTTCAATTTGAGGATTGTCATATATTAGGCAATATGCTAAACCCTGTAAATTAAAAGATAATTGACACCTAGATACCATATATGATAACAAATTAAAAATAGAGGTAAATATCCCATAGAAGTGAGATAGTTATGTCTTTCATTGGTTTGGAGAATCCTTTTTTATTTCTTTTACAACTTTTAAGTTCAGGGGTACATGTGCAGGTTTGTTACATAGGTATACTTATGTCCTGAGGGTTTGTTGTACAGATTATTTCATCACCGAGTATTAAGCCCAGTGCCTATTAGTTATTTTTCCTGATCCTCTCTGTCCTCCCATCCTCCACCCTCTGATAGGTCCCAGTGTATGTTGTTCCCCACTATGTGTCCACGTGTTTTCATCATTTAGCTCTCCCTCGTAAGTGGGAACATGCAGTATTTGTTCTTGTGTTAGTTTGCTAAGGATAATAGCCTCCTGCTCCATCCATGTCCCTGCAAAGGACATAATATCATTCTTTTTTATGGCTGCATAGTATTCCATGGCACATATGTATCACTTTCTTGGAGGGGTGTCCTAAAGGGTAAAATATCATTAGGTAAGCAAATAAATATTGGAGGATGTAGTCAGAACCAAACCCCAAACACGTGAAATAACACAGTATAGTCATACTACTTGAAGTAAGTTGTTTCTTATTCAACAAATATGGAGCAAAATCTATATTTCAATCTCTGTACTAGAAAGAGAATACAATAAAGAATAAGATAGAAATGGTCCAAAGGAACTCTTACCAATGCAGATAGTCACACAATGAAAAAGCAAACCAACTAAGGTAAAATTACAAGTTAAAAATAATGTGGCCAGGCATGGCGGCTCACACCTGTAATCCCAGCACTTTGGGAGGTTGAGACAGGTGGATCACAAGGTCAGGAGTTCGAGACCAGCTTGACCAACATGGTGAAACCCTGTCTCTACTAAAAATACAAAAATTAGCTGGGCATGGTGGCACATGCCTGTAATCCCAGATACTCAGGAGGCTGAGGCAGGAGAATCACTTGAAGCTGGGAGGTGGAGGTTACAGTGAGCTGAGATTGCACCACTGCACTCCAGCCTGGGTGACACAGCAAGACTCCGTCTCAAAAAAGGAAAAAAAAAAAAAAAAAAAAAAAAATGCCACGAAGAAAAAGACCAGAGTGCTGTTCAAAGTCTAGTGAGAACCGATTTAAGTATTTTCACCAGAAGAGTAGCATGATTTAATTTGACAAATTTAGCACTTTAGACTTTCTAAGATAAAAGTTATACCTGGTGCTGAATTGTGTCCTCTCAAGATTTATAAGTTGAATCCCTAACCAGTAACTCCAAATGTGACTATATTTGGAGACAGGGCTTTTAAAGAGGTAAGCAAGTTAAAATGAGGTCCTTAGGGTAGGCCTTAATCCAACCTGAATGATGTCCTTATTAGGATGCTTAGAGAGACACTGGGGGAATGTACAGAAGAAACACCATGTGAAGACACAGCAGCAAGGTAGCCATCTGTAAGCCAAGGAAAGAGGCCTCCGGAAGAAACTGAACCTGCTGACACCTTGAGATTGGACTTCTAGTCTCCAAAACTGTGAAAAATAAATTTCTGTTGCTTACGTCAGTAGTACTTTGTGACTGTAGCCATAGCAAACTAGTTATTGATTTCTTTCTGTCTGCTAGCTAGCTAGCTATTTAAAACAAGTTAACAAATGGTCACAAAGTAGAAATAATAACAACAAAATAAAAACTAGACCTGTAGAGTATCCAAATACAAAAACAGGAAAGACAAAGTCTTCTAAGTCAGACTTAGTCCTAATTTGAACTTCATGCTGGAGGTGAAGGGGTACTATTGAAGAGTTTTAGTATATAGACTGCATGACCTATATTCAAGATTTATATGAAAAGTAGTACTCTCAAGTTCCATTATGAATCTGGAAATAATGTGGATGGATGAAAGGAAAGACTGGGAAAGGGAGTCAGAACAGAGACTCTAGGAACAGTCCAATCAAGAAATGGTGAAAGTCTGATGATCTTAAGCTTCCTCTTGCAATAGGAAGAGTGTCAATAGAGAGTACACATCTCTTGTTTGAGGAATTGGGTTTAGTATTTAAGAAAGTTTTGGTATTATCACTGAGAGGAAGGAGCAATGGAGCTGATTAAGGACACATAAAAAAGATGGTTGAGTGGCTCTCCATTCATATAGGAGATCATACGTTCTTCCTGATTGTATAGTATTCTTCCTGGTGTCTGGTGACTTGTCCATCTAGCACTTCTCACTCTTTCATCTGGAAAAGTCTCTTCCTTCTGAAAAATTTCGCAGTCTCCCATGGTAGGAATCTCCCTCAAATTCGAGCTTCAATGCTGTTTAATTACTCTGCCTCCACGGTCACACTGACTGAGCTGAGTGAGCATCTGCCCCAAGCTGAACCAATCCTAAGGCCTAAATGATCCACTGATAACTAACATATTCAGAACTAGTCATTATTCTAAGTTCTGCATGGTAAGTCATTTAATCATCATAGTGATGCAGTGAAGTAGGTACAATTATTATTTCCTTTTATTCATATAAGAAAATTCAGGCACTGGGATGTAATCTTGTCCCAAGTCGCATATAGACCAGGTTTTACATTCCAGGAATCTAGTTTCACATTCCACACATTCTTAACCACTACCTGATAATGCCCTTGATCAGTTTCTTCATTCAGAAATATGCACCTGGTCCAAGATGACCCAATGAGAGTTCTTCCTTGGATTTGTGTCCCTGGGTGCTGGAGTTAGAAGCAGTGTGCATGGTTGCTTCTAGAAACAATGAATCTAGTTGTTTAGAAACTAAAATGAGGAACTGAAGAAGACACCTTGACAAGTGTGTCTTCAGAAATCAGAGATGATATGAGGAGACGTTTGAATCTCTGGTCAAAATTATCCCTGAGACCAACTGGAGCCCTGACTTCTATTGATGTGATGATGTGAGCGGATTCAGCCCCTTTCTAGATAAACTATCTTAAATTTTAAAGCTTGCAATTAAGAGTCATGAGTAATTAAGGATACAATTCTGCATAACTGTGGGAGAGTCTTTAGCAATGCTCAGTCATCCAGTGGGATGGCAGATAGCTGTTACTGCTGGCTGGGAATTCACCAGGCAGTTATGTTAGGAAGACAGGAGTGCAAATAAGTTGAACATGTAGAAAAACAATCAGGTGAGAAAATAAGTGAGGACAGAAGGGAGTGGTATCCTTGGGGAAAAGAAAGCAGACTGTGGGGTAGGCTTGGTCAAGTAATTTAATCAGCCAGACTTTAGATGCCTCATTTTCATACTGGGATAAGAAAAAATTGCCTATCTTTCTTATGTATTATGAGGATTAGATGAGATAATCCATATAAACTATCTAGCACAGTGTTCACACAGTGCTTGGTACATAGTAATCCATAATATCGTTGTTATTGAGGTTAAGTGGCCAATGGTAAGGGAAAGTGGATTCACAGAGAAGGGGATGTTTGAGCATAAAATACTGAGGACAAATGAAGTCAGATAGGTAAGAGGATGCAAGTAATCCCCCTTCTCTTATGCCTCCATGCCCACTTGTTCATCCCCTAACTTGCAATACGGGTGATAGTAGACTCTCCTATACACATTCCATAGAGGCAAAAGTCATAGTTTAAATAATGTACATAGATGATTTCAGTGATAAAATCTAAGTAATATACAAAGTTAATAAAGACAAAAAAATAAAATCCAAAACACTGGTAAGCATTTCCATTTTACATTTTTCTTTGCAACCAAAATAGTTAATTATTAAAACATTAATATAAATGTAATTGCATCATCAGTGATGAAATCTCTCTCCTGCCTGTAACAAATGCGATTTCAGCTTGTACTTTGCAATAAGTGATGAAGAAACTTCCAGATGGAGAGGTTTAATTTGTGAGATTTTCCCTAGTCTATTCGCATTGGCTTTAACTTCCATTTTAAATTACAGAGAGAATTCCCAAAATTTCAAATAGCCCCAAGAGATCTGGTGAAATAGCTAATCTCTTTCTATGAGCATGCTAACAAAAGCAATTTCTTACTGAGCTATATGTTACCCAGTGGGACTGATAATGAATCTGCATTATGGTAACCTTTATAGTAAGGGAAGATAAGAAGACCTTTTAGGGAGGTGTATTTATTAGGTGGTGAATATGTCTCTCTGCGTAAGGATTTTTCTGTTTAGATCCATTTTTCACTCAACTATGCCAAGACCTTCTATCTTTCTGTTTTTGGAACATGTCTGAATTTATAAAGCCTATTCTATTACATATCACAGTGACAGTAAATATCAAACACCAACATGCTGTATAGCTTGCTCACTGTTCCATTTCTCTCATTTTGAAAAAGCAACCACATTTACATAGATCATTGTGGGCTTTATACTAATTTCCCCCTAAGATTTATAGAGTTCAAGCTTCTACTCACACAGAGTTCTGTGATTATTTATTTGTTTATTTATAAATTGGAGGTAGGGGGGTGGAACTTGCCTGTTGTCACCCAAATATAAAAAGCGGCATTTACTGGGAGTCTCCTACAGAGGGCACCTTCACCTTATTGGAAACCCAACGGAAAGAGAAGCTCAGTGGTTACCGGAGGAATAATAACTAAACCTCAAAGGCAGAAGCACACGCTTGCTTTGCTAACCCGTTTTCTTCTCTATGGTATCTTTGTTACCTTATCTTAAATGGAAAAGAGCTGGCACCCTTTGTATAATCATTCATAGATTCAGGCCAGTAACACTACCTTATTATTATGTTCAGCTTGCTTGTGGGTGAGCTGGAGACAGCTGTTCATATTGCCTAAGAGGCAACAGATCAATGAAAGGAAGGGAAGGACAAGTTTTGAGCTGCCTTTTTGCAACAATGTCCTTTATACAACAGAGGATATTTTTAAAGCATTGTATTGGAAAACAAAGGCTGATAATAAAGTAAAATGTTTACATAACAAATCTTTGCTGTGTTGTTATGATTAGCAAGTGCTTTTAGACTAAAACTACTTAAATGGAAACAAAAAAATATATATTTTTCTGGATACCAAAAATGCCATGCATTATAGACTATAAATCTAAGAAAGTAATTGCTACTTAGAAAATTCTGAAAATAGGCATGTGTGAGCAAGTATGTGTGTGTACAAGTATGTGTGTGTGTGAGTGTGTGTGTGTGTGACATAGAAAGCAATTCCTTGAAACTATTTCTTTGTAGCTAAATTATTAAAAGATATTTTGTGATCACATTTTTAAAATAAGAGACTTTATGCTAAAAAATACAAGTACATATTCCTAGAAAATATTCTTTAAAATTTTTTTTCAGTATGAATTAAGTGCCATATACATTTAGAGGGCTTGACATATAAGATTAATCTGATGTTGATTTTTGAATGTCTTATGTTTTATAATAGCTAATAATATTAATATATGTAAACTCAAGATGTGTAAACAACACTTTATGTATCTACCTTTGACAATTCCTGATTAGGGGGCTTCTTGTGGAAATTCAACAAGTAATAGTCAGATTTACTAGAAGAACATTTTGACATTTTGCCTAAGAAAACTTATCAAGATAGTGATGATGATTATTCCTGAATGTTAAGGTTAAAAGAAACATACAAGACATAAGTTTGTCTCTTTACATTTGCATACAAAATGCTATTTGTTTAGTTGCTGAATGTACCATCTAATACCTATTATATTTACAATGAAACTTGTCAGTTATAGATTATTAATTATATATTCTCTTTTCATATTCTGTGCTTAGAACTAATTTAACTACCAATTGCTGCTATAGGCATAAAACATTTAGGAACATTTCTGCTTTCTTTTAAGTTTAGCTTGAAATACACTACAATTAAGTATGAGTGCATTTTAGCTGCTGAAATTAGTTTGACCTTCCATCTTTTTTAATGCTTTAATAAGTCAAGACCTACAGCTTCCTATTAGGACTAAATGTTCAGATTATTGGAAATGTAGTTCTTCTTTAGTAATCACAATTATTAATTTATCAACCAAATCACTTGCATAAAAACATAACAGAGAACAGCCTGGTAAGCATGTATTTATGCTAATGCTGTTATCAATGTGTTTCAAAAATCAGTTAAATTAGTTTCTGTGGGAAAAAGACCCATTTTCTAGTTCAACTGAGTTGGTTGCCTTGTCTGAGAAAATGCCTAGAAATGCTCCATCCACCTGCCCATGCATTCCCGCCTCATTGTTGACATTTCCCGGTGTTATGTTTAGTGGTTTCTCCCACTTTGTTGCATTCCAGAGCTCAAGGCACTTCTTTGAAGATGCAAGGCCATTCAAGTCTTCCTTACTTTGCAGCTTCACTCTAAAGGGAGAGTAAATGAAAAAGTCACGCAGTTCAGACAATTTAAATGTGGCAGCAGGAGAGCATGGGATTGCTCTGTTAGGAAGAGCTCTGAGTGATCCCTGAATCATCTGGGAAACAAGTAGAAAGTGACCTTTTTTGAAATAAGGATGAAAAAAGATCGAAGAAAGAGCCTGGATAGTCCCATATGGAAAGCAGACTGAGGTTGGTAAGAGACGATAGAAAAGTGTTTATGGAATCAACTGCTGGCCCAATGCCTGATTTTGCAGCACACTCCAACAGGTAGGTGACTTTTACTGGTGGATGCTGCCATTTTCTAACCAAAGGAAACCAGATCACGAAAGTCAAAGAATCACAAGGCTTTGTGCAGCTTGACTTTCTAACATCACATGCAAGTGAAGTATTTCTCAAGATCTCAAAAAGTCTCATCCCTGAAATAACAGTAGTTCTGCAAGTTTTGTGTTTGTTTGTTTCCTTCATCCCCATTATGTTGCACTGTAGCATATCAGTGCATTCATCTAAGTAGCCATTGAGAACACATCAGTAGCTCTATTATTTGAGCACACGGAGATCTATTATACAGGAATAGAAAGAGAATCATGAGTTTGGATCTAACTGGGCCTCTCTATTATTTTTTCAGTTCTCTTACATATGAAATGAAATAAAAATGTTTCCCCCCTTTTACCCAGAAAGTTTCCTTTTAGGGTAGTTGGGAGAACAAATCAATGAGGATTTGATTTTAAACTAATACCTGACTAGCTGTGCCTTAACTAGCTGTGAGTACAAAGGGACATTTTCACATACTGTTAATTGTCAATTTTCTCTTTTGCAAGATCAGGAGTGATACATGAGGATGAATCTGTTGGGCTCATAGTGAGGGGCAGACTACAGTTCTATCCTGACAGTGTTACTGAGATTGCCTCAGATCTTGAAGGGAAAGATTGGAAAGCCATTTGTGATGTCTGGCATGGTCACTGGGGAAATGGTAGCATGAGATCTGCAATGTTAGGATTAGATGATCTTCCAGACTCCACTAACACAAAATTTCAATGGTGTTATGGTAAAAAGACTCAACAGAAATAATGTACAGTAAAGGCTGATAGGGATGAGTGTCTTTTTCTCCTTTGCATCCTTAGCAACTAGCATATGGTCGATGCACAAAAATAAGTATGCTTCATATAACAGAGATTGCTATGTACATTAAAGTGATGGTGGTATTATAGTAAACAACTTTACAAATTGTTACACATATGCACACTTACTCACATTTGGTAAGTAAAATTTCACACACTCATCTACTTTTCCTCCTCCTCTGTAGTAGCACTCCAAGATGTACTCTCACTTATATTTTCAGTCCTGATGAAGACTCTAATGGCTCCTCTGATGACTAAGAAAAGAAGATTCTTTTCTAAATGGGTCCCAAATGCCTGCCATAGTTACAGGCCTATGATTCTTTTCTCCAGCTATTTGAGACCCAGCTTCTTAGCATCTCGGATTTTTTGCTCTAAGAAGTGTCCTAAATTCATTGTATATTAGGACAGAGTTGAATGAGCATATCTACAATTTTACTACTTATCAATATCTTGGTCTGAATCAAACAATATACCATTTGGAGAAGGAGCAGTTTACATAATTTGGGGGTAAAGGAAATGGATGGCATAGCATACTATCAGTTTTTAATTACCCAGATGACATTTATTGGGCACCCCACAAACCCTAAGCATTATAGTAGATATCCAAAGCAAAAGAAATGACTTGAGACCACCTGAAGAGAAACATATCAACAAGTGTAAACACATAAGATAATTGTCTCTCCCATCAGAATGCAGTGTGAAAATTATTACAACACACAGGAATAAATCAGCAAAGATTCCTGGATGTGTGGAATCTTGAGCCAATCAGTTAATTATAAATTCTGACTTAGTCAGAAATAGTCATTTTATTTAGTTTCTTCTCCAAATATGAAAGAGTATATTATGAAGATATGCTGGATATGTGAATGAACTGAACTCCGGTTCAAAAGCTAAAATGACTTTAAAGCATGTGGGAAAAGCATGTGCCTGAAGATGACAGTATTGAAACATCTCCCCAAAGGAGGTATATTCAGAGCTGGCACTTGGGTTATGCTAAGCAAGAATAAAGAAGTCTGTAAAGAATTCTTAGGAAGTACTTTCTTATATAGCACCCTGCCAGTATCCCAGCCTTCTCTTGAAAACTTGAGGAGTGAAGGGTTGATCTGGGAAAATCTATTCAAATCAAATACTAATAGCAACAACTTAGAGCCTGGCATGAACACTAGTAGTAGAGGGTTGCATTACTATTTGTATGAATTATTTTAAAAACAGTTAATTTCTTAGTTTAAAATGGGCCAGGCGCATTCTCAGAGCCATTGTGTCTTTTTCCATTTCATTGTTTTAAAACTGCACCTTTTTTTTTTTCAAGATTTAACCTTTGCTAAAGCATAGGGCTAAGACACAATCACAACAAAACACCTCCCCCTTAAAACCAGTACTTCAGAGCCCTGTTAAATCAAAAGAAAAATTCTTTCTCTCCTCCCCATTCCCACAGCCCTCAGGATTTTAAATGGTAATGATCAGTTCATTTGAGAAAATGGCATTTTAGTGCTTCCCTTCACAAGCTCTTAAGGTGTATAAGGTGTCTCTTTCCCAGTGATGTGCACCTCCTTTTGTTTTCTAGCATTACTGGAACTGACCTGGCATGGATCACTGGGTGAGCAGGCAATCTTAAACACTTCTCATATAAATTACTGGTTCCTTTCCAAGTGCAATTGCTCACAGGGTAATACACCATTTTACAACTCTGATAGCAAAGTCTCTTCGTTCTACTGAGTTCCACACCCCCGACTAATCCCACCACCAGGAAATGTACAGACAAAAAGACTGATGGAGATGTGAACCTCAGAAATGTAAACTCTGGTTCAACTTCCAGTACGCACATAGTGGGCAATTTGGAATCCTTCAATTCTTCTCTTCCCTTCTTGAATTGTCAAATATTATTTTCTTGCTTTAAAAGACACCAATGAAAATAAAAATATCAAAATAACATACTTTACATATGTAAAAACTAAAAAAAGTGAGCACTAATGAATATGGACAGCTATTAAAATATATTTGTAAAAACTTTCCAGAAAAGAAAATAATGCTCGCATTTTATGATTTATGTTTATTAGATAGAAATGACACACTGTACTTCCATGCAAATGAAGCTCATGTTAAATAAGCACTCCTAGATACACTGGATGCTAATGATGGCCACATTTTCCAAACCAATGTCTTTTTTCCTGTAAACTCTAATGACAAGATGTGTTTTTACTGTCAGTTGACTTGCATCAGAGCATGCAGTATTGTATTTCAGGTTGTGGCTCTGTAAAACCCTGTAACTTTCTTTGAAGTTAAACAGTGTCAGTCTGTTTCCATGTCTGAATAACTCTTAGAAGAACCTGCCTGACCCAAGTCAACTCCTTGAAACATACTATTTCCCCATAATTGATGTTCCAAATGAATGTCCTTTCATAATAAAATGTGCTGGAAAACAAAACAGCTTTGCATCCGGCACAAGTTGCATCATAATTAAATTTTATTTTATCCCATCCAGGCATGCTAAATGTTGAGCAAAATATAATTTTAAGTAATTTGTTTGTATTCTTATCTGTAGGAGTTGGAAATTAACAGCGTTGCTAGTTTGCGTTTACTGTTAAGCCTGGAGAGCAGAGAGATTGCTCTGCAAACATTACAGTTATTATGTCTGCAGTTGGTACTCTTTGTATAAATTATTGATCAGCCAGCTTATTTTTCTTTCTGCTTAATGGATATTATAGCATAGCCGTTTACAACGCTATAGTTAAGGTTGTGTCAGCACTTCCATTATAATAAACCCTCTGTTACAGGGGTTTATAACTTGTTGTAAAAATTTGCTCTGGGCTGAAACTTGACATACAAGATCTCAGGCTAGAAGGTGGCAATTGTTCTTCTTTCAACTTTTAAAAAAATCTCTTTGTTCTGGAAGGCAATAAATAAATAAACACTTTATTCTTTTCTAACAATCCATGAAATTTCTGACTTCAAATAAAACAATTTTTATAGGCTATTTGTTGGACAATGACCTCTTCTTTTAAGCATAGAGAAAGAAAAAGGACCAAGATAATAAGTTAAAACAACAAAGCATATAGAAAATCAACAGGAACTTTTATAATCAAGTAAAATACATTTCTCCTAATGCTGAAAAACTGCACAATAATTTATGCTTCAATATCAAACATATTTTTATGCTATAACAGATTATACATCCTCTCCCCATCTCAACTATGTCTCTTGAGCAATTCATATGCCTTCATGATGATCTTCTTTAGAGGAAAGCAAGTGTTGGGTTATTTAAAGAGAAAAGAATATGACAATTAGAAAATGCCATACATTAAAAGGTACAGTTACAAGTATGATGTTTATTACAAAACTAGGGATTGAAATATCTGTCTGACTTTTTGACCTTATTTCAGTCGAGTGCCCCATTCCTCTCACAATGACCTGATTTAAGAGATGAAGGGAATTAATCTCAATTTATGTTATTCTTGTTGCTGCCTCCTTTTACAATCTGACTCTACAATGATCTCAAAGTGTTTATTTTTTTAATTGAATAGTAGGCTGGGCAGCCCTTAATACCAACCTACAGATGAAATTAAGGACACTTAACTGGAAGTAAGTAGTGATAGGAAAGTATAACTACATTATCATGGAAAATTGACCATGTGTCATAGCAGTGATGCAGTTTGAAGTGAGGGAAGCAATTCCAGGATGAATTTATTTTATGTGTAACTATTCTTCTTGCCAGTACCCTCTCTCTTCAGTATGAGTTTGTAGATTTCTCAGAATGTACCCCATGACCAGTGAAGTATTTTTTGCCACGTGTCACCTTCATCCTGAACCAGGAGAAAAGGGGATGAGGATGGGTTAGGGAGGGACTAACAGTGGTGAAAACTGCACCATTTGTCTATGGGAACTATGTAAAGGTGAATGTGAATAGACAATTGCAATGCATTCAGTAAGTATATATACACAGTCTATGCATTCCCATGGTGTAAAGCAGAGCAGAGCTATTTATAACTATGTTAACCACTTCTTTATTAAGAATAAAAGTTGGCAATATAAAGTTTGAGTGCTTCAAATTATGATTTGTTCTCCTTCAGCTCCCCACCTTTTGTCCTTTGGGTAATTCACCATCAAGCTCTCTGTGCTTGATTAGAGAATGCATCCTTAAGTCTTGTGTTGTTCTTGAGGAGAAGGAGGGCAGTGGAAAAGAGAGGGAAGGAATGGAAGTGAGAGTCACCAAAAGTCAGAAGCTGGAAGGAAAAGTCAGGAGACAGAGTCTGAAAGTGTAAAAGTAAAGAAGTCTTTGCTTAAGGTAGTTGAGGTTTATCTGCTGAGCGGATTGAGAAGGCTGTGTGTCTGAGTTAAAAAGGCTTGAGACAGTCACTTGGCATAATTTCTCCATCTTCAATGATTTACTACTGAAGTGCAAACATCAATTTTGGATTCTCTCCTGAGAAACGTTTAACAAAGTCAGTGAACTACTGGTACCCTGATATCTTTTTAGATTTGCCAAACTTTGATAGCTCTTTAATAAACCTATGCTTGAAGTTTATCTTTTTTTTTTTCTCCTAAGGAAACAGGTTCATTAGTAAATATGTAGATGTAAAAATGATCTTCCTCTTTACTTCTCTATTCAGATATATCTTGGAATTGTTGAGAAATGCACTCTATTGTTAAAGCTATTTGTGCCGGGTGTGCTAATGCACTCTTTGATTGAGTGAATTAGCAGTCATAACAATCTGGCAGTCTGGCCATAGAAGTGTGCTCAAATTGATTTGTGTTATGGCTGGACTGGAAAATCTAGTGTTAGTTGTTTTTTGCCCTGGGGCATTGTTTGTACCAAACTCCACTTTTCATTTAATTTTCCAATACATTTTGAAAGATTGAAATGCTTGTGATCAACATTTGATCTACTTGCATTATTTAAAAAAAAAAATCTGAAAGTAATTTCAGATTCCAAAAAACCTTGCTTTCAATTAGAGTAAACATAATTAGAGTGACGTCGTGCTCAGAATGGTAAATCTCCTTTTGAATCTATTAAGCATTTTATCTCCCTGTCCTGTCACTGAAAGGGATTCATTCTATATCTGGAATATACATCTGTATGTTTTTGTGCATGTCTCTAAGAGAACTTGGGAAAAAATTAAAATAATAAAATTGCAGTGAATCTTTTCTTCTTGTCATTTCTGCAAATGCCCAAATTGTTTCCGTTTCACTTAGTGATGCTATAAAAAGTGATGCTATAAAAAAAATACTCTAAGCTTTTAGGAAAATTTGAGATATTCAAGAAATACATTCAGATATATATTGCCTTTAAGTTACTCCATCATTTTAGTTTTTTATATGCTATGAAATATGCATTTCCCTTTTTTCAAATAATGATATCAATTATTATATTGAAACTCTGAAGGTTTAAAGACATGACTTATCCTGGCTTTGTCAATATTTGTATCTTTCTTACAATCTTCTGCTTTGCATTCATTTACCAGAATTATAATGCAGCATGAATAAACCTAAAAAATGACTATTGATTACAGAGAAAGCTTTGTGAAATCATTTAGTCAGTTTCCCCACTTGAGAAATCAGTGAATAAAGTAGGTCAATAGATAAGAATGGAATGGATGTAATACAGTGCTGTGCTTCCCTGGGTTATAAAAAGGGTCAAAAATAGATCCCCATAGAATTCATATTTTCATACTCATAAAATAAAATTATACTTACCAAATCCCAACTCTAAGTCCATCTTTCTACAGATTTATTCTTCTTTTTTAAACCACAGGTTTTGAAAGTATGTTTTTATGTGTCCCTGTTTCATTTCCCTGTCACTGCCCCTTTTAACCAAATAGGATGCTCTCATCATCGGGCTAAAGTGCCCGTTGTCATCCAGGTATTCATCGGGACTTTAGCTGCCACAGCTACTTTGTATTTTCTTACTGTCTTACAGCAACCTTACAGCTCTTCTCAAAACTGCATTTCATACTGTACTGAACTCTGCATCCTGTGCCGATTTTTGTTAAGTAATAGATAGCAAGACCTGAGACCACTCTCTCGGTTAGTTCTCATTCGTAGGGATCTCCTTGTCGGGCGGGGGTTGGGGGGGAAGGGAGGACGGGGAAAGGGAGGGGAGGGGCCAGAAGGGGGTAGAGGGAGGGAAGAAAATACCTTCCCTGAACTAGTACAAGCTAAGCTTCAAACGATATCCTAGGAAAGAAATTAAAGACTTCTTAATTAGTGCAGCAATTAAGCTTTCTTGGTAGCATTTTAATCAGCACAGGCCCTATCAAAGGACAAACAGAACGATTTGCAGGTCTTTGAATTTTAAACAGTCTTATTGATTTCAGCACAATACATCTTCACAACACACAGGGAGAATTTTCTAATATCAGTTACAGTACTTTGAGTTTTGCTTATGCAAATTGAGTGAAGGTTGGGGAAGATGAGATGGAGGGAAAGGACCTGAAACAAGCGGAGATGTAAAACAATAAACAAGCAAGACAAAAGCTCTGAAAGCTAAATATGCAATGGAGTGAGAATTCAAAATCTCTAAGTTGATTTATCTGCTGTTGTTAAATAACTGTTTGCCTTACTCATTGGCAACATTGCTCAAAAAGAAAGAAAAAGAAAAAAAAAAGAAAGAAAAAAGAGATAAAACCTTCAAAATTGTCAAGGTTTTTATTTCCTACATATTTTAATTTGTGCTATATGTCTTTTCTAATCCTATTGTTTGATCGAAGGGGTAAGTGGTGCTTTCCTGAACTGATTTTGAGACCTGAGGTCAGGGGAAGGAAGTCTTGAGAGCTCTCATTCAGGTTGGGGCAAATATCTCTAAGCCCTGCTTCTGAGTGGAGCACGTGCTCGAAGGCAAAGGTTTCCCTACAGTAGAAAATTTGGAGTTTGCTTCGAAGCAAGGTGGGATTATGGCTTGGACTGCTATCATTACTTCCTGTCTGTAGCTTCTGAATGTGGCAGGTATTGGGTGAGTGATAGTTTAAGGAAATGTAAAAAATGAGAATGGTAATGGCAGATGCTCGGCATTTAATTCCCATTTTTCCATTTGTGGGTCTAGAACTTAACATAATGAAACTATAGTTTAGTCTTTTAAAACCATATCAAAATTTATTAAAGTTAGGCATAGAATTCCAAAATCAAATTAGCTTTTCAGGGCTTAATACTTTCTTCCTCCCCTCCCCTCATTAACATAGTAATTTGGCATGTCTTAAAAAAGTAGTACTTTCTAAAACATGCAAAAACACTTAAGGAAGTGTTTTGATATATGCGATATATATTGAATTCCTACTTTTAACTGATAACAAATTTGAAGACTAAAACCTTAACAAAAAATATTTCTGAATGTATTACAATACATTGGTTAACCAGGCCAAACAACTGTGTAAACTTTTGCTGTCCTTGCGGAAGTTCACGGACTTTTCTGCAACAATCGATTTTCTGAATTCTTATCTCCCAGGAAAGCCTCCTGATTTAACTGCTATGTCCCAAAAAGTTTAGTATAATCATACACTAATTAGTCCATAGTGTCATATTTCTATTTCTCGGTAGACAGTTCTTGCACTTTTTGACATTACGATTCACAGAGTTCAAAGGCTTAAAATGATAAAGAGAAATCTGATCATTTCAACACCAGAATGGTGAAAATTGTATTATAAAATTTCCCAACACTGTGAACCTGCTACTAATAGTTTATTTTAAAAATCTGCCAAATGCTAAAGCATTGCTTCATATCTTATAAACTTAATGAACATGTGTAGACCGGTTCAAAGGCTAACTAATTGAAGATACTTGGAGATATGAGTAGCAAATAGATTTGACCCATATTCAAATCATATGTTAGTCAAAAATCCTTGAATAAATACCTCAATGCAACAAGTTAGAAAAAAGAAGAAAAGGAAAGAGGAAAGAAAGGAGGAAGAGAGTCCAGTCTAAACTCAGCCTCATGTTGTTTTAAGCACAGCTACCCGTCTTTACAAGTCAACTAGTGAGCTTTGTTTTTGTTCTTCTTCTTATTTACAAAACATATATTTACTGACAAATTGAAAAGGACTTTCCAAAACTACAACAGCACTTTTCAAACATGAAAAAAAAGAAAAAAAAAAAAAAAACTATTGTGTTGTCCAAAAAACACATTAGCAGCTGGCCTTGGGTCTTAAAGGACATGAGGATAGTTGGTTACTATGTAAGACAGGTGATTTAATTATAGAGTTTTGGGTAAGAAAAGCCTTTTTCCACTTTCTAAATCTTCAAGGATGCCTTATCTCCTTGGTATCTCTAGGTTTAACAGGTATTTCTGACTGGCTTTTGGGGCGACAGTGAAGTTATTCTAAATCATCCACATCAAGGCAAGAATTTCTTTCCACCACATATTAGGAAATATGGAATTGAATACAGAGCTTTCCATTATTCTTAAGCGATTTCGGACTGACTTTCTTCTCACCACTTGAAAACTGTCCTGGAATTTTTCACTATCTTTATATAAATAATTTAGTAGAGAAATAAAACAATCATATGCAAAAGAACATTATGCTTTGCTTACATGTGAATTTTCCTCAAAATAATTTCTGAATAATTATGAAGTGGGGGCTGTGTTTTCATTTCTAGCTCATTGCCAAAACGCGTGGAGATGGATCCTAAATCCTTGAAGGAGAGCTCGGACCGCTCTGGCTCCTCTTTAAGTTGGCGGGCGATTGTTTAGAAGCTTTGGAAAAAATTACCAGTCGCCGCGAACGAAATGGAATGTGAGACATGCAATCTAACGGTAGTAGTAGAAGAGAAGTAGATGATCTCCCTCTCCTTTTCCGATCGCCACTTCTGTGTCCCTGGCTTTTCCTCTCCGTCCCTCCCACAGTTTCTTTCCGTATCCTCCCCCTCCCCTCCTCCTTTCCTCGCACGCTCCCTTTCCAGTGTCTCGCGCTCTCGGAGTCTCTGCTCCGAGTTCCTGGTTGGATAATTTGGGTTAATACTAGTGAGTGAGGTTTTTGCGGCTTCAAAGGGTATTTCAAGTTTCCGGAGCTCCTCCCCTCTGCACCGTGTGACAACAACAACTCGTCCAGCCGGCAGCCTGCACTTTTCAGCTCATTTTCTCTCTGTCATTCCCCTCTCAATCTTTGATCAATGTACTTGCCAGGGAGAGCCCAAGTCCTTCAAACCTCCTCCTTTTCACCTTCATTCTTAACTTTGTGCTAGAGCGGGACCCACACAACAACAGCCGACCCTCCCCCCCTTCCCCCCCAAACCAGCCCTCGATCCCAGCCCCCGGAGAGGACTCGCATTTCGACTTGCGGGACACTTTTGTGCGTTTCTCTCCAGAGCGCCTCTCGTGCTCGCCCCTCCTGCGCTCGCTCTTTATTACCTTCACCTCCTTTTCTCCCCCTTCTCTCCCTTTCTCCTTCTCGTTCTCTCCTGGAGTTGTTGTTGTTTGGCCCCCTCGCTCCTTCTCCCCCCTTTTTTCCCCTTCCCCTCCCGGGGGTGTGTGGCAACTTTTCCCCTCGCTTCTCCTGCGTCTGTTTCCCCTTATATGTGACCATGGCTGTGCCGGCGGCTTTGATCCCTCCGACCCAGCTGGTCCCCCCTCAACCCCCAATCTCCACGTCTGCTTCCTCCTCTGGCACCACCACCTCCACCTCCTCGGCGACTTCGTCTCCGGCTCCTTCCATCGGACCCCCGGCGTCCTCTGGGCCAACTCTGTTCCGCCCGGAGCCCATTGCTTCGGCGGCGGCGGCGGCCACAGTCACCTCCACCGGCGGCGGCGGCGGCGGCGGCAGCGGAGGCGGCGGCGGCAGCGGTGGCAACGGAGGCGGCGGCGGCGGCGGCGGCGGCGGCGGTGGCAGCAACTGCAACCCCAGCCTGGCGGCCGCGAGCAACGGCAGCGGCGGCGGCGGCGGCGGCATCAGCGCTGGCGGCGGCGTCGCCTCCAGCACCCCCATCAACGCGAACACCGGCAGCAGCAGCAGCAGTAGCAGCAGCAGCAGCAGCAGCAGTAGTAGCAGCAGCAGCAGCAGCAGCAGCAGCTGCGGCCCCCTCCCCGGGAAACCCGTGTACTCAACCCCGTCCCCAGTGGAAAACACCCCCCAGAATAATGAGTGCAAAATGGTGGATCTGAGGGGGGCCAAAGTGGCTTCCTTCACGGTGGAGGGCTGCGAGCTGATCTGCCTGCCCCAGGCTTTCGACCTGTTCCTGAAGCACTTGGTGGGGGGCTTGCACACGGTCTACACCAAGCTGAAGCGGCTGGAGATCACGCCGGTGGTGTGCAATGTGGAACAGGTTCGCATTCTGAGGGGACTGGGCGCCATCCAGCCAGGAGTGAACCGCTGCAAACTCATCTCCAGGAAGGACTTCGAGACCCTCTATAATGACTGCACCAACGCAAGGTGAGTCGCGGGGGATAGCCCCCGCCACCCGGGCCCCTTCCCACCCGCCTGCTCGCCCTGCCCTCGCTCCCTTCCGGGCGCCGCTAGCTCTGCGCGCCCGCGAGCCGCGCGCCCCGGCGAGCGCGGCCCTCTCCTCTCTCTGCTCCGGGCTGGCCAGCCGCGCCCGACCCCTGAGAACCTGGCACCTCACCCTGGCCAGACCTCGATCTTCGGCCGGGTCCGCCCCTTGCCCAGTGGGTCCCGGGGATGGGCTGCTGTGGGACGCGGGAAAAGCTGAGCCTGGGGGCGGAGGGGACGAACCGGAGGAGGAAGGCGTCTTTCCCGGAGCCATAGACCCTGCCCCGGGCGCGCGGGCGCCTGGAGACCCCTCTAAGCGCTGCAGTCCGCGTTTGTGTGCTCCCTAGGACCTGGGTTCCACCGCCCGCTTCCCAGCACCGACAGGGCTGATCCGTGGCGCCGAGCGGCGTCCCAGGGGCGGGGGGAGGTCGTGACCTGCTCCGCCGGGCTCCGGGAGCGGGGAGACGCGCTCCGGGTGAGGGGCCCGCTGGGAAAGGCTAGGGAGCAGGCCAGCACCCGAAGAGGGCACTTTGAGGTCGGGAGGGAAATGACCCGCGAGGCTGAGAGACCGGGGCCATCCCGGGGGATGAGCTCCGGGGAGTTGAGCTCCGAAGCCCGGAGGGGAAGCCCGTCGAGGGGAGGGGTCTGTGTGTTCGCGCATGTGTGCGTGTGTCCGCGTGTGAATGAGTGCGTGTGCAAAGAAAATAAAGGGGTGCGGTGGCCCCGGGGCAGATGGGAGGGCAACCAGCAGGTTTTCTTCGGTAGGGGGAGGTGACCGATTGCCCGAGACTCAATGGAAGTTGAACTGGAGAGATTAGGAAGGAAAGCCACGAAGCGCGCTCTCTCTGGATCTCTCTCTTCTGTCTCTTTCTCTCCAAAGTATGTTTTCTTTCTTTCTTTCTCTTTTCTTTTCTTAGAGGTTAGTAGCTTAAGCAGCGAGCAGGTGCACACTTTGCACTGGGATGCTCAGCGGGCCTGATACTCTGTTCCTTGGCTTCCCCAGCCCAGCAAAGCGCGCGCACGGAGGAGGCGGCGGGACCGGTCCCCAGCCAGACCAGTTTTATGCTAATGAACGCTCAGTGGGGGAGGATCTACCGAGAGGGGGCGGGAGTGGGGCAACTTGTCAGTTTCGGGTTAGAGATGATCATTCCACCCCCTTCACAGCTCCGCTTTGTCCCCACGGTTCGCTGCAAGGAATTGCAGAGGCAAAAGTTCAGAGTGGGATTCTGGGGGAAAGAGAATAGGGAAAGTTGAAGACCTGAAGCGGGCACGTGGGAACTGCGCGCAAAATTTGCGCGGAAACTTCGGTACCCTCCAAATAAGTTTGAAGATTGAGAGAAGGAGCGGAGTTGGTGTGTGCCCCCGCAGAGACAGGGAAACTTAGGTGGAAAGGAAGTGTAACAAGGAATTTGTGTTGAAAAAGCGCTAGCTCTTTTTTCCATGGAGAAAGACTTCTCGCTTAGTGCCCGAGAAGGCTGAGAAACGAAAAAGATCCGAATTCCAGTCCAGCAAAAGTCCTATCCTGACCTAGCCAGAAATTCTTTTCCGTGTTTAGGTACCCTTCGTTCCACAGGACATGGGTGTGTTTGGGCTTTGAACCTTCCACTATTTGGGGGTAAATGCTGTGTGTGTGTGTGTGTGTGTGTGTGTGTGTGTGTGTGTGTGTGTACGCGCGCGCGCCCAAATGTATGGACAGGTGGCAGTAAAGATGGGGGGTAGTGGGGGTTGCAGAAGCAAGATCACTAAATGTCATTTACTCAGATAATTGAAGTTGTTGGTCGTGCAGAATATAAAATATTTGCCCCAAATCTATATTAAAACTGTTTGAATCAGGTCAGAAAAATTGTTCTGGAGTTACGAAGAAAGCTAGGTGAAATTTGAAGCTAGTTCAGATATGATAGTTATAAAATTGTCTCCCTATCCAGTAAATTGGTGAATAGCTACTATTTTTTTTCTCCTTAGTAATCAAACATCTACTCTCCTCGGAATCCTCTTTATGTGTTTCTTACAACACACTAGATACTAGATAATTAAAGTCCATTTCACATACACATACGTAAACACACAAAATTGCTGGAGAAAACTTCCTTCAATGACTGCATTATAATAAATGTTATAATCAGTGTTAAACTTGATTTATTCCCTGAATTTTTGCCTAGATTTTAAGTCCTCACCATGTGGTTGGAGAATATTCTTAGTTATTAACTAAATTTTTTTTTCAAGTTTTTTTCCCCTCTGAGGTTAACAACAGATCTGGAGTTTAAACTTGCAGAGCCAAGATAAGTCAAATCCAGTGGAACTGTTTATCTCTTCACAAATATCTCATCACTACTGTAATTATGTTTCAATCACCTGGCCTTAATAATTTGCAATTACATGTGTTGCTTTAAAACCCTATTTCAAGTTATTTTTAAGTTAAAGGCAGTAAGTTTGTTTATTTAGTATTGAATTTGATCATATGTCAACTAAAAAAAAGCTTACTCTAACTTAAATACATGCAATATTGTAGTCATTAACTTGAGAAGGTGTTTAGTTGCAAATACCTACCTTGATTTTCCTAACTCTGCCACTGATTGAAGAAATTGAGAACTTGTAATGGAACTCCCTTTCACCAGATATACTATTTACCTTATATTATTATTTTTAATGATTATAATAAGCATTATTGTCTTATTTCTTAACTTCGAAAGCTTTGAAATGTTTTGCATCTTGCATTTATAAAATTTTGATTACTTTTTTCATTCAAGTCCAGTTTATATCTTTGCTATGAAGAACCTTATTTATTCACCTAGATGTATTGATTTATTTCACTTTGGTTTCTTTTTCCTCTAGCTACTTAACAGGCTAAGGGAGTAATTTATGTAGAGTATAAGAGAAGCTGAGCAAGAAGGGAAACTATATAAAAGTACTATATATACACCCATATACGTGTGTATATAATTTATATATGTACATGTTATAATTTATATAAAATGAGAAACATCAAATCTTAGCACTCTTAGCTTTTTACAGAATCTATATCTATCTCTTAATAGCATGGAATCATGATACCAGGGATTTTGAGGAACCAAAATGATGTTACGGAAAAGTAAGGTTCATAAACTTGCTCAAAGTTTCTCAGTAAGTTAGTAGCAAACCTTAGAGTGGATTTAATTTGCTTGGGGCTATTGCATTAGTATGCTGTCTATGAAAACTAGAATAAATGTTGAAGCCATCTGTCATTACCACAAGGAGATGAAAAAGAGACTATCACCTGCTAGACAGTAAAGCTAAAAAATAAAGGTCTCAAAACATGAAAGAAACATAAGGAAATATATTTAAAAGTTGTCAAAGGGCAAAGTCTGTCCTTGATCAGCTTCCTCCAATTATTATTTTAAAACTAAACATTAGTTGCATGAACTTGGCTGTTGCAACAGAGGTCAGTTAATTAACTGCTTACCATTAAATAACAACAACAAAAAAAGAAAAGTAATTATGTACACGGTCAAATCTGTGTTTGTATGAGTCAGTTCCCTTTTTGTAGATTTGGGTTAGGATTCAATTTTCCATGAATCCAGGTTTTAAAAAAGTGACCCTGTTTTATTATGTTATCTAAAATATTCATTTCTTTCATTATTGTAAGAAGATAATTTTGTCTCAGGATCTTTCAAACAGGATTGTGATGTAGGTTCTAAGTAACTCTAGATTTGAGGAGTATTTAACTTAAGTAGATTCCAGTTATTCTTATATATTTTATGGGTGCATACATATATTCACAAACAAAATTCTTTTGTCTTAAAATACCATCCATGGACAAAATATTGGAAGAATTTATGTTTCCGTAGTAATATATGAATGAAATTGTAGTGTAAGAAGTACAAAATATTTTCCAATTCTTGACTCTATTTTTTTTTTAATTTTTTATTTTTTGGTTAGGAGTTTTAATAAAGATGGCAAACTGAACCAGTCTATATTTATTTAACATTCTCCCTGTTGCCTGCTTTTCAATGACACAGACTTAAGCATTGATATAGAAAGTTTAACACAAATATAGATTCTCTTCTAACAGATAATTACAATACTTGGCACAGAGAAATTAAAAGAATTGCTTCAAATGAAGAGAGACTCTGCTTTCGAAGTTTTTGTATTGCAGTAGATTAGTGCTTCCAATAATGCCTAATGTCTCATTTTATATCATTTCAAAAAGAATAGGGCATAATTAGAAGACTAAAGCTTAAATATGAAAGTTTGCTTGGTTCCAAAACTTATTTCTGTATCCTTTAAAAGTGTTAGCAAATTACACTTTAATAACTAGTATATGAATAAAATATAAGAATATTCTAACCTAGAATTTACCTTGTTCAATCAAATTATACTGCAGGGTATAAGTTGTTGAGTTATTTGGATAATCTCTTTCAAACCTGTTGTTTTTCTGGGAGTTAGTCTCTCGTAACATCGTAGTTATTTTTGTCAAAAGTGAACATGGTTATGATGATACTTTACTTTCTGAACTCCACGTTTAATGCTCTGATGTAAGAAATTTGATTTGCACATATAATATTTTATTGTGTGAAGCTTCAAACATTATAGAAAATAAACTATGCGACAGGATTTTTTCCTCTAGAAAAATTCTGGTATTCACATTTGACACATGATTTTAAAATCTTCATTTTTTAGTCCAAATCTGCTTTTTTTTTTTTTTTTGGATTATTCTACTAAATTTCACTCAAATTTCATGTCAATTACTGGGACAAATATTAGCCACCCTCTTTTTGCCTCACTACATCCCCCAACTCCCTGAGATGTGACACCCTATATTGACTAAAGTCTTGGCAGGATTTGAGCATAAATCACTCTTGTCTTTGGCGATTTACTACGTGTGATTCAATAGCTTACGAAAACATAATATGCTTTATTGTTTCTCATTTAATGTTTTGTTTTTAGAATATAAGTAGCAGTTGTAAATTAGCTTAATGTGCAGCCAAATAGTTGTTATTTTAAGAACAATTTGTGTTTTAACTATCAATTAGTATTATTTTATCTTTCCGAGTTATTTTACTAAATTGCTCCATACAATTGCTTTTGTCAGTCAAGCAACATAGTCATTTAGATTGCATTGTATTAGCAACATAGAAAACAACTATTGCAAAATATAATAGGAAATTAAACTCTCACAGGTTGTAAACTGTCTCCCTTTGAATCCTTGTCTGAAGAAATTAGTTTGAACTATGCCTTCTAAATAGGTACAGGTGAGTCATCTAGATTTCATTAAACATTTTTATTTTAAGGGTTTTGTTACTTGGTTCTTTTAAAAAGTTAAACTTTGTTTGAAATTATCTTTCAAGTATTTTCTTTTCAGCTCGTTCACCAAAAACAACAACAACAACAAAAAGTCACATCACATTATATATCTTTAGAATAACAGGAAATGTAAAAATTGATATTATTGGCTTGGGTATTTAAAAATGTAATTAAGATAAAGTTTTATCATTTTATGTTTGAATTGTTATAAAAATAGGATGACCTTAGCATATGTCAGCATGTGCCATTTTCTTACTGAGGTAATGCATTGTGATTGGCCAGTTTGAGAGATGTATATGTGCGTGTGTGTGTGTGTGTGTGTGTGTACACACGTGTCTAAATACTACATATTACATGTAGTATATTAATATATGTATATAGTATATGTAGTTTGAATATTCTAGCTAAGAATACAATTATATTTTCAGGCTTTGGGACTGCATTAAGGAGACCCTTCTCTATTATGTTTGTTATGTTCAATAATTAAATTTTTAATGAAGAAAACTATGAATTAAAAGCCCACCTAATAGAGCTCAGATAAGTGTAATAGCAAAGGCTCTGATCTGCACAGATAATGTACATCTCAGGCATAGTAAGGCTATGTGCAAACATTTTGTTCAAATTTCTTGTTTCCGTCTTTTCAATTTGCAAAAAATATTTCCAGTAAAAAGTAATTTTTGCTATTGTGGCTGTCTCATAACTAACTTTCATTTGCTGATATTTGCTTTTTAGCAAATGTCACATACAGGAATGACTTCATTAGGATAGTATGTTACTTTACCAAATTATTGCTTTGGAAAACAAGAATACCAAGGATAAGATATTTATATTTGGTCCACTAATTAGTTATTATTAGATTAACTGATGGATTACTTTATTTGTTATACCAATTATTTTTAGGGCGGTTTCTGAGAATTTGTTAAGAGTGTGTCCAGTGTTGCTAGTTTTAGGCAGCTAATAATCTTTATATACAAATGTAGAAATGACAATGAAAAGAATTTTCAATCCACTATAAATTAGTTATTAGACAATCAATAAAAAGGTCATTATTTTTCAAATTAATGATATAATTAAAATTAGTTTAATGAATAGCAGATAAATGTCCAATTTAAAAATATATGTCACATCATGTATAATGACCCAAATCACCACTTGATCCAAAGTCAAGGACCTTGAACCAAATGCATTTAAAATGTATTGGTTTATTTGGACATAGATTTCCTTTATAAGAGAAAAGCATTCAAATTCACCCATTAAAAAAATCATCTTTCATTCTTTCTAAATTGAACACTAAATTTGCCAATGACTGCATTGTTTAAAAGGTGTGGTCCTTTTGCTTTCTGATCCAAATTGGCTTGGAATCGATCCAGGATTTCAAGCTGGGATTCTTCTGCACATTTAAATGTATGTGACTTGATTGGAAGTTGTCAAAGACAACTCATTAAACTGGAAATCTCACTATATCATTGTTTAATTGGTCTTTTTTTGTTGTTATAAGTATATTGAAGTGTCGTAAACTACAAGCACAGCAACACACTGAATAGCCAGTTACTTATTTAAAAAGTTTTAGAAAGTGGTGATTGATACTGAGAGAGACACAGAGAGAGAGAGAGAGAAAGAGAGAGAGGCAGAGAGAGACAGAGGAGAGAGAGAGTACTTAACTGAAGCATCTATAATAATGTATTATATAGGTTGAATACAGTACCTGGAATACATTACGTTTTTCTAGCAGGAAGTCAAAGTGAAATAAGCCAGGCACAGAAAGACAAATACTGCATGATATCACTTACATGTGGAATTTTAAAAAGTTGTACTCATAGATCCAGAGAGTAGAATGGTGGTTACCAGGGGCTGGAGAGCTGTTGGTCTAAGGTTACAAAATTTCAGTTAGATAGTGAGAAAAATTTGTGCAACGTGGTGATTATATTTTCTATGATTTGAAAAATATAAATAAATATACTTTGATTTGTCTGTAAGTTGCTCTTTAAGAATCCTGCAGTGGATTTTGAAAATAGTGTATATCTTTGACAAAAAAAAAATATGGATATACTTTTAAAGCATGATTTTCATGAAGCAAATACTGCAATAAGCCACGTAGTATATTGGTTGATGTTGATTGGTAACATTGAATAATTGAGAAATGTTTTTGTTTCCTTAGCATATATGAATGGTATATGAGTGGTAAACATGAAGTATTAAGAAGTCACAGTGTTAAATGATCTTTGAATTTGTATGGTATCGAATGTTTCTAAATAATTAGATTGCCTTTCCAGTTACAACAGGAAAAAAATAACCTTATTTTTCTTCAAGGGCAAACAAAATATATCTTAAGAAAGAAAGTGTGCTAGTTGAAAGGGAGATATTTTATGGAAACATATAGAAGCATTTGCAGTAAATATTTATTAATTCCATTTAAGGGATACTGGTCATTTCTTAAGTAAAGGCAATGAAAATAAATCTCTAGAATATGTTAACTAAGAAATACTGTATTACATTCACTTATCAGGCAGATGGAGTATTTTGTTAAAATCTGAAACTGTATCCTGATATTTTATTAATAGCAACATTAAATGGGCTGTTTTATTCATAGTGTTATATTTTAAAAACATATTGTTTATGTATGAACAAAGTAAATCACTTAAGGTATACCAAATCTTTGAACCCATCATAGTTCTGCTAAAATATACTGATGCATTCAACAGTATTACTTTCCATTTTATGTTTCAAATTTAGGATTTTTATTTAACTTGATTCTTCAAAATGATATTATCTTCTTGAGTTAGACACTTACAGTTATTTAACTATTAACTTACAGTTAAATAGTGCCTTTTGATTTTAAAAGAGTAAGCTGGAACACTTTCATTTTATATTACCTGTCACACATTTTATATGAGGATGGATGTTCTTGTGTGTGCAACAAGTGTAAAATTTTTATCAGTAATTTAGAGAACCCTGTGGTAGATTTTTTTTATATGTGTTAGCATTAGCTCATTTGTACTCTATAATTGTGCTTTAAATACTTGTCATACATTTGGTAGAAAAGCCTTTACATATGTGTATATGTGTTGTGTAGGAATACATTCACACACACACATGCAAACATACATACATACCTGTAGGATATAAGGCCATAGGACAAATAACTTAGGAAAATACAGTTGGCTTTAATTTTACCTTTTTGTAATTTATAAAAACATGAAACAATATATGAAAAAACAGTTCCTATTTTACTGAATTACAACAGAAAAAATAGAATTAATGTTAGAGTTAAAAAAGTAGTTTATACTTAAATATTTTAAATATAATTATGCAAGGCTATATGGTTATTAGGGCAGTGATTAAAAACGTAGCTTAATTTTCCTAAACCTTTTTTATGATAATGTACTTTAAATTCTCTGTTTAAAAATGTATGTATAATAATTATTTTATTCGTATAAATTAGATATTAAACGATTGGGTATTAGAATCTGTACATTATTAAATGACACTAAATGTGCTTGATGCCCTTAGTCTATTTCTTTTATTGGTTTATTTCATTGCTTCTTGCACTTAGAGCAAGCATATTCTTTAGAATCAGTGAATAAATGATAGGAAAACAATTTCATAACATAAAGGAAAAGAGACTGTTCTAAAAGCTTTGCCATCAATGAGATGAGTTAGGAATGAGGTCAGTGGGTTAATCTGCAGGTCTACATAAGGAGATGTGTATTACCACTTCTTGCAGTAGACTATAATTGTCTTTGAAAACACCTACTAAAGATCCAGTTAAATTGAAATCAATTACTTTCTCAATAATTCCATGGCATATGTCAAGTCATTACGTCATCGGTAAGAGTGCAAGTATGCATACATTTTTTGCAATGTAGAAAGATGCTTATAAAACAGTGATGACTTAAAAGTTTCTGCTTCATCTAAAGCTTATGGAATTAAAAAAAACTTTGTACAAAATATAAAACCTTGCACATAGTATTCGGTAAAAAGTTCACCTTTGTGTTTAGATATTTACATAAATACGAATATTTCACATTACTTTTTGCATCTTCTGGTAGGAAAAACTATAAGTAAGTAAAGTAGTTTCAAAATATTTTATGATTGTCATTTCTGACACCTTTATTTTTACCCTTCAAGAATGCTCTGATAAGTTTGTACTGTAATCAAAGATGAATATATGTCTGCAGTTCACTGATTTTTTTCTTACACTCTGTTGACAGTATGGTACATGCAGATTTGAACTTGTAGCCAGGAACAGAGCTTCCATGCTTCAAATTGCCAAAAGACCCCCAGGGACAGAAAGTTGACCTGCTTTTATGAAACTATAGAATTACATTTATACAAGTTACCCCATGGGAAAGGAATGAACTGATCTCAATTCAAACCTTAATATTGGAGACTTCTGGGTCAAATTTGATTTTTCTTTCTGTTAACACCTGTTTGGCTACCATATTTAGTACCTTGATATTCTTAGGAAATTAAAAAAATATTATTCATCAGTGATACTTCACAGTTCAGCCAAAGTGCTATCAAAATTTTGCAGCTATTTAAGTTTTCTCATGCTATTAAAATGTTACTTTTTAAAGCAAAATTCTTCCCTTTATGTATACATTCTAGATTTAAGGAGTTTAAACAGAAATTTAATTAGATATAAAAACAATTATTTTGTACTTTTTAATCAATTTCTTTTTACTAATGAGTCAGTCCAAGTAGGAGAAGAAACTTTTTCAGGACATTTTCCTAGTTATAACGTTTCCAAATAAGGATTTTTCTAAGAATATATTTAATTTTTCTTACAGTCACATTTTAAGTGGTTATGTATCTAATTTTACTTTTAGCTGGACCATCTGACAGGGTTTCCAGAATGCTGCTTTTGCTACTACTAATAACAAATGAAGGTGGTCACTGATAAACTGGATGCATAAAAGATATTTTTATTTTAGCTGGATTCACTTTACTTATGTGAAATGGGCCTAAGTTGGACAACTGAAGTTAACAATTTGTTCCAAATAAAGAAGAATTTAGGTGTGTAGTAGTTTGCTTCATTTCTGGACTATGCTATGTCATATAAATGCAAATGGATGACTAATACACATGGGTAAGGTCATAGCATCTCTACTTGTTTGACGGTATTAAATGACTACCATTAGATTATAGAATCAAGACCTACTTCTCCATATAGAATGACTTGTTCTCAATGTTATATACACAAAAAACATCTTATAGATGGTGAGGCAACACATGTATATGCTATTACAATTATGATGATTAAATAATTCCATCATTGGGTTTTGAAATTGAGGTGAGCAAATTTCTTTTCAAATTAAAAATTAAAAATAATTCCAAAGACTTTTTACTTTTTTCTCACTTGACATTGAATAAACCCTTTGGATAAGTGGTTATTGGTTATTTCCCAATGAGAACCAAACATAAAAGTCCCTAATAATAATTATACTAAATCAATTCTTGGAATAGAGGAAAAATATTAAAATTGCTGATGGAAGGTATACCACTTTCCTTACTATCATAAGTCATGATCATCTAGGAAAAACTCTTTGGAGTTTTAAACATGCATTGTTTATTCTTTTTCTGTTGGCTGCTAAGTGACAAGAAAACCCACAAACACTTATTTTCACTGTAAATTAACATTTTTTCTGCCTTGACCTTATACTTACCATTTCAATGAAGATGAAAAATCATATCAGTTCTTTGGCTGTTTCCTAGTATCACTTGATGCCATATTTATAAAATACCAATATTTAATTATATACCTAATTTCATTTAAAAGTTTACCCCAACTAGTTTCATGGTGATTTAACATGGCTATTGCACTCCACTCTCTCTGTGATGGAAGGAAGGAAAGTAGGTAGATCATAAGATCATTATGCTGGTCTTAGAAATAATCTATTTCAGAAAAGACAACCTAATCTGACTTTTGTAACGGTGATGATATGAAGTTTCTATGACCTTTTTTGTCTTTCAGAGGCACTTTCTAGCTCTCTTTCCATTAATGATTGATGTTACACACCACATGAACTGGAAATAAAGACACGTTAAAAACTCTTGCTATAAAATGCATGAAAGGAGAGGGGAAGTTTTATTTTGTAGGCAATCCTCTAAAAGTATTGTAATCCTTATTACTGCACAGAATTGTACATGATACTCAAAATAGGAAGCCTTTAGACACCAAACTAAATTTCATCTTCTTGAATACTCTTATCATCCAAATTATCATCATAACCCAACTTTATTTTTTTTGAAACTCTAGTGAAATTGTGCATGAAATAGAAACGTTTTACCATGAAATTTACCTATAAACATCTAGCCAAAAACAGACCAAAATCTGGATTTTTGAGCTATTGATATTTAGAACAGACCTCTTAAATTCAAATTTGTGAAATATAATACAATTGTATTTAATTACAGTATTTTATTCCAAGCTTAGGAAATAAAATTAAAATGGCATATTTGATCTGGAGTAAACTTTTTGCTCTTTTTTTTTTTTTTTTTTTTTTTTTTTGGAGAGTGGGTTAAATAAGGGCCCATGACAGGAATGCTGTTTGTTTTTCACAAAAGTTGTTTGTGATTTCAGGTACCCTTGGGAAATCTCTTGATCAGTTTCACATCTGTTCCTGTCAAAGTGGGTGCTAAGATACCGGTCACCCAGCAACCATGTCCAAGAGGGAATTGGGCCGATAATAACTTCAAAAAGGAATGACAGATGCTAGATTAGGATGAAAGACAAAACGCATGAAAAATGAGCTTGTTAGAATCAAAAATTTGTTCAAGCACCTTTATGCAAATTAAATGAATATTCAATATTTGCATGCAGTAATTTCTACTTTTTCATTTGATTGAAAAGAAAAGAATAGTGCATTTAAACTCACAAATGTGACTTCTTTCTTTTGTACTAATTAACATACAAAGCAGAATCTCTTTCTTAAAAATCAGATTAGCCACCTGGGTTCTTAGAGCTCCGCTAAGTATATTATAATGTTTTTCTTATGAAAATGGTACTTTTAAAGAGGACTTGGTTTATCTAATTTTTTAATAATAAACAGTGCCATGTGAATGAAGATTATTTTAGATGAATATAAATCCATTTCTTGAGAAAGCCTTTCCAAAATAACCTTATCCTGTTGTCCTTGAAATTGGTTAATGTACATTAATAAAAGATCACTCAAGATGAGTTCACGCCAAAAGCACAGGCTTCTCATTGACTGGTTAAATAACAATGCATTAAAGTAAAGCAGAGTGGTGTGTCCTAAAAGAAAGTAGGCAGAAAGATCTCTTCAAAATTTAAGATGCTCTTTGATACATTACCAGTTTTTCTATTGAACTGTTCAAATACTAATCAGAATTTAGAAGAGCCTGATAAAATGTAGTGATTGAGAGAGGTTTCTGAGTCTTGGTTTAGCAATGTCTAATGTGGTCACGTAGAGAAATTGATTTTCTTCAGAAATTAATTAATTTTTCATATCGCCCTAAGCTGCAGTTAAAAAGAGTGCATACTTGTCTGTTTTTTCCAGAAATATTGCCTAATCATATTAATACCATTGCCCCAAGGATGAAAAGATAATTGTACAAATGCATTTGGAAATATGTATCACTGAGTATTTATGATTAAATTATGCAAATGACCCGGCTCTCATCCTTTCCAGACCCAGATTGTCTAATTAGGATTGATATGCTGAATAGATGTTCCAGAATTTGAATACAAGCATGTCCAAGGAGCAGAAAATTGGAAATGACAAGGCTGAAATCCAAAGAAAAGTGTCTTTCGTTTCTATACTTTGTTAACGTGCTGTTAGCAGTTGAGGGTTTTTTCCCTCCCTTCGGCTATTTTGTGACTCATCTGTCCTTATTACAAACAAGTATGCAAAACGAATTGAACTTTAGCCAATAGCATTTTATTTGTATTTGGTGCTTATTTAAAAATAATCTCTTGGTCATTCAAAGAGAACATCACTATTCCTTTGCTCCAAACAATGTAAACTTAGTCTTAATTGGGTGGCTTTTTAAAAAAACTTCCTCTGAATTAGGATCATAGCTTTATTTCAAAGCTAGCTCTTTAAACTTAATGGTATGCCAGGACAGTATTTTCTAAGGATATGCTTCTTGAATCTATAGTTCATTTGTTCATTCATTCACTTAAATGCTTGTCTTCTTGTAGTTGGAGAACACTGTTTAAGCAACAGTTCTGATTAGGAAAAAAAAAAAAAAAAGCAGCACTTTAAATGTAACAATGTTTGAATTTGAGGTCCTCAGCAGGCTTTCTCCCTCATTGATTACACTCATTCATCTCAGATGGAGTGGTGGTCACGAAGAGCAAGGAAGGGACTGAACTGTCAGGACTCCAGCCTTTGTTAAGCAGCGGGTAGTCACTGCCTCTGAACTCGGCTGGCTCCTGCTTCCCATCTGCAGGATGATGGATTGCTATGTTTAATACATTTCAGCTTTTGTCTGTCATAGTGTGGACAGACAGTACTATCAGTGATTTCAACAGTGATTAGAAAACCGTTTCAAACCACTCCTATTGGCCAGACAGCTTCCAGGAATGTTTGATGAAGCATACTCATTGGTACTCTCGCCATGTAAATGTGTAGTTTAACTAGGCGGAGATTGTACACTCACTGTTTAAATGGCTGCAGTAGTCCACTGAGAATGACTAGACTACATATCAATTTTTAAACAAAATGCACAAGACAATTTTAAGAATCTTTGGGGTCTCAAACTAAAAATTCATCGCAAGTAGTCCTAAGTTTCAGATGAATTTGTATTTTTTATATAGTAACAACATGTGCTTGATGGCAGGACTGTATTCCATAGACTATGATTTCAGTTGTTGCTATACTCATCAGTATTGAGCTATCTAGCGATACTGGGGTGGGGGTTAGAATGTGAGGACTACGTGAAAGCAGTAAGACATGACTTGGCATGTGCTATGCTGGGATTTGCTGAGCTCTGGGGGCTTTGTGGTTCACAAGTCCAAAGGGTGAATGATTTCAACAACAAGAAGGCCACTATATACCAGCTCAGTATTCTCCCTGGAGTGTCTTATTCTATTTATAAAATTGCTGCTAAGAAAATACAATTAACTAAAGGAAAAGAAACTATTCTTTTAAGCCGTTAAGAATATAGGCAAAGTTTTATTTCAAGAATGGGACATAATAAATAAATCAAAATGGCCAATAACATCATTATTTACTAGTTGTAATGTAATATACTAATTGTAATGTAAATTATAATGTAAACTATAAAATGTATTTAAACATGAAGTTTTAACTGTAGCAGTAAATAGGTAATTATTAAAATAATAATCCAACCAAAGTTTTGAAACAAAAACCTAAATCAGGAGAAGTTACTTGCCGTTGATTAATTTCTATTAAGAAGAAGGTTAAAGAAAAAGTTTATGTGGTCAACAGCAAATGTCTGATGAGAATAATAACTTCAGATCTTAGATTATATTTCCTCTTACTGATGTTCTGACACAAAAATGTTCACCTGTAATCCTTTCAGTAAAGATTTCTGGTCTTGAATATGTGATTGTAAGCCTACTCATGGATGTACATATCACAGCACAAATGTGCACATACATACGTTGCATTTCTTTTGAACCAGTACAATAGCTAAAGCTTTTGTCATTTGACATTGCTTATTTGGTAATAAGGATAGGTTGTATTGTACCTCCTGAAAGAGTTATAAAAATATTCACATATTTTACAAATTGTCTTGTTCATTGTTGCATTTTAAAGTTATTGAAATAGTGCTCAGCTTAAAAGTTGCACATTCATTCAGTATATTCCAAAGCATTCATTTGTCAGAGTAACTGAAAGACAGTGGCCATATGTACTTCTGTATAGAAATTATGTAACTGGGCTTAAGTAAAACTGAATTTTTAAATCCAAACTTTTCACAATTTATATAGCACATATATAGTGAATTAATGTATTATTCCTCAACATTTTTGTACTGAATAATCATGTGTGTTTTTTAAACTGTTAATAATAGAATATTAAGTAGTCTCTTTTTGACTTTATTGTTGTGCATCGGGGGTGAGCAGGGAAGTGGCAAAGTGTTCTTTCTTTTAGAGACAGATACGCTATAGAAGGAAGCTATTAGCAGGTCATATCTCTCAAAATAACTGTGTTGGGAGGGAGGAATCTTCTATCAAGTCAAAGGGAAATGTGCAGCTTAGACTACTAGAGTTAAGGTTCCTGGCCTTTCACTCCTAGTGGAAGATTGCATGGAAGGGCCCGAAGGTGTTGAGTAGTACTCTGTTTTAAAGTAGAGTTATCTCATGAAATGAACATAAATTACTCTGTTACATTCCTTCTCTAACTATTTGTTAACAAATTTTAAGGAGATAGCTAGCAATCAGTAGGGACTTAGGGTATCCTGGCTGGGAGATAGACTTTAACAAGAAGAAGGAACATTTGTACCAAATGTACTGATGTATACCTATGAGAGTTATAGATCCTTCCCCAACATATTATAGGAAATATAAGTGCTTGGTAAATTCAAATGTATATTTTGTCTACAGATGGACCTGTTTGGGCTGTTCAACTGGATCTTGTGCAACATTAGGAGTGTAAGCGTATGTATACATTTGTGTGTACACGTCTGGATGTACACTGTAGGTTGCCAACTCTTGTTATACACATTGTTAGTCTTATGTTTAGTTAGGCACCATAATTACAAAGTAATACAAGTCATTTGTCTTACTGTAGTTAAATAAAGAAAAAATATCTGCTGGAAACTAAATGAATGAGTTTCTCATGAAGCTAAATGAATGAGTTTGATATCTGGAAATGTTTCAGAGTAGAAGAATATTAGAATCTTCTCTGATCTGCTTTCTCCCTCTCTAGTACAGTGGCTTCCGCATGTGTGCACAGCAGCTCTGGTCTTAGCGTCTAGCTATTAGTATTTGGTAGATCCATAGATGGGGGAGAAATAAGAAGTCAGGCCAGCAGGTTCAACTTCTTATTTCTCAGTAGCTTCCTATAATGATTCCACCTCTAATGAGGTGAGTTACTACTGCATGAAAAAGGAGAAAAAAGGATTTTGGCCATCTTAGCTAATAAATCACATTGACTGCCTGGCTGATCAGATCAATTGTGCATAAATCAGTGCTTTAAAGAGTCTTTTTTTTTTGAGAGGAGTCTCGCTCTGTCGCCCAAGCTGGAGTGCAGTGGCGCAATCTTGGCTCACGGCAAGCTCCGCCTCCTGGGTCCACGCCATTCTCCTGCCTCAGCCTCCTGTGTAGCTGGGACTACAGGCGCCCGCCACCGCACTCGGCTAATTTTTTTGTATTTTTAGTAGAGACGGGGTTTCACCGTGTTAGCCAGGACGGTCTCGATCTCCTGACCTCCTGATCCGCCCGTCTCGGCCTCCCAAAGTGCTGGGATTACAGGCGTGAGCCACGGCGCCCGGCCTAAAGAGTCTTAAAATAAGATTCTACCAAGACCAGTCGATCCACAGGCTTGTGTAACGGCAGGTCTCTTGCCCATAGCAAACTATACAAGAGTTCACAGTATTGAGATTGTTATATGTTGTCAAGTGTTGAAATGAATGTTTCGGATCTCACGGTGTGTAAAATAGTTGTGACTGTCAACTGAAATATTTTCATCTCCTCCAGTTCACACTTGCTACTTAAGGTAGCAAGAAAATTTAATTATCAATACATATACAAAAACTTAGTTTTTAAAGCATTAGCAACAAGTATAATTTTTAGGAAATGTTTCCCACAGAAATATCATTATGTTATTTCAAAAGAAATTGTCATTAATATCCAAGGGAAGTATTTTATTATCACAATACCTCTAGATTTTAGATTAACTAATGTATAGACACCGTAGAGTCATAAGAAGAGTCAGGAAACTCGATTTTAGGTTCCAAGTATGTGAATTGCCTGGGTGAGAGATGTTGGATTAGTGAAACTGAAACTCCAGATTCTCAAATATAAAGTGGGCATAATACTGATAAGTTTTCTCCTTATTTCAAAAGGTTATGAAGGTAGAAATGAGATTAGTTATCTGAAAGTACTGCAGAAATTTTAAGGTGTGTTTCAAGAGTTGTCATCTGGACCAGGTGAGGTACCTCACACCTGTAATCCCAGCATTTTGGGATTACAGACCATCCCTGGCAACATAGTGAGACCCCCCAACATCTGTACAAAAAAATTTTTTTTTTTAATTAGCCAGGCTACTTGGGAGGCTGAGAGGAGGATTGCTTGAGCCTGGGAGGTTGAGGCTCTGCAGTGAGCTGTGATAATGCCACCGCACTCCAGTATGGGTGACAGAGTGAGACTGTTTAAAAAAAAAAAAAGTTGTTATCTGTTTAGAATTCTCAACTGAATTTTTAAAACTCTCTTACCAGAAGAGCTTACAAAGCATGAAGAAAAATCTATTTTTGTTCTTGCTATCACAATTTGCTTTTCTTTCTAAGGAAATACCAATTAAACTGTAATAATTTAAAAGAAGTTGTGAACTCTGAAAAATTACAAAGTCCTTATATACATATAACATTTATTAAAATTTTACTAATTTTAACTTTCAAAGAAAATTTGAATGATAGATTAACATGGTTAAATTTTTGAGAAGCAAGATAAGGCAAACAGTCATAGCAAATGTAAAATAAATACCATTTTGGGGGGGATAATGACTTCAATACCTATAGTAACTGTCATGCAATTCTCTGTGAAAACAGGAGATTCTATAGAAGATTATAGCGGGTATTGTCGAATCTTTGATTTCTTTTTAAGTAGGCTAGAGCATTCTAGGATGGCTAAGTCTCTATAATTTTCTTAAACTAAATACAAAATTTATAATTATTCTGTACCAAGTGTCTCCAAACACAGTGATTTTGAGACATGTGATCAAGCATCTCCAGATCCCCTACATGATTATTTTCTGTAGTCTCCCATTTTGAAAATAAATTTGAGATAGGCATTCAACCATATAACAAAAACTTGGTGCCTGTCCAATATTTTGTGAACTCATCAGTATAATATAATATTACCTATATCAGAATACTATTGTTCTTCCTTTGTCAGTTATTTATTGCAGTGTCTTATGTTAATATACATTGTTTCTCCCTTATTATATTGTGAAATGTAATAGGTTGTTAAAATCAGATCTAATTGATTTTCTCCAGGGCATTTGACTACAGAAGCATCTCATGTCTAAAATTCACCACAGGAAGAGAAATTCAGGTGGATTTCTTTTGTTGCATTTTCACTTATGTACTAAAAAATGTGAACTATTTTTTGATCACTGTTAAAATTTTAAAATGCAGTTATATACTTGCTGATAGAAGATGATATCGCGATTTTTCAAAGTCATAAATAGACTTTATAACTTGAATGAATTCAGTTTCTCGTAACTAAGAGTTACTTCCTTGGGATTATTGTGGTGTATAGTTTTGTATCTATTTGTGCTAAAACCCTCAGATACTTTCTAGCACATAGTAGGCAATCATTATAAATGCAATAGACTCTTAAGAATTTTGTTTGCATATTATTGAATTACTTGCAAATGTTCTTATGAAATTCATAATTTGGGGCATTTTGATTATGACCAAGAAATTAAAACAGGAATGCAAATACATATATTTTAGATTTTTATATAGAAATAAAAACAAACAAATGAAAATATACATAGCACTAGTTCTTAGGTGTATTATAAGATACCTAATTCCTGGATGCTTCCCATATGCTTATGGTAGTTTAAGCATAAACATATAGACTTCATATATGTATATACTCATATGATTTTATAGTGTTGAGGTTTTATCTTTACCTTTATTATTATTAATTAAGGTTTGTCTATCAGATTAGTTATGAAATGTCACCAAATGCATAATTTTTGAAGTATCTAAACATTTAAATTGAGTGGTCAGACCAAAACTAAGAGTATATGTTTTGCAGTTTGATAACTAGATGCTACTATTTTTAGTATTTGATAGGCATCGTATTAAGTGTTTAGGTATATGGTCACCTTCTCTCCCAGTAACAGCTATCAGAAATAGGTTCTAACTATTACTTTTAAAGATGAGGGCACTAAAGATCAGAGCAGTTAGTTTACTTGCTTAAGGTTTCACTGCTAGTATCTGACAAGTAGAGGTAATAGAACCCAATAAATCTCATTCTGAAACTTTTATTTCCTATTATATTGTCTTATTCAAATAGTACTTAACCAAAGGCTATTATCTATCTATCTATCTATCTATCTATCTATCTATCTATCTATCTATCTATCATCTACCTACCTACCTACCTATGGAAGAGTCTGGCCCTGTCACTCAGGCTGAGTGCAGTGGCGCGATCTCGGCTCACTGCCACATCCACCTCCTGGCTTCAAGCGATTCTCGGGCCTCAGCCTCCTGAGTAGCTGGGATTACAGGTGCGCGTCACCACCACGGGCTTATTTTTCTAATTTTAGTAGAGACGGGATTTCACCATGTTGGCCAGGCTGCTCTCCTGACTCCTGACCTCAAGTGATCCACCCGCCTTAGCTTCCCAAAATGCTGGGATTACAGGCATGAAGCACCACACCCGGCCGATTTGAAAAATCGACTTTGATTTATTTACTTTTCGTTAGTCTAAATCTTTGAGGGTACAGCATCACATGGATTCTGTGTCCAATGGCCTTAGCAGGAAGATTGCTTTGGAATTTAGCATGAACCATGCCACTGTTTCCGTGCGCCTGAGTGAACCTTCCTCAGATGACTCCGGTTTTGTTTGGTTTGCTGCCAGGAGTCACTGTGCTGTTCTTTGCTTTGTATACATAAGCACATCTCTTGCCCAAATACAATTCAGTTTCTTCTTGGGCATAAACACCTGCAATTTTGAGAAGAATGAGCTCCCTTTGGATCTGGAGACCCACTCCGCTTATAGCCAGCAAAAACATGGCCTTCGACCACGGCCTTCCAGACATATTTTCTTTTAGAAGTCGTGTTCCCAGTAGGCCCCGTAGGCTCCAAGATGGCGGGAAAAGACTGAAAAATGTTAACGAGTTCGTTATCATCATAGGGACGCTTATCACACAACAAACAGTATAGATAAGGTCATAATTTGCTTATAGATAAAATTTAAAATTGTAGTGTTAATTTATTAATCTAATTTATATCTTTAGATCAGTGGTCCTCAGTAGGGAGAAGGTAATACATCAGGATACTGGATTGTTGAATTCCAGTCCTTTCTTGACAAATTCGAGTTCACCCTCCATACTTATTTCACAATTCCATCTCGATAATACTGTCAGAGTAAGCTATTTTGATTATGGTTTGCATATAATTCCCTATTCATTTAAATAGGTTGTTTTCAATAGCTTAAAAACCATTTAACCAGACATATAATTGGGGTTTAAACATTATTTTATGGTAAATAAAGACTACTGTAGGCAGTTTGTAATAAAGTTTCTTTCCAGTTTTTAGACTGATATGTAACTACAGCAAGTTTGGGAGTAGGGACTTTTTCTTTACATGCTGTCATCTAGAATCAGCTTCATCATCCCATGTCAATGACCCACTTGTATAAGTTCTTCCGTCCAGTTAGTTTGCCATTTTTTGATGTCTTTAGATTATTATTATTTATTTTCACAGCCAATAAGTATTATAGTTTGGGACTTGGCATCCTCATATTGCATATGAATAACTTGTTTATCATATTGACACACTTTCATGATGTGCAAATTCCTTGGTGGGGTAATTCTTAACCTTGCCCATCTGTGTTTATTCACTTTATTTATAGTAACATTTTTAGAAAATTGACATATAACAATTGCACATATTTATGGGGTACATAATTATGTTTTGATACATGTGATCAGGGCAATTACCATATCCATCATCTCAAACATTTATTTCTTGATGTTGGGAACATTAAATAATCTTCCTTCTAGCTATTTGAAACTATATCACATATTATTAACTATACGTACCCTATAGTGCTATGGAACACTAGAACTGACTCCTCTTATTTAACTGTAATTTTGTGTCCTTTGACAAATCTCTTCCTCTTCCCTCCTTTCTCCTGCCCTTCCTAGCCTTTAGTATCCACTGTTCTACTTTTTACTTCTGTGACATCAACTTTTTGAAGCTTCCACATGAGTGAGAACATGTAGTGTTTACCTTTCTCTTTCTGTCTTACTACATTTAGCATAATATACTCCAGTTCTATCCATGTTGCCTTGAATGAGAGGATTTCATTCTTTTTTATGGTTGAATATTGTTCCACGTTTTCTTTAATCAAGTGTGGGTAGTAATAGTTTTTCACCAGGTTAGTTATTATGTGGGGAAAGTGATGGAAGTCTTGTTAAGATAAGGCGTTAACGGTGGTATAGCTAAATTTTGTGAGTATTTCTGTTAATGTTTAGTGTCTCATCAATGTCATGTCAAAGTCTTGAATCACAAAAGATCATGTATAAATGATATATTACATCAATTAAAAACAAAAAAGTATTATTACTCATTTAGGAGAGGAGGTATAGTATTTATATATAATATTTAGCAATGACTCCCCTCTTTTTAATGGTGGTTTGTTGAATTACATCAACTGTATGTTGAAAAAGTGGGCTGCATCCTGATGTTTCTAATTTTTTTTGCTTCTACTCATGATTGAACCTATTGGTGGATGACTAAATGCATGGATTCATTGCCAACTCCTGCCTTGCTTGCCTCTCCAGGATTACCTGTACTATTTATGCATAACCTTATGTCATTTCAAACTAACAGTATTTTGTGAAACTAACTAAATTCATGGAAACCTCAGTAGTTGAGCCTTAAAACCATAATTTTAAGCATACCAGAATCACTCAGTTCTAAATTCTTTTAATGGATGCTCTTGGAAGTCTCAAATCTTTACTTTTTCTTTTGTAACTTTTAGTGCTAAGATTCAGGCGAGGGGCCCTTCTGTGGGAAAATAAGGATATGCTGAAGGAAGTAGTGCCATTTTCATTTCCTCTAGGGACTTCTGTCTTAATGGGCTGGCTTTGTCCTTTTTCTCCTATGCAGTTTGATTCTTTGCATTTATGACTTCCCTAGGGCAATAATTTGCAATGCTTTGCAAATAGTATGCTCATTTAAATATTGATAAGGAATAAATGTTCCTAGTTTAAGCAATGGGCAAAGCTGCCTGTAACCGGCACCATAAACATATCCTCCTAAATGACCCTGATACAATGCATGGTTTGCGTGCTTTCCTTTGGTTCAATGTACATCAAAGAGTGTTGCACGTGGAGCTCGGTATATAATATATTTGAAGTGAACTTTCAGCCTCCCTTGCATGTGTTTAATAAACAAGAAAAGCTTCTTGAAGAATTGTAAACTTCAGTCTAGTATGGAAAATTTGGAACATAGAGTACTATCATTTTTCAAAATCCAAAAGAATCCTAGAAGCATCAGTACTATGCTTTAAATAACATTCATTATTGGGCACAGTGGCTCACACCCGTAATCCCAGCATTTTGGGAGGTTGAGGTGGGCAGATTGTTTGAGCCCTGGAGTTCAAGACCAGTCTAAACAACATAGTGAAGCCCTGTCTCTATAAAATACAAAAAAAAAAAAAAAAAAAAAAGAGAAAGAAAAAATTAGCCAGGCACCTGTGGTCCCAGCTACTAGAGAGGCTGAGGGGAGAGGATTTGTTGATCCCAGAGGTTGAGGTTGTGGTGAGCCACGATTGTGCCACTGCACTCCAACCTGGGTGACAGGGTAAGACCCTGTCTCAAATGAATAAATAAATAAATAAGTAACATGCAGTACATTTAAAAATAACTTAAAAAGTGTAATTCGATTGTTTGTGACTCAAAGGATAAATGCTTGAGTGGCTGGACACCCCATTCTCCGTGAAATCTTGTGATTTCATGGCATCCACATATTTTAGGTTTCAGAAAATATATAGCTGCCAGCAACATGAAGGTTACCCTATTTAGGTTTCTTCTAAAACATACAATAAAATATGGGATACCCCATTCTCCAAAAAATATGCTTTTTTCACATTGCATGCCTGTATCAAAACATCTCATGTATATACCTACTATATACCCATAAAAATTAAAAATTAAAAAAATAATTAAAAATAACATTCAGGTAATGCAAAAAAGAAGCCATACACATTTTTCATAGTGCAGTGGTTTCAATATTTAAATGATAGAAGTGTGTCTCTTCCATAAATGATAAAATGTTATTGAAAATGAAGATTCTCTTTAAACAAATCATGCTTCATCTGAGCATTTACCTTGTTAGCCAGTGCTCTAACAAGACACCCAATTGACGAGTCAGAAGAATACATATCTTTTGATTGTGAAATCATTTTCAGCCTATCATTAACCTCACTGAGTAAATTGTAAGGGGAAATATTTTAGTATTTTAAAATTTAACTGTGAGTAATAGGTGAGTATTTAAATATATTCTTCTTCTTCTTTTTTTTTTTTCCTTCTAACCTCCACTAGCAATTCCCCATAATCCTTTACCATCATATTTCCAACTCTCCTTGGAATTCATGCCATTCTTGCCTCTACTTGTCACGCTACTCTGCTATCAGAGTCCTTTATAAAGATTTTTTTAACTTTTTTTTTTGTTTTCAGACTGGGTCATGCTCTGTCACCCAGGCTGAAGTGCAGTGGTCTGATCACAGCTCATTGCAGCCTCAATTTCTGGGGCTCAGATGATTCTCCCACCTCAGTCTCCTGAGTAGCTGGGACTACAGATGCACACCACCATGCCTCACTAATTTTTTTTTTTTTTTAATAGAAATGGTGTTTTTACTATTTTGTCCAGGTTGGTCTTGAACTTCTGGGCTCAGGCAATCCACCCACCTTGGCCTCCCAGTGCTGGGATTACAGGTGTGAGCCACCATGCCCAACCTTAAAATTCACGCTATGAAGTGTTTTCTCCAATTCTGCTATCAATATTATTTTTTGTTCACTTACCTTGTGCCAAGCACTAATTGGAGTGCATTTCTTATCTCACTTAATCCTTATAGCAGTCTTATCTCCATTTTATAGAGGAAGATATTGAATTACAGAGAAGTTAAATAAGTTGCCCAAGGAAACAGGTACTAAATGAGTTATCTCAGATTTCTGATTCCAAATTCTACACTCTTTATTACACTACACTTGTAGCCTAAAATGAGTTGTGTAACCCATTTGAACTTCAGTTTTCTCATTTATCAGTCAGGGAGCCTAATGCCTAACCAGCAAGATGAAAATTTGGGGAAAGGAGGTTGAACTATGAAAATTATGAATTATGAGATGTTTGTAAACTATGTAGAAGTTAGTAGGAATTCAATAAATGTTTTTGTCATTTTCATTTTTCCAGTTTTCCAGGTCATACTTAGGAACTAAGGGTCAACAATTAGTACTTACAATAGAAAAGTCATAATGATCAACTTACTGGCAGCAGCTCTTCAGTAACCTTAGAAAGTACAGATTTTTTTTTTCCCCCATTTCTAGGCAGTTCGGTCCTCCTTGGTAGTAACATTTGTTTATCTCCAGTGTCACACACAGCTGTGCTTGTTTAAGTGAGACAACCACCATCAAGAAAAGACTCAAGGCTGGCAGCTGTAACTAAATTTAATTTTCACCTACATTTCACAGTTTATTTATGGTGAGAAGTGCTTCTATTCAAGCGTCCTTTCAGTGAACCAAGAAAAATGGGCACATCCAGGCTCTGTAAAAGAACTGAAACTTTGGGATTTTGTTAGAGGTAAAATTAAATAAGGAATTTATTCCTTATTAGAAAATAGGTAGTATCTATTAATCAACTTCTTGCCACCTCCTCCCTACCTGCTCCCCCTTCCCTGTGTGCAATTATTATGTTAACTAAAAATAACAATAAAAGCAAAACAAAAAAAAAAAAAGAAAAAAGACATCATTATTTTTAAAGTTCTCTTTTGAGTTGCCTCACAGCACATATACATATTAAATTTTTATATTAATGCTGTTAGAAACCCTGGGAAGAAAATATTGCAGCAGATGAAAGGCAGGTTTAGAAGACAGCAAATAAAGTGGTTTAATATTTACAAACTTTTTAGAGTTGAAATCTTGTGATTTCATGGCATCCGCATATTTTAGGTTTCAGAAAATATATAGCTGCCAGGAAAATGAATATCCTCTTCATGAAGGTTACCCCATTTAGGCTTCTTCTCAAACATCCAGTAAAATACCTCCTTGGGCTGGTGAAACAACTGTGTCATCATAATCTAGATAGAGGCTAAGAAGTTTTTTGTGTTTCCCATCTCAACTTTGCACATGTTCTTTAATGTTTGTAAGGCAGAAAGAAAAGTGATAAACTCTTCATCCAAGCCTATAAATCACATCCATCTTGGAAATCTAAGCTTAAAGACATGCATATAAAAAAACTGAAATTAAATTTATCTGCTCAGATATTGATGTGGTGATTAGAAGTTCTTTTTACATACTTTACTGCCTTGCTCTATTTTTATTTTATCACTTCTCTTATTCATTTTGCAATTTTTATTATTCTTTATCCTAACTTTGTAGCAATGGCAAAGGATACATCTACATTAATGAATTTAAAGCTTCTGAAATGAGAGCAAAATAAGCAGGCATAAATATGCAAAGGCCTAGAATGAGAATGTGAAAAAATAAAGTTATTTTTCATGGATTGTAAGTTGGGCTGGCTGGAGATGAGGATATATCTGTTGATCAGGGTTGTGAGATTGCTCTTGAAATATAGGCACCGGCCAGCTCAGGAAGGGCCCTCTGTGAGGAATTTGAACTTTATATTGTAGATAACAATAAATCACTGGGAGATTTTTTTTTCCATTGCAAGATTTTTAATTAGGGGAATAATATGATTGAATTTGTGTTTTGGATAGATAATACAAATTGAAGGCATTTTAAACCAGAGATTTTAATCATAATCCAGTTTTAAATAACTAAGGCTTTAGACCCAGCACGGTGGCTCATGCCTGTAATCCCAGCACATTGGGAGGCTTAGGTGGGCGGATCACTTGAGGCCAGGAGTTTGAGACCAGCCTGGCCAACACAGTGAAGCCCCATCTCTACTAAAAATAGAAAAAATTAGTTGGGTGTGGTGGTGCGCACCTGTAATTCTAGCTACTCAGGCAGCCAAGGCATGAGAATTGCTTGAACCCAGGAGGTGGAGGTTGAGTGAGCCAAGATGGTGCTATTGCACTCCAGTCCGGGTGATAGAGTGAGACTTTGTCTCAAAAAAATAAAAACAAACAGATAAATAAATAAATAAGGCTTTAGTGAGGATATAGGGAGGAAAACATAAAGAAAAAGTAAACTAAAATGGAAAGACTGAAAGAGATGTGTGGGGAAAGAGAAGTAAGTTGACATTAATTTTCTAATTTTTGCTGAACAGTGTTGTTAAGTCCAAGATCATGAGGAGGAGAAGGTTTAGTGAACATAAGTAATCTATTTTGAAGACTTTGAGTTAGATGCTTGTGAATTATTCAGGGGATGTTAGAAACATATATTTGGAACTCAAGGGAAAAGTTAGGGTAGAAGTCCTAGGTGTTAACTTTTTTTCTTTTTTTTTTTTTTTTTGAGATGGAGTCTCGCTCTGTCTCCCAGGCTAGAGTGCATTGGCGCGATCTCGGCTCGCTGCAAGCTCCACCTCCCGGGTTCACGCCATTCTCCTGCCTCAGCCTCTCGAGTAGCTGGGACTACAGGCGCCCGCCGCCACTCCCGGCTTACTTTTTGTATTTTTAGTAGAGACGGGGTTTCACTGTGTTAGCCAGGATGGTCTCGATCTCCTGACGTCGTGATCCGCCCACCTAGGTCTCCCAAAGTGCTGGGATTACAGGCGTGAGCCACCGCAACCGGCCTGGTGTGAACTCTTAAAGGCAATTTGAAGTGAAATTTAGGAGCTGCGAGTTTTAACCATAAAATAATGAATGAGGTTTTTAGATGGATTTCAAAATAACTCTATGAATTGACATTTTAATAATTTCTTTATGATATTAAAAGCACTGATTTTTTCCGTCTTCTGGATTCAAGTAACTTTGAAAGCCACCTATTAACTTTTAAAAGAAAAAAGCATTCTTAATAATTCTCAGAGGTCAAATATTATTTTTCCATTATAAATTATTCAAAGTTAAATGGAAGTCAAACATAGAGACCTGCAGAGAGCAAGTCTTCTGTGCTGCTGAGTCATGACTGTGACTCGAAGAAATACCTTTATTGTGTTTGATTCTGAGCTCGTGATAATAACTAGTGTCAAAAGATGGGAACATTCTGTACCGGAATTTGAAAAATATCATTGAATAAAAATGAAAGTCTGTTAACAGAATTCACCTTAAACTGTAAGCTGACCTTTTAATAGAAAAGCTGTTGCAAATCACAAAGGTACGCTCCACGGAAGGTAGCCGCAGATTGAGTTTGCAGAGTGTGCTGGCTGAATCAATCCAATGCTAATGGGAGGACAAGTGTAAAGGATAGTGCCTTTAAAATAAACACAGACAATTAGGAACAACAAATGAAAATCATGATACCATTGAGAAAGTGAGAGGGCATGATCGGGTGCAAGTCATTCTCAATTAACAAACTAGAATTGCTTCAAAATTACTTTTTAACTCAACTCTCTCACATCAGATGGCTTATAAACAATCATGCACATTGCTTTGGGTGATACAATTGTTTCAAGGGATTGATACCAGAATTTGGTTTCACTATATCTTTATCTTAACAATTCTATGTAGTGTTTTTAACTCTTAGAGTCTGTATGTAATAAAAATTCTTTTCTTCACCAAATTGGTGAGTTTATGTGTGCCAAAATATTTTTGTTAAATAAGGGAACACACTTATAATCAAAACCAATGTACAAAGCTATGACGGTTACATCTACTGGAGAATAATGTGTTGTTCTCACTGAATTCCTTTTTGCTAAAACTTCTCCATTTATGACATTCCTTAATACTGTGCAGAATTTATATATTAAACAATAAACTCCACATCTGCAAACTTTAAATCATCTATTAACTTTAAAACATCTATTAGCAACAATTATCCCACTGGGGGGCAATAAGAATCGAGTCTACCAGTTTTGTTCTTAGTGTTTGAGTTTATATTTCTCTTACACCTCTTCACTAATAATTAAATGCAGTACCAACATGGTTTTGAAGTTTAAGCTATCCAAGCCTTTTGTAGGTTGGCACTTCTTAGACCTTTCATACTGACATATCTGTTTTGCCTGCCATCATTCCTTTGCTTTAATCATTTCTGATCTGATTGAAAAGGAACGTAAGCAGTGTTAGTTTTCAGAGTTTACCAATGTTTACTATCTATACCTTCTACCTGCAGTGGAGAAGTGGTGATAAGTAGTCGTAGCAATTACCCAAGTTTCCAGCTCAGTTGTCTATTACACTCTCACTACTTCAACAGGGTGTTAAAAAAAAACAAAAAACAAAAAACAAAAAAAAAAAAACACCATATTTTAGAAATGCTACTTTACAATTGAATAAATAATAGTATTACAGAATGAATATTAATATAAGATACTTTTATCTACTATTGAAGTTGGTGAATACAACAGTCATTTCATAGTAGGTCTACCCAAATGCTTTCAAGGAAACAAATGCTTTTATATATTATCATATGTGTAAAACTACTCTACGCATAGATTTAACTTAAAATAAATTCCAAATGAGGAAGTATATTTACTCAATATTACCTTAAATTTGCCACTAGAGAATAATGCATTTTCATTTCCCCCTTATCTTTCGTATTTCACATTGTTACTCTCTCCTGTTACTACTAGAATTAAGAGGCCTCAGAATTGTGTGTTTGTGTGTGTGTAAAGTGGTGAAAACTACATTTTATCTATTCAGTGAATATTTGTTATGCACCTAATGTATGATAGGCATTTCTTCCAGGTGTTTTGGATAAAAATCCCTACCCTCATAGGGCTTACATTCTAACACTCATGGTTAGGGGTAGAGAGAGGCAATAAAGAATTAACATAATCAATAAGCAAATTACATTAAAAATGGGACAGAGTGAGAGGGCTTGGGGTATGAAGAGTGGGGTAGGTGAAATTTTAAATAAAGTAGTCAGAATGAGGCCTACCTCATTGAGAAAATAACATTTGAGTCAATATTTGAAGAAGATGTGAAGAGTTCAAAGGCATTTTAACAGAGCTTATTTCTCTTTGCATTTTCTCTCGCTTTGATTTCTAGCTTAGTAGAGGAGGGAAATAGGAAGTATGTATCAGAGTTAATGCTATAAAGCTTTGCATTATCTACAAGTAGGAAAAGATTACATTTTTTTTCCTGCAATTCTAAGGGACAAGAACAAACTATGCTACAGATAAAAACTAGGTTTTAAGATCTTTTCTCTACCACTTGCTGGCTTGGGGATTGTAGGCACATTATTTAAAGTCTACGAGTCTTAGCTTACTCGTCTAAAAATGGAATAATCTTGTGTGATATTAAATGAAATCATGCATATTAAGTACTTAGCACAGTGAGAGACATAATAAACACTCAATAAACATTAATTTTTTATTTAATATTTTAGCCTTTTAAAAAATGTACAATTCTTCATAGCCTACAAAATGGGACTTTCTCTCTAACGAGAAATATCTAGAATACTCTATAATGGTATCTTTTTTCTCAATATGGTGAAAGGAATAAAATGTGTAATTCAGAATTCTTTGGCTAGATTTATTATTAGGCAATTATTGAGCAAGAGAAGGTAACACTATTACCAATTCCTGAATCTCAGTACCTATGATAAACTGAATTCAAGGGTTCTGCTTTTACTTAGAGTGTCAGTGAACTATTTTATTTTTTCAAGTTGGTAAATAGCCTGCAGTAATTACCATTCACTTGGTTTTGTATTAAGAGGTATGAATATCTTAAATACAATAGAAAATTTCCAGATCTCCGTGATTTTATGAGATGGTAGAAGATTTCTAGGAGAATGTTAGAAAATAAGTCTGTGTAAACTTTAATGTAAACTTTTTTAAAGTGATTTTTTTTTGTTGTTGCTTGCTAGAAGATTGACTTTCATCACTTCTTTCATCCCTTCAGAGTGGCATAGATAGGGTAACCATAAAATTAATTAGCCAAACTAGGACACTCTTGAGAATAAACAGAGACAATATTACTAATTCTGTTGGGACAATAGGAATAAACTAGGACTATCACGGGCAAATGGGGATATATGCAGTCATGGACCAATAGGGCCGCTTTTTTTTTTCACCAATACATAAAGGATCAATCACCAGTAGCTTAGAGATGAGCAGTTTTTAAAAAGTCTGAGATAATTATTACCTCAGGGATAATTTTAGGAGACAAAACAAAATTACCTTACTTGGAGGCAGGCCAAGAGAACAGAGGTCTTACTCTTGTTGTTTTATTTTCATTTTAAATAAGCGTTACAGAGTTTCTCATGAATGACAGTGATTGCAAAATTGATTAAAAGCTCATTTTAATTCAGACTTCTCCATACAACATCTTTTCTTTAGTTTGCTTCTTCCAGTCCTTTTGCTGTTGCTTGTATTTGTATACATCTCAGTAAACAAGCCTTTATTTGCCTTGGCAAGCTTTAGGTATTTTATTCATTCACTGAACAGGCCAGTTTCTTTTCTAACAGACCGGTGGTTTACCATTTCAAACAGCTCCCTTTGGTCTATTTTGGTCTTATGGTGACTCTCTGAGCCAACATTTCCAAAGTTTTCACCAGCAAATATGTTGGAAGAACAATGAATTTTGGTGGGGAGTTGAGGAGAAATGGGAACAATTTTGGCAAGCTTGCTTTTCTGTCTTCTTATCTGTTTGGCAAATTCCTGGGCTGAGCCTCAGCACTAAATTTCTCTCCCTGCACATGGACAAACACTGAGAGAAAGACAAATGTGGGAAAAGGGAAAAGTCGAAAAAGCAGAGGTAAAAATGCAATGCCTGGGATTTTCAGAATGCTGACAAATATGTGGGTATCTATTCAGCTACCAAAAATTACGCATCTTCTCTGATTCCCAATGCAAAAATGTACACATGATTTCTTTGATCTCAAATGAGTATTATTGCCAATGCCATATTAAAGTCATAGTTTTTGAAACAGGAAAACAAAACCAATTTTAATAGTGCATCAGAAGAATTCTATGCCACTGAAATGGTAAGGTCGGTCAACCCTTTATAAAGTGAGAGAATGGGTCAAACATAGGCTACAGGGGGGTGCAGCGAGGCAACAGAGCCGTTAAAAAGTGTGTGGAATTATATGCTGAATTCTTCAAGTTCTGACTTCATTCTTGGGACTACTTTCTTTTATATAGATAGTGATTTCAGAAATAATGTCCCATAATAGTATTTCAGAGGTGCTCTTGGGCACAATAGCTCTAGATAGTGGAGATTAGGTAGATATTTGGGGTCTTACTTCACGGGCTTGTTATATGAGAACCTTTGCATCATCCATTTTGCCTCTAATCACGTTTTCCATTTCTGGTGTGTGCTTCCCTCATAACCCTGTTTTTATATCATAACATTTGCTGTATCAGCACCCATTCTCTTTCCACTGCTCAGTTTTAAATAGCTTCATTATGAAAAATATAGTACTTAAAAACATGGCACAAATGTGTATTACTTCAGCACAAGATAAAGAGATTATTGAGAAGTGCGCTGACTGTTGAAGTAACTTTATCCTAAGGGATATTTCACTATTTTAATTGATTTTTTTCTGTCCATTTTATTAAGAGTCCTTGGAGAAGGTAAATGGTAGGTTACCTCCTGGAAACAAAGGAGCATTTGACATATTTGTTGTGACTACCAGTGTGTCCATACTTTTGTAAAGTTAAACATTTTTTTCATCATTTCTAAATTACTTATACTGATGAATAAAAAGATGAGGATCAGTTAGTTCCAATCCTAGCTAGGGTCTACTTGATTTTTAAATATCTTGTGCTATTTGAGAGAATTAACCTACGTTTTACTTGTTTACGCTAGTGAATAAATTGTAGTTTTGACAAAACTAGGGATTACAATTTATTGTATCAATTACTATAAAAACATTTTAAGACACTTTTTTATGTTAGCTTCACAAAGCCATCCTAGACAAAATTGTGTGACACTGTCAAAGGTCTTTAAATGGCGTCTCTCACTGCTCTGAGTTATAAAAGTTTAGATGAATGAATACTCTTATAAATCAAAAAAGCTTATAAAGTCCCCAGGCTCTGTTGCCAAATCCCATGGTTGGTGTGGGCTCTGAATTGTGATGTTCATACAAGTTCAGATATAGTTAAGTTCCAACATTATCACTCCCATCTGAAATTAGGATACTGTAAAAAAATTACAATGCTACATGATATGTTTACAAATCTCTGTTTTAGTCTATCAACATTGTTGTTTTCCATGATTCTCTCCACTTATACTTCAAGTAGTAATGTGCACAAATTAGGTTAATGGATGCTTTCAAACAAAATTTAGTTTAAATTTGTTTACTTCTCCTTGTAAACAAAGAGAAACAAAATAAAAAGGATGAAACTATGAGACTTTCATGAGCCTCTTTAAATAAGCTAGCTCTGTGTCTGGGCGAAAGTGACCCACATCCACTGGACCATAGAACCCATCCCTCAGTAGGTTCTGGGGCAGGTATTTCTCACTGAACCTCACTAATACTCCTAACCCAAGTGCTACAAATGAATCTGGTGCACTGGGATTCTTTTACATCAATGTTGGTTCTCCCTTACAAAATATTTTCTTTTCTTGTAGCTTTTAAAACGTTCTATTCACATAGATCTAAGAAGATTCTGAAGGTAGGGCAACTTCCCTGTTAGCATCTTTCTGAAGCTATATGGATTTCATTAAAAATAAAAATAAAAAAGGGAGGGAGCAGAATTCAGATTGTTTTTCTTAATTGTCTTCTCTCAAAAAAAAGAGGAAAAATAGAGATAAATTAATTACCTCTCTTTTTAGAATAGTAAGAGATATCTATACATAAAAACAAAGCAATTTAATGTTGGCTTGGTCGTTTAACTTAAATACAATTGAAATTAGAATAAACAAAATAAAACAAACTGTTTTAATTGAACGTAGGTGGCTGGATATCATGCCTTCTCTTACATTTTTACATTTTCCAGTAGTAGAAGGTGTCTTATTTTGAGAAGCTATATTGATCAAGGCCTATCATTTGAACAAGTTCCTCTTCTATAATAACAGAAAAAATTCAGGTAGTTCTAACTCTAGCTATGATCTACTTGATTTTTAAGTGTAATTTTCTATATGGGAATATTCAACGTAAGTTTTAGTCATCTACAGCAATTTGTTGACAAGAATAGAGATTGCAACTTATTTTATGAAAAATTACTATTAAAACATTTTCTTAGTTTAACTTTTTCTACTTTTTACATTAAAAACAAAAATCAAAACACTTTTTCTTAATGTTTATGCAGGCCCCATGCATTTTAGCTAATAGTTACTTTTGACAATATCTAACATGTTGGAGTCAAATTATTTTGCTATTGGGGAGAACAATACTCTCATTTTTACCATAAATGGTTGCCTTATTGTTTGTATTCAATGGCAATGTTATACATTTCGAAGAAATAAATATTCTCTTCTTTTGTCAATAAGAGATCCACTTCATTTATTCCCATTTAGTTGTCTTCTCTTTGTCAGGATTTAGACTAATGAGAAAATCTTAGAAAGATCCTTTACTATCTAAACACCAAGCACGCAAATGCTTCTCAATAGAAATAACACAAGAAATGCATTCAAAGACAATACCTAGCCTGAGAAATTCTTGTGTGCTGACAGCTCTCCAACAGTGTTGTCACAGCAGGAAGACATCAGTTGAAGAAACAGATAGTGACCTCAAAAAAAAGTCTGGTCAGCAGTGTGGACAGGGTTTCACAAGATTATAAATCACCCCAGGGTCGCTCTGTTCCCACCATAAAGAGAGCATGGTCGTTTTATTGTAATCTAATAAGAGATGGGAGCAAAGGACAGCTCCAGTGTGTGTTTGCAAAAAAAATTCTTGATTACAGTTTCAAAACTATACAGTTTCCCTGCTATTGAAGTGCAGATTATAGGGGTTAAGGCCATGTTAGGATTGGATTACCTTTTTATAGCTGTATGTTATCCTTCGGTTCATGAATCAGAAAGTACTTAAATTAAACTGAACATTTGGGAGCAATCCCAGTATGTAGCATGGTGGTAGAAAATTAATCATGATTTGGTGATAGATTATTAAGCTGTTCATTTGAAGGGGGTCTTTCATAGAATCAGAAGATTAACTCTCTGGTGGGTATATAGTAATACAGAAAAAAGCCTACCCTATATATCACAAGTTATGTTAGGACTCGTTTTAAAGGGGAATTATTTAATGAAAGACAACACACATTTATATAAAAATGTGTATAAGAGATCAAAACATTAAGTCTGGATTGAATTACTAGCAGATTTTCAGTTCCTTGGATCTTACTATTTTTTTTATAATACTAACTTGTATTTATTAGTTTCTGTGTTTATTTTTATATAATACTATTTAACTTAATCTATGTGGTTACTAAATACTTTAAATGGGGCATTTTAACATGAGAAAAACTAAATTCCATCTTTAAAATACTTATGAATAAAAAAGTTACTCCAATTAGATTGACAGCTACTGAGGAAATAGTAGCCACAATTTTGAAGGAAAACACTAAATGTGATGACATTTTAAAATAGCACATGCCTCTTCATTTGCCCCAGCAGCACTTCATGTGGTGGTGAAAAGGTTTTAACTTTATTCAGTCATTTTATCATTTGTACTTAAGGTTCTTCAACACTATTTGATCTATATACATTTCTGGGACCATAATCAGGCATCCTACCATTTAAATGGATTTTATTCCCTAACTTATCACCTTTGCTTTGTCAGTTTGTTCCTCTGGAACCATGCTGACATCTCAAGATAAGTCCTATCAGTCTTGGGCTGTTGACGGAATTTGATTGTGAAGAAGCCATCGCTTAGAGTAGAGAGAAACAGGGTGAGGTGTTATTGCTAAGAATATATTTTATGTTATGGTTCCAAAACCCAAAAGTAAATAAGATGGGATTTGCAGCTATTCCTTTTTTATTAGGTGTAAGATAGACTTTGAGGGCTGTTTTTGTCTTCTGTCTTCTTTTCCCTTCAGAAGTCGCAAACCTGGTGGTTTTGCTCTCATTTACTTTCTTGAGCAGAGATGAATGTGAAAGGGAATTCTGGCTCTCGAAGGATGTTAGACCGGTCGGTTAAACATAGTGGGTCTTTAATTCATCTCAGTTTATTTTCCACTTGTCAATTTCTCTTTGTCTCTTCCTCATTTATATATGCTTAAGTAGGTGAGTAGACAGATTTCACTGTTTCTCTTTGCCTTAGACTTTCTCTAGTGTTGCTAAAAGTGCTACGACAGGAACTGGAAACTGGAAATGATCAATATAAAGACAACTTCCATTATTTTTTGAATATAGAAAACATTTGTGACTTCTACATCTTCCATTGGCTGAAATAACAAAAGCTCTGAATGTCACTGCAAATTCAAGCTGCAAATGACCAGAACGATAGTACTCAATTTCCTATTCTAATTTATGCTAACTTGATTCTGTTTCCTATTGGCTATCATAAGAATTTTGCCTATAGAAATAAGATATTTTGCCTATAGAAATAAGAGACATTTGATTTCAACCTCTCAGATATTTTCTGAATCTGTTAATGTTGTAGGTGTACTTTTTAACTTTTTTACTACTTATGATAGTAAAATATAAATGAATATATCTACTTAAAATATTTGGTGATTTTAAAAAAGTAAGCCATTCTGATTTCCTATAAGTAGAAAACATATCATTTATCATTTATAGAGGAACTACTCCTCTATTTCTACACTCTCCCTAGGTAAAGCATACAAATTAATTCATGGCAACCACCATCTAACACTGGAATTTCTCATAAGGCTAAGACTTGCACACAGCCATCTGTTTTACATATGCATTTTGTCCTTGGTAATCTTTATTACTGGATGGTCTCAAATAGAAAGTACATAAGTGCAAATGCCAACATGTATTTTTGTTAGTGGTGCTGAATAGACTGGTTAAGGTAGACAAACAAATGTACTTACTTTGATTTATCACTTCTGACATTAGCATGTACCATACTGCTCTCTGGGAAGCAAAATGGTTGCACCTGAGGACAGTGATATAAACACTACTTTGATTATTTGAAACAAACCATTAGGCTTTGATGAAAGAACTATTACCATGGTGGATCCTGTGCATGAAGAGAATGCTCAGAGATAATGGATGAGCAGCCTAAAATTACTTGTTTAGAATTTAAAAAAGTCAAAGCCTAGGTCTTAGGAGGAAATAAGTATATAAAGCAAATTTAATTTTCTATAAATTTATACTGTTGAATTTTTATTACCAGTACATACTTAGTTGCAGTGACTTTCTTGTTTTAGATCAAATTTATTGAAATTAGCCAAACTTATTCTAATGTCAAATTCATTGTGTGTGAAAATTAAGTCTAAAATCTTTCTATTCTATTTTTCAAAAATAATTTCCTAATATCAGGATTTTATTTATTTGCATCTAGAAACTACAATATGTTTTGTCTTACTTATATATTTAAACACACACACACACACACACACACACACAAAACCCAGCCCAATGATGACTTCAATACATATTTATCTTATGTGATTTGTAGATGGAGATTATACTTGATAAAAGCGTGCATATAAAATAGAATCACAAACTATTTAAACTTCCCCAGTATAAAGACATTTTATTTAAAAGGTACAAGTTAAGCAAAAATATTTAAGTTTTTGAAGAGGTTAATCCTTTTAACTTTCTTACATTGGTGCATGAATATGAGCTGAATGTAAAATCAGACAACTTTACTCAATATTGAAAAGAAAACTCCTGGTCTTCAGATAACAGGATTTAAGTGAATTTTTGTGGGAGGGGAGTGTGGAGGAAGAAAGTAGAAAGGGGGTTTAGTGAGTACAATCATGGCAACAGTGTAAGCATAAGGCAACAGCCTTAGTGGTGTCTGGATAAGGAACATCATGGGTGAACCTGAAAGATTGAAGGCCTTAGAGACTGGAGAAGCCAGGATAAAAGTGAGGAAGAGTGCGTTGCTCAAAGATGGGAACCAGCAGGCTAAAAGGAAAGATCAAACCACAGAGGCACCACGTAATGAAGACACACTCAGCGTTTTTCTTAATTTTGCCTTGAGCCTACCCTAAAACCTGTGAAAAACAAAGAACATCTTAAATCGTCTGTCTTATTAAAATGATTTGCTTTAGAGATGGCACATTATGCTTATGCTAATGTTTCATGGTTGAATACATGCTTTTGTGCTGCAAACCGTGGTTTATAGTTTAGAAAATATAAAAGTTTAAAAAGATGTTTAAGGACATTATTTTTTATTACCCTACTTTACATTTGGATTTAGATGGCACAGGTGTAACTGGCTTAATTCACCAATGAGGAAATATAGGTTTCACAGAGGTTAAAGAACTCACTTAAGGTCAAGAACAGTAAGCTGTGGAGAGAGAAGCAGACACAGATCTTATCACTCTGTCCAGAGCCTTTCCGTTACCCTGTAACGCAGCTTAACACTTTTGAAAGATTGTGGTTTCCTGATCCTCAGGGCTCAAGTCTTCCTCATAAGAGTTTAGCACAGAAAACAATGCAAAAAATAAATGTCCCTGTACGATTTCATTTTCAGTATATTTCAAGCTAACTTATATATGAATCTTGTTCACAGGGGAGAGGCAGGATGGCTTCTGTTTAGTAGCATTAAACACAGTCAATTAGTGTTGCAGATATTGACATAGCACCTGAATTTACATAGCTCTGGTGCAGAACCTCTTCTTTACTCCGTTAATCAAAAGCTATCAGAAGTATTATAAATTTACAGATAACCTCAGGTAAATAGGAAATGATTTTATGTGATTAATAGCACTATTGTTTGTTCCTGTCCACCACGCAATGCAGTTGCTTTGAAATTCAGTCACTGGTTTTCAAAAAAGGAGCCCAGACACTTGCCTTCATGAAGGATTTGCTATTTAATCTTTGCCTTAAAATCGTGAATGTAGGAAATCCTTATCAGCTATATATTTATGACTTTTTCTCCTATTCTTTTCTCACTTCTTCAACTGGCATGCACAGTCTGAAGTTTTATTATTAGTGACATAAATTAAATTGTAAATGTTTAAAGGGCACTGTCCCATTGAAGGTGAATCCAATGTTTTTATAAACTTAATAAGGAGTGTTCTATCAATGACCTTATTCTTCTGTAGTACGCTGACAATCTTTTGATGTGGTCCTCACTCCCTTGCTCTCAGCTCCTTCTCTGGGTCTGCTGGCGTTTCTGCTATTATGGAATCATTTGCTGGTTGAATGAATGTTTTCTCAAGTTTGGAACTTACTGTGCATCCAAAGATGCCTTACCAATTAAGTTGCACGTTTATTTTGTTTTTAGCCATCTTGGCATTGAAGGCTATATTCTTCAAATTAATGAAGCCCATGTTGTAATAATTAGTTTTAAGTTTCTGCAGCCAATATGTTATATAACAGGGACTGATCTAGTTCACGGAGTTGTAAGTCAGTAGGCTGGCGATCCAGTCGCACCTACATCCCTGGAAACAATGATTATAATATTGTCTTCTTAGATATTGGTAAGGTAGAACTAGTAAGCTGTGTTTAGAGGCATAAAAAAGGATTTGCGTGCTGGAGTTTGGACTCTAAGGCAGCAAAGGCCAGCTTTTTCTCTTCTACTCTATTTCTTTATTTTCCATCAAAAATCATTTCACATTTAGATTATCAAAGTGAGTCTAGCATGTTAGAATCCACTATCAAGATAATAATAATACTCCTACTCTCCCAGATGTTCTAAATCATCATCCTAGTGGAATTTGAATGTCTTAGGAAAACCCTGTACACATGTAATTGTGAAGGTTTCGGAAGACTTTGTTTCAGGATTACTGATGCTTCCCTATTCCAACTAATAGTAAATGAAGATTCACGCAATGAAACCCACTTGAGCAGTCAACAAAGAGTTTGTGAGTACTTTCTTGGTCAGGCACTCTTCTGGTTGCTGAAGAGAAAATGGTTAAGAAAGTGGCAGTTTCAAAAGGCCGGGCGCAGTGGCTCATGCCTGTAATCCTAGCACTTTGGGAGGCTGAGGCGGGCAGATCACCTGAGGTCAGGAGTTCGAGACCAACCTCAACATGGAGAAATCCCTTCTCTACTAAAAATAGGAAATTAGCCCGGCATGGTGGTTCATGCCTGTAATCCCAGCTACTTGGGAGGCTGAGGCAGGAGAATTGCTTGAACCTGGGAGGCGGAGGTTATGGTGAGCCAAGATCGCACCCTTGCACTCCAGCCTGGGCAACAAGAGTGAAATTCCATCTCAAAATAATAATAATAATAATAATAATAATAATAAAATGGCGGTTTCTGTGTCCTCAAGGATCTACTTTGGAATATACATATATAAACATGTAAGTAAAATAAAATGTTTAGGGATGCATATACATATATAATAGGCATCATTATATATAATTAATCATATTTTATTTTACTTGTATCCTTATGTATACACAACTACACGCCCTTATGGCAGCATGGGTGATGGTGGCAAAACAAACCTCAGTGAGATGGCATGGACAAGTAAGGGAATGGGAGAAGAGACAGGTTATAGATGTTCCTAGGAGTGCCTCTAGAGGAGGACCAAAGGGAGAAGGTACCATCTGGCCACATGGGACATCATGAGCACAGACTTGTTCATAAGTAAGGGTTTTGTGTAGCCTGGAAAACTGCCAACATTTTGAGGTAGAGTACTGGAAGAACATTCTTGAAAAGTAGGAAAGACCTAGATCAAAGAAAGTTTCTTTTATTTGTTTATTGTGGGACTGATTTAATTTAGAATCATTAAAAAGAAACCTAAAATTCAGTGCTTATCTAAAAAAGCAATATGTCATACAGAATCAGGATTAGGAAAAGAAATGATAAAGTTCACAAATATGTTTTATTTTGATATGTATATACTATATGCAACACAATTTTGTTGCTGTAAAATGTAACTTTTAATGGGAAGCAGTCAAATGGATATTTGAATACACTTTTTTAATTTCCAGTTTTTAAGATGCAAAATTTGGAATCTGGACTGATATGCCAAAGACAGTGGACTCAGGGTGTAAATTCGTTCCATCTCTTCAGCTTTACATGTGCATGGATACAGCTGTTTGTGTGGTTACCAGATGTTAGACTAGGGGCTTCAGGAATATATTCCACGTATTGGCTCTTTCCCAGAGGCAAAATATTATAGCTCCTAATAATGTTTTTGAAATATAAATACAAATTGTCTTTATTTTTAGACTTTCTTAGGTGTCAATCAGAAACATATTGAATAAATATGTCTACCTAAAACCTGGTACACAAGTATAGCACCATTATTCATAATAGCCCAAACAAGGTAACAAGCCAAATGTCCATCAGCTAGTGAATAAATAAAATGTGACATATCTATCCAATGTGTATTACTTGGTATTAGTAAGAAACAAAGTGCTGATACATGGTACAACATGGATGAACCTTGAAAACATTGTGCTAAGTGCAAGAAGCCAGTTACAAAAGACCACAGCTACATGATTCCATTTATAGAAATTGACCAGAATAGGCAAAATTACTCACACCTAAAGTAATGGTTGCCTAGGTCTAGGGACTGGGGTGGAAAGTGACACTCAATGGGCATGGGGTTTCTTTTAAGGGGAACAAAAATAGTATAAAATTAGATTGTGGTAAAATATAGCTCTATAAATACACTAACATCATTGAATTGTATACTGTAAATGAGTGAATGCATGATAGGCAAATTATTTCTCAATAAAGCTGTGAAAAGGAAATTTTAAATATTAATTAGCTTGGATTTTATTATTAATATTAATATTAAATAGCTTGGATAAGGGAGTGAGTTAAGTAATGCAAAATTATCACCTGTGCAGTTTACTTTTTATAATATTCTTAAGTAAAACATGAGGACTAAATTAGTAAATGAAAGAGCAAACTAAATATGAAGCACATAATATAAGATATTTCATAGCATCTTTTATATTATTTCATTTTAAATATGTTTAAACCTTTAATCCATCAATTTTGGTATGTGTGAAAATTAGTAAATTAATAGCTCTTTCACCTTCCAAGTCTATCAGTGATGATTTTTCCATTTCTTTCTCCTGTGGGAGCCTTCTTAATACTTGATTATTTGGGATATTCTTTGAATTTAATGGCATGTTTTTTTCCAATTATGAAAATAAATTTTAAGCAACAGTATTAAAATTCCCATGTGTATGAAATGTATAAATAGTAATATATTCAGCTTTAAATTTCTCAAGTCAATGATTGTGTTTGGACAGAGCTTCTACTTTATTGACTTTATGAGAGGAAAAAACACAAATATTTTAAGGCAAATTCCTCCATTGTGTAAACTACTCCCTGGGACTAGTAAGGAGTTAGATTAACTCTTTTGATGAGGTAGTAATTGAAATAATACCCTAGGGACTAGAAAGAGTTATTTTCCAAAGTAGAAGAAATGAAGTGGAGAATTATAGTTTTAGCCAAAAGAAAAACTCTAGTTGCAGACCTAGGAAAAACTCAATATCATCCCTTCACTCTGTCACCCATTCATTCATTTATTTTTCACTCATTCTGAACATATTTACTGAGTCCCTGCCATGTTCTGGGTGAGTATTACTCATGTATGTTACTGTGGCAAGAATGTTTCTTTTTCTTACTTACCATGTTTATGTAACATTCAGCAATTAATGGGGCATTTTTTCAGAGTATTAGGAAAAGTTCCTCTCCATCTCTTCCTAATTTCAGCCTGTCAATATGTTTAAGGACATATGTTGCCTTATTTTATTTTTTCATTTTCTGACTACTTATTTGATGTTGAATATAACTGAGTCCCAGCTGACTCATCTTTTAAATAGCAATAATAATAGCAATAATAATATAAAATGTTCGTAGTTATTACATAGATCAAATTTAGTGATTAATGTGTAGAGCTTAAATCTTGGCTCATTGTAGACAGCAAGTGACAACTGTTGAAGAGTCTCAATGTATGTAACACATTTTCTATATTATTTTTTAAATTGAATATAATATAATCATATTAGTTCTTTTATTACATGGCATGCAGCAACAGGTTTGAAGACTTGTGAACTATTCCGTATAGAAAAACATTAGTAAGCTATTTCTCCTTGATATCCAGTAAATTAACAGAATTTACATAACAAAATTTGGCAAGTGTTTGGTATAATTTCTGATAAATACTTAGTCTTGTATTCTGAGTGGGGGAGACGTATTTCAATAATTATGCATTGTTTTTGCAGATAGTAAAGTGTCAAGACACATAGCCTGCATTTGTTTACTGATTTGAAATACTTTCATATGACCATTTATCATTTAACAGTGCTTATCTTATAACGAGGTTGTCACTGAAAGAATTTTAGGTTTTTATTTCAACTTTATGACGACTTGACTTGAAATGCCTTTTTGAACAATCAAGAAACAATTAAATTTTATCTACAGTTGCTTTCTTTTAGCTTTATGTTTAATGCTACCTTTGGCTATCTGTGATATATGTTAAATGACTTTCTCGCCTGTTTCATATTTTAGATACAGGTTTAACGTCCAAAAGTACTTCATTATATGAGGATTTTGATTGTAATACCAGAAATAAAAGGAAATGTATTTCTCAGTGCATCAGTGAAAAAGTTTAAATAAGTTAATCGCTTGTCTTTATGAGGCCTTTCATTTCATAGCTCGATGGCTCTCTAAAGTTCCATTGTCATTTTTTAGTATCATTATGTGCATGCATCTAGAAACGGGAGGTTTAGCTAAGAGATGAAATCCTTTTAATTTCCACTCTGAACACATTGACCCTTTCCTTTGTCTTAATGAGTAGAATAACTCTGATTGCTGGATATTTTTAACGGAAGCAAAAGATTGAATAATTTTGCTGTCTTATCTTTACAGCTTGCAAAAGGGGGCATTTTAATGAAAGGATTGCTTTTGTTTATTATGAATAACTATGGAATAGGAAAAAATAATAATTTTTTGAATATTTTATTTTTTAATTTATGAACAGTTAATCATACTCATCTTTATAGAAAATAATGAGTCAGGGCATGTCACCACTTTTGTGTTGGTGCTGTATTACTTTTCAGGATATAGTCCCTCAAAGGTACATTTTCTGTTGAATTTTAATAGCTATGAAACCCTAAGTTCAAATATATGTAAATGCATTTTTCTTTATTCTTTACTCATAATACGTTATTTTCAGATTATGATTTTTTCATTGTGGAGAACTATTAAATTATTAATAATAAAAGCAAGAGATGTTTTGTTTTTTGTTTTGTGTTTTGTGTTTCTTTAGTTCTCTCCCTCTTTCCTTTAATATCACATGAGGTCCTAGTGAACTGTTAGCCACTTGTTCCAGCATGGAGATTTTGAAAAACCCTTAACCTCCCCCTTAAACTATGGTGTCTAAAGTGACAGGTTAATTTCAAATTCAGGTTTGATTGAGTATGTGCCACTTTTTACATGCTTTCCATAACTAAAATAGAGCTGTCTTTAGAAATTTTTGTATTAGGAAAATGAACGCTAATCGAGGAAAGTTTGCTTTAGTTAATTCTCTTTCCACATTCATTGCAACTTTTGGGAAACATGCAGTGTGTTCAACATAATAACATACACGAGATACACAAGAACGATGAGAGCCCAGCAGCAAGTGCATCTAAGGAATGCTCATCTTGCACTTTTGCTTAATTTAAGAAATCTGTTAGGAAGGGATCAAGAAAATAAAGACATGCTTCATTTTACTTTTACTATATTAAAAGTAGCACAGGTGTTAATCCATGTAATGTTTTGCAAGATCTCATTTTGATCTTTTGTGTATATCTCTGTTCACTACAAATACAGTGGAAATCACATTTCCTTTACAATTATATTATTAGCTTATTTAAACTGGGATAGTTTAATACATGACACTAAAAGACTCATAAGCATATTTAGAACTAGATTTCATTGAAATGTTATGTGTGTGTGTGGTTTATGTGGATATATTTATATATAATTTTGCTGGTTTCAGGTTTTTTTTTTTTTTTTTTTTTTTTTTTTTTTTTTTAATGGAATCTCACTCTATTGCCAGGCTGGAGTGCAGTGGTGCGATCTCGGCTCACTGCAACCTGTGCCTCTTGGGTTCAAGCAATTCTCCTCTCCTGCCTCAGCCTCCCGGGTAGCTGGGACTACAGGCACGCACCACCCTGCCCAGATAATTTTTGTATATTTAGTAGAGACGGGGTTTCACCATGTTGTCCAGGATGGTCTCGATCTTTTGACCTAGTGATCTGCCCGCCTCAGCTTCCCAGAGTGCTGGGATTGCTGGTTTCAGTTTTAAGGAAGAAAGTGAAGTAGATAATACTGCACTTATTTAATAGTTACCAGTAGGGAATTATCAAAGAGATTGTGAATATCTTAAATGCTTTATGATGATGGCATAGAAGAGCAAATATGAAAATTGTGTATTATTTTAACTTAAAAAATAGAACTGTACTCTCATCATCGAAATGCCTAGATCTGTAAAGAAAAAAGATAACCAATGTAGGCATTAGGCATTCCTAACTTATAGGAACATCCCATGTAGGCATTAAAAACTGAATATTTTGAAGAAAACAGATGCTGCCTACATTAAGGGGAAAATTTTACATTAACAGGCTTTTGATATTTAACATCTTAGAATAATCAAGCTGAGAAGGGACCTCAGGACCGTGCATTCCTCCCAATTTGCAGATGAGAGAGCTGAGGCACACAGAAGGGACTTTGTAAACCTAAAGGTGAGGAAAATTGTGTAATAGCTGGATCATGGGTGGAAGTGGATAGAGTAAGTCATTTTTCAATTCTAGTAAAGCAGAAAAGAATATTAACACTAAATCAGTTAAAAGGAACTAAGCACCACATAAGAGGATTCACCTACTGAAACCAATGTTCACAAATTGGAGAAGCAGGTAAGCCCTGTGGAATGGGGCCATCATTCCAGATACTTCAATCAGGAGTCTATAGAATATATCTCCTACCATGTCCACTTATGAACTTTTCCAGTTAGTCCTGGCTGTCTCATGCTGCAGCCACTTTCCAGTACAGCTAGCTGTCTTATTGGCCTCTGTTTTTGTCTAGAGCTCTGCTATTAGATAGGTTAGGTTGTACTTTGGGTGTTTTGTTTTTGTCTGCGATATGATTGAGGGCGTGATGAGGTCATAAGAAGAGAAATATGAAAGATCTTTCTCCTTCCCATTTTGTTTTCTTTTTTGGTTGTTCCAGTCTAATATAGCTCCCCTTCCACTCTTGTAGAATAGCTTTTAGAAGATGAATGAGAATCCTATACTTTCTCCATGGAAGTCATACTAGGAAAGTGGTTTATTACAAAAGATTTCTAATGCTCTTTCTACATTAGAGTTTGGATTTATAACTGTATGTTGTTTCTTCTTGTGATTATTTTTTATTAGACTTACATTTCCAAAAATATATATTAATATTTTAATTTGACATATACCAAATTCTGTTTTTTTAACTCATGATTTAATGCATTAGTCTAAAGCAAAGTCATCCAAAGAATATTATGTGAAACTTAAAAGTTAAAACTTCAAAACCTCTAATGTATTCCTTAGCACTTGGAATAGAATTCAAACTTCCTACCATACTCTACAAAAGCCCTAGTCAAGGCTTTAGCTAGGATCTGTGGCATCTTTGGGAACTGGAAAAGTCATCTCATGAACAATCACATCTCCTTGGTTGCAGAAGAGTGCTGCTACCATCTTTGGATGCAGAAGACCATGCCCGTTCTTGTTTGGAAACTAGGATAAGGGTATGGTGATACTCAGATAAGGGGCTGGACTTCCTTGAAACCCCTTGGCAGACGCAGCCAATCTCTTGGGCAGGGCGGCAGATGCACTGGACTGTCTGGTATTTCTCTTTCTTCATAGAAACTGTGCCCCTTCATATCATTCTGTAATTAATTTCATTTCGGCCCCTATTCTTTTTTTTTTTTTTTTTTCCAGTAGAGGCCGGATCTCCCTATGTTGCCCAAGCTGGTCTCAAACTCCTAGGCTCAAGTGATTCTCCCACTTTGGCCTCCCAGAGTGCTGGGGTTACAGGAGTGAGCCACTGCACCTAGTACAGTCCTTTTCTTTAGGTTCCACTTAAATGAAATGGAGCCATTTCTGGTCCATTCTAGCTAATGTCACCTACATCTTCTCCCGCGAGTACCCTTTTACACATTGTGTTATATTTTTGTTTGAGTCCTTGTCAATATCCGAAATTATCTTACTTGTTTTCTTAGTTTTGCCTTTTTTTATTTGTGCATGAATTCTTTTGAACAAGGACTTTGTTTTTTCACTAGTGGATACTTAGTGCTGAGAATAAGAATGAATTTCTTTGTAAGAAATTAATTAACATTCCTTAAATGAATGATGAAACAGAGCCTTTACACCTTCAATTTGCTCTTATTCTGTCAGTAGTGGAGAATGGAGTTTGTACATTCTTATTATATTATTGCTGGTGGAAGGAAACATTGGTAGAGAAAGTAATGACCTCTAGTCCTTTCTTACATCCGCTAGAAAAGTACCGTGTGATACCATGACCATGAAATAGACTTCCAGCTACAGACTGTCAAGCCCAGGGCAGGACCACATAAAATGAAAGGAGAGAGGGTCCAACAACACTCTATTAAGTTCCATGCTGGATATTTTCCATGTGCCCTTCCAGATTCACATTGCATCTTTGCCCCTTGGCTCTGCTCTCCGGGAGCCAGATTTTTATGGACTGCCTTATTGGCCTACCTTGCCCAGTAGCTCCTGGATGTGTTTATTCAATGCAAAGTGCCAGCTGGAGATCAGGAGGAGAGAAGTAGGGGAGAGTGAGGTCAGGACATTTAATTCTCTTTCTTCCTTCCTGCTGCCTTAATGAGTGGTGGCTTCATCCCTCTTCCAAAATACACAGTTCTTGCAGGGAGACTTTCCTATAGTTTCAGCTCCATGTTCCAATTGCAGCAACTTGTCGATCTCCTCTCCCTTTTAGGCCTCCCACACCTGGCAGCCCCTGGGTGCCACCTTCTCTTTTATTGGTTTGCTTCAATTCTGCTGATACTTTAGCAAATACTCCCTACATCATCGAACTCTCTTCAGTTAATAACATTTGAGGGGCTTGCATTCTCTATAGAGACCTTGATGGATTCAGGTCCCTTCCTGGGAGTTTCATGATTAGCAAAGATGTATTTAGGAAACTAGAATGAGAATCTAAACTGAAAATGTGCTTTGGGAGCTTGCTATATATGGATAGACACAGAATAGCATCTAAGTCAAAACAAAGCTTCTTTATTGTCCACACTCCAAAGGAGAATCCACTTTCAACTAATACCTGTGTTTACTTTACTTTTGTTTGTTTGTTTGGTAATTGGAAAGTAAAAATATGTTTAGAAATTTAGTGGTGAATATTAACTACAATCCATGCCTAACCTGGAGGATGGATTGGGCAGTGCAAGAGTAGAGACAAGGTGACCAAATAGGAAGTGGCTGCCTTGAAGAGGAAAGATATGATGGTGATTTGGACAAGGGTCACAGCTCTGGAGATGATAATTAACAACCTACAGTGACTTCTCACAACAACCAAAGTAAATCCAAACTCTTTATGGGGACTTTCAGGCCTTGCATGGCCTGTCCTTTACTGTCTTCTCCAACCTCACCTACCGGCAAGATGCATCCATAATAACCTGTTATCTGATATTGCATTCGCTGAGCTCATTTGTCTGTGTTTTTTCATTATGAAAATCTCCCCTTACCTCTTCAGAGTGGCCTTCACAGACAACCTAGGGAAAGCACACTTGCACCCAGCATCCTTTCTATCAGGCCACCTTGTTTGCTCTAGTTACAGCATATGTTTCCTTGACTTTCTTGTTTCTTATTGCCAAACATTCTGGTTCCTTGGTGGCAGGACTCCACTGGTCCGTTCAGCACTGTGCAATAGAAATATGGTGTGAGACATAAAGGTACTTTGAAAATGGCTGGGTGTGGTGGCTCATGCCTGTACTCCCAGTACTTTGGGAGGCCGAGGCAGGCGGGTCACTTGAGGTCGGGAGTTCGAGACTAGTCTGGCCAACGTGGTGAAACCCCGTCTCTACAAAAATACAAAAATTAGTGGAGCATTGTGGCGGGTGCCTCTAATGCCAGCTACTTGGGAGGCTGAGGGAGGAGAATCGCTTAAACCTGGGAGGTGGAGATTGCAGTGAGCCAAGATAGTGCCACTGTACTTCAGCCTGGGAGACAGAGCAAGACCCTGTCTCAAAAAAAAAAAAAAAAATAGTTTAGTAGCCACACCAAGAAAGTTAAAAGAAAAAGAAACAGGTGAGATTGATTTTAATCATGTATTTTATTTCCTTAATACTCAAATAGCTGGGCGCGGTGGCTCAAGCTTGTAATCCCAGCACTTTGGGAGGCCGAGACGGGCAGATCACAAGGTCAGCAGATCGAGACCATCCTGGCTAACCCGGTGAAACCCCGTCTCTACTAAAAAATATAAAAAACTAGCCGGGCGAGGTGGCGGGTGCCTGTAGTCCCAGCTACTCGGGAGGCTGAGGCAGGAGAATGTCGTGAACCCAGGAGGCAGAGCTTGCAGTGAGCCGAGATCCGGCCACTGTACTCCAGCCTGGGTGACAGAGCGAGACTCCGTCTCAAGAAAAAAAACAAAAGCAAACAAACAAAAAAACCTCAAATATATTATTATCTTAAGATTTAGTCAATATAAACAAATATTCAATGAGATGTTTTACTTTCTTTTCCAAAGGAAATCTTTGAAGTTCGATGTGTCATTTACACTTACAGCATGTGCCATCCAGACATTTCAAGAAGTCACATTTCAGGTGCTAACTAGTCACATGCGACTAGCTGTTGCTATATTGTTGAGCACAGGCCTAGTTCCCTGGTGTGTCCCTAGAACTACCAGCATCTAGAGGAGGGTTTGCCATTTTCTAAGACAACAATAAGTATTCAATAACTGATACATCAACTAGCAGGATTACATTGCATCCTGACATCCTGGTGTGTGGAGCTGTAGTGATGGCAAAGAGAACCAGAGTGTTGTACTTGTAACAGCACTCTACACAACTTAGAGTCCTGGGAGCTGGCACATGGGCCATCCATAACTCTGTGACTTGGACAGTTCCACTTATCTGGGCCATGGTTTGTCCAATCTGCAGAGTGAAAAGGTTGAACTATCTGATCTTCAATGTCATTTCCAGTTCTAACATTATGTATTTCCTTTTTCCTTTATATTTCCTATTTTTAATAATTTTATTTTACTTTATTCATTCATAATTTTTTCCAGATATATGCTTCCATTTCTCTTTTTGAAAAATTTTTATTCTAAATTCAGGGGTACAAGCGTAGGTTTGCTACACAGGTAAACTTGTGTCATGGGAGTTTGTGGTACAGATTATTTCATCACCCAGGCATCAAGCCTAGTACTCATTGGTTGTTCTTCCTGATTTTCTCCCTCCTCCTACCTTCCACCCACTAAAAGTCCCGAGTGAGTTGTTTCCCTCTATGTGTTCATGTGTTCTCATCATTTAGCTCCCACTTATAACTGAGAACATGTGGTATTTGGTTTTCTTTTCCTTTGTGAGTTTGCTAAGGATAATGGCCTCCATCTCCATCCATGCTCCTGCAAAGGACATGATCCGTTCTTTTTTTATGGCTGCATGGCATTCTATGGTATATATGTACCACATTTTCTTTATCTAGTATATCATTGATGGACATTTAGGTTGATTCCATGTATTTGCTATTGTGAATAGTGCTGCACACGTGCATCCAAGTGTCTTTATAGTAGAATGATTTATATATATTCTCAGTAATGGGATAGCTGGGTCAAATGGTATTTCGTTACTACTTTAGTTTTCTTCACATTTTACAATCTTGGCTTTCCCCAAGAAGTAAAGTCCAGGCAAAAATGGGATAAAGGGTCACATGCCCCTGATCCGATAGCTTCTCCTTATTTCTGTTACTTTTAGCATGATAGTGCCATTTCCAAAGAAACCCCTGACTGTTCCTGTTGCCATTACGTTATATTATATTTTCCTCTTTAATTGTTTAGCTGTTTAAAAAAATTTGTTAATTTTAAGACAATCTTAGTTTTGGTTAATCTGAGCTTATTTTAAGATCTGACAAAAATGTTAACCTTCTTTTATGTTGACATAGTCTATAGTTCAAGGTTAAGCTTGTTGAGTATTCAGTATTATACCTGTTATGTGAAATTTTGCTTATATGATTTATTGAGTTTTATTTACTTGGGAAACCGTTAAACTCTTTTCCTAAAAAAGGATTTGAAAAATCACTCAAATCGGTGTTCCAAAAAGCAGTTCACATATTCCTTATCACTCTACTCTTCAATACCTTTTTCAATTATTTTAAATTCTGAAATGCCCAGTTGTCTTTCTTTTTATAAATGGCTTTAAATGCCACCTTGTTTGAAAATCTGTTATTTCACAGTCTGCATCTATATGTAAGAAAAAGTGCTTCACCAAGTTAAGAAACAGTGTTATTTTAGGCAATGGTAATAATTAATAACACTGTGCTTGATGCCTGGCTCTCGCTCAGCTACTCCCCCCGCCCACCCCCTTTTTTAAGAACAACATGAATACTTTCAAACCCACACCTAGAAAACAGTCTGTGGTGGTTTTTACTTGGGCAGCCGTGCTCCAAGGAATATTTGGACATTAGCATAAAGGTTGCACATGTTATACAAAGTGTAATTAAAGAAGCTTTGATCCCCAAATGTCAACGAGCTTGCTAAGTGTCATAACAAAGTGTCAAGCATCTGGTATACAGTTAATTTGTAGTCATTAACTCCATATTGTTGATGTGACAGTTTGTTAGCAAAGCAAGCTTGACAGTTGCATTTTGTTCTTGATTGACACCTACAGACCTCCCCACCCGTTTAGTTTACATTCCTGTTGAGGTTTCCTCAGGTTGCATTTTTACTGCTTAATTTCCCCCAACTTATTAGTTGAAGTGCTGGCAAACTTTTAAAATCATATGCTATGTTAGTACAGAATTTCAAATTCCTTCTCTACAATGTTCTAAGTTTGCAATAATCCTGGAAATGAAAAAAAGTTTGATGGTTTTTCTTCGGAATTTAAAGTAATGTGACAACACATGCATTATCTTGATGCATAATTGTCACAAATAACATATTTCTAAGATGACAATTGCTATGGCAATTAATCTAGTCAACACTAATTTCTTGTACAGTTCCATTAATATTTCCACTTTTCAAAGGCTCAGAAAACAGATAACTGGATACTTCATCATATTCTTAATTGCATTGATTTAATCCAAAGAGTCCATTACAATCTAATTTCAGTCCTTTAATGCTTTAAAATTTTAGTTGTATTAAATTATCTGTAACTTGTTTGATGCCATGTTTTTACCACTGTTATTAATAGAATCCATTTTAAAATGTTTTATAAGATATTTGATTTTTAAAAATATTTTCTCTATACCGATGTTACAAATATATCTGCCGTGTTACTTTAGTAAATTATGTGAAGGAAGAATTAAGTATATTTTTATAAAGTATACTAAGTGAACTGATGTAAACAATTTATACTTATTTAATTCTTGTAGGTTGGGTTGGTTATGTAGCTAAGCTAAGAAATATGCATAATTTATAAACATACAAAATTGTGGCAGCAACCAGCAAGTTTCATTCACTAAACATCATTTTTAAAAATTGCCCATTTGGACAAACCAGACTTTCTAGACAAGCGCAATGAAACTGCTGATGGAAAGTTTTTACATTTTTATTTGGTCCATCTAGCTTACTTTCTGCCAACAGATAAGGCCAGTCACTACATTTGTTGACAGGCTCATAATCAATTTATTTGACTACTTACATTAATTTTATCCTTTGCCCTCAAATAATTATTACAAGAGTACAACATCACTGTGGAGACACTCCTTGGCTGAGGACTTAACATCACCATTTAAGCCATCATTTTGCCCCCAAATTGGCATTTCACATTGGATAGATATCTTCATCTATTCAGGCTTTGGGTCTCTTGATCCATAAAATGAGGTCACTACTAATATCTTATTTTTTTTGTAACTCTAAAAATTATGAATTTGCATGTTACTTTACATTATTATTGAAAAATGACAATCCCTTTAAATATTGATATGACATGCCTCATAGAACTTGTGCTTTTGAGTATCGTATATGTTTGCCTTGGTGAACATTAGTCTATTCATTAGATGACTTGCATGAGAACTAGTCAAATGAGATCATATTATAGGTTTGTTCTCAAACCTATTCTGTGCTATGATTGCTTTATTTTCCCAGCTATGCTGTCTTTGAGCTGGAGGAGGAGAATAAATCCTCCCTCAGAATAAAGAAAGGCAACCTCATTAACGGAAATACAGGTAGGTATCTGTGGGTGGAGATGATAACACAAATCTAGATGTCAGAGGAGTTATGGGACTGCAACTTGAGTATGAACTCTTGGGTCTGAGTCACCTGCATTGATCACTGGCTCGATCACATCCTAAGAAATTGGGCAAGTGACTCAACGCACAGGGCCCTCTGTTTCTTTATCCTAAACAAAAAATAGTATCTAACTTTCAAGATTTTGTGATACTAAATAATTTCATGATTATGGGTAAAATGACTCTTGGTGAGAGCTCTATAAATAATAGTTATAACTACTAAAATAGTAAACTTGGGTTACTTTGAAGTTCAATTTAGTCTCTTCTCTGTGAAAGAAAAATAATACAATTAATTACTTAGAACTGGCATGACCAAGTGCAGTATCTAGAACATAGTAGGCACTCAGTTAATATTTTTCAATAAATAAAGTCCATTATATTTGTTAGACCATTCTGAATATCTTTAAGATGCTAGACATATCAGACAAGATTTTGGTATAAGCCATGCATGAAACCTATTGGAAGAAGAATGACTTAGGCAGTGATGGTATGAAAGGGCAGTGATGAGTTTTCACATCTTGCAAAACGCTGGACTGGGGGCAGACCCAAGCAATTTGAGGTTGCCTGACTGTACTGTTATTTGACACTGAAATTTATATGGAATTGTGATTTAAATACCAGTCACAGTTTAGGAGATATAGATATTTGAAATGTAAATTTGGTCATGGGGGCCAGGATAAGTGCATTTGAGGATTTTTCCTCTTTTTTCATGGAACACAACTTTAGCCTCTTCTTACTAAGAGGAATCTCAAGTTAAATAATAGCATATATTTGGGTAACATATAATAACATGCACAGTGCACATTGATTGGACATCAATGCTGGAGTTAATTGGAAATAGACTTTAGGGAACTGTTAATTTTCCTGTTGGTACTATTTTGATGTGTTTCTGATGGTGCCATTTTGATGTGTTTCTGATGGTGCGATTTTGATGCATCTAACCACCTTTGACCTGTCCTCTAATACTGATTATAGTATATAAATTTGGAATAAAGATAATGTGTCTAATCTGAACTCATCAAGATAAGAATATAATTCTTTTAAGAGTAGAAGTTGATTAAATACAACTAAAACAACAATTAGTGTGCAGAATTATCCTCTAGTTCCAGTATTTTCAAGGGAGACAACAAATGGACATGATAAGACAACATATCAGAATGTACTGTGCTGATACATTCTATAAGGGAAACAAGTAGACACCAAGGATCATGGACAGTTCCACTTATATCCTTCAGAGTGGAAACCGTTTTTTATTAAGATGCATACAAAACTAGAGCCTTATACACTATATTTAAACATATATTCTTTGAGTTTAATCCATTGAAAAATCTATTAATAAATCATAAATCCAGAGTAAAAATAAAAGATGTGGAAGTAAACTGTGATCCTAAAATTAGTAGTGGGAGCACACTTTTAAACAGCTGTAGACCATTTTAATTTGTAAGTGAGTTTTTAAAAGATTTCAAATACATGACAAAAAAAAGTAAAGTACTAGAGAATAAAAATAGGTAGAAGGAAAATTTTTCAGTTCATTCTACTTTAACTTATAAATACTTAAGATAAATTTGCAATAAAATAATCAGTTTTAAAAATGAACTGCTGGTATAGCAGTTTCCTGATATGTTCTTGCAGATATTAACTTACATTATCTTCACATGTAGATATTATTAGCCCCACTTTACAGAAGTAGGAACTGACGTTCAAGGAGTTATGCCAAAGGATGCTTCAGTTACCTTCATGTTACTTGTTCTTTGCACCAAGATGGCAGGTGAAACAGCAAAGGTGCAGAATGAGGGGGATATCCCTGGCTTGAGAAATCCAAAGCCTAAGTATACTCAATACCTATTCCAAGAGTTTCTCCATGGTTTCCTTGTGCTGAGTTAGATACTCTCCAAGATGTCAGAGCTTAAATAATTAAATAATAGACTAGTAGCAAACTAGTGGTTTGTAGAGGTGATGCAGCTCTCAGAGAGCTTTATTTTTTGTTCGTTCATAAATCGTGATGGAAAAATCACATGGGCCATATCTAGTATCTGGAAGTTGTACTAATTTCAGAAAGTATTTTATTTCATGAAAATATATTTTTAAAATATTCAATCTGTAATATGGAACAGACATTTTATGTTTTTAAATAACTACTTTTTAATTATTTTAATATTTCACCCTGTGATAATTCTGCTTAGATCTTGTGGAGCAGTAGCACCAGTCTTAAAAAAAAAATTATGTTGGTATATGTAATTCAAGAATATCAAAGGAATCTATAACCTAAATTTTGATGTATTTCACTGGAACAAAATTAATAAATTAGTAAGAAACTTTGCTTGCCAAATATAATCAGATATGTTAGATAGGGATAGGACTGGTGAATTAGTATGGAAAGGAAGTGAACTATTTCTCTTATTTTCTTCAAACCAATATTTATAAAATATTCACAGGATATTATTGAAAAAAAATGTTCTGGTTCGGTAGAATGCCTCTCTATGCTGATTTTCCTGTTGAGCTGGGACATTGGTAATCTATACTAATGAGCACAAGAGCCACTGCAGATTATGGTATTTTGGGAATTAGCAACTAAGCAAAACACACAAATTAAAGAATCAAGGGCATCATAAAGTGTACTGCATCATAAAACCTACTTGTTCATTTATTTTGACAAGTGTAGTTTAATTTAAATTATTTATGGTACTGTGTACTCCACAAGTAACTGTAACGTAGTGCATTTTGTTAAAAATAATGAAGTTGAAGCTATATGAGCTTTTAGATATCATTGTGCTAATAGATTAGAGCAATCAATCTATTTTTTCTTTACTATTTCTACAGACTTTTCTACACACAAATTCCTAGTATTCATAGTATTTTCTTTTCCTATTCAGCCACCTAAGTCCACTGTATATCTTGGCAATTATTTTATTACTTATACTTTAATTAGTGAATTCTTTGGGAATGAAGTTTTTCATAAAATAATCCATGTTAAAATAAATGAAATCTCCCACTAATCTGGTGATTTGTTGTAGGTGTTCACTATTCCACTAAGTTGCATTCTTCCTGTTAAAGTTTACAAATTGTAGTTCCATATGACAAAAATATCTCTTTGCATGTACTCTTTTTATAAAGTGTAGTGTGATAGTAAGGACACTGCTTTGGCATTAGATAAACCTGAATTCAAATCTTGGCCTCGTTCATGCTATTTAACCTATCTCTCAGCTGTAAGTGGATTTAGATAAACCTGAATTCAAATCTTGGCCTTGTTCATGCTATTTAACCTATCTCTCAGCTGTAAGTGGATTAATTCTTTCTAAGTGATAATGTTTTTGTGAATTAGATAACAACTGAATTATCTAGTACAGCGTCTGGTATTTAATAGTCTCTCACTAAATTGTGGTTGTCATTGTATTAACTAGTGTTAACCTCTGAAAATTTGTGAAATTGGTAACATTGGTCTTCAAAGTCAGCTTTCTCTTTCTACACTTTTGTATGTTGTTTTCTTTCAGGACAGTGATTCAGTTCTCTGTCTACATCATACATACATACAACACTGTTTACTATGGCCTTCCAGAATATTAGAAAAATACTAAACCCTCACTACACCTTTCTCAATCTCTTTTTCTTGAGGACTCTGAACTTTTGGGAATTAACATTCAAAAAGTGTGGTGCTTAAAACTTTACCTGTTTAGCTTCTTTTAGAACTGAGACCTTTGTATTAGTTAATTTTTAATTATATTATTACTCCATCCATTGCATCCTTTCTACTTCTGTACTTATAAGGCCCAGTAGTTCTGGTATTGAAGAATTATATCATTTGAGCACATACATTTGCTGTGAAGTTATTATTAAATAAGACTATGTTCCACCTAAAAGGCAACACAATCTTCTTTGGAAAAAATAAGAAACTGATGTTACTATATGCTTAGCAGCAATTACATTCATTTTTTAAAATATTCTTTATATGTTGGGTATAGTTTTGCTTAAGTTTTACTTATTAATTCGTGGCACCATTTTCAACTTAATTTCAAAAGTGCACATCTTAACACTATTAAAAGATTCTAGGCTGGGCATGGTGGCTCAGGCCTTTAATCTCAGTACTTTGGGAGGCTGAAATGGGAGGATCACTAGAGCCCAGGTGTTCGAGACAAGCCTGGGCAACATGGTGAGACTCTGTCTCTGCAAAAAACTAAAAAGTTAGTCAGGTGGAGTGTCAATGCCTGTAATCCCAGCTACCCTGGAGGCTCACCTGAGCCCCGGAAATTGAGGCTGAAGTGAGCTGTGATCATGCCACTGCACTCCATCCCAGGTAACAGAGCGAGACCCTGTCTTAATTTATTTTCTTTTCACATATTTGTTTTCTGTTTGAGATATGTTATAAATACCTTTTCAGATGAAAGATTTAGATAGTCATGAAGTTATTACTAAGAACCAAAACGACAAAACTTTATTAAAAATGTAACAATCATCCATTTTATTCCTCCCCTATTGAAACACTTAAAGTATATAAATGGTATATGCTTTAGAGAATCCTTCAGAATTACACATATGTCAAGAAATCTAATTTGTGTGCATCAGCTTTCATTCCTGTGTTTGTGTTGGCTTTAAGTAGCAGCACAGCTTTTAATTGTGAGGTTTTAAGTTCTGCAATTAAAATGTACCCTTTTTACTAGGAGGGTTGAGTGATAGTTTCTGATTTACTTTAGACAGTTTAGACAAATTATATTTAAAAGAACATAAAGATGCACAGAGCATTTCCTGATGCAGAGAAGGTCAAAGTGTCTTAGTCGCATTTTTTGAAAGTTTTACCTTGAATAACTAATGATTCTTCTTACTGTATTGACTAAACTTCGCTAAAGACATACAAGCAGGATGTCAAACTGCCTTAAAACATCAACTCCTTTGAAATCAATGACCAAATGACCTTGAACAGAGTAGGGAATGTGATATTTTACATCTCATGATGTTATATTAAAATTACTTCTATGAAGGATGCAGAAATAGATTACATTAGTGCCTCCAAAGATGCTTATATTTCTCTTTATATTAGTTATGTGTTTATAAAAATAATGAAAATTCTTTGCAAACTACTAGAAAATTTGTTTAGAGCTTTGACCAAAGCAAAAGTGTAGTAGAAATTCTGCAGACAGATGTTTAATTTGATCAAGGGAGACCATAAAATGGATAATTCTGGTCAATAATGAAGGTTGAGATCACAGAAACAGGTTTGTGGAATAGTGACAACAAAAAAAAATCTCATGGAGACCTTTGAGAAGAAGCACAGTAAAGAGGCATTACAAATATGAAATAGAATTTAAATTAATTCCAAAAATTCTCAGGATATCTGTGTAAGCCAAAAAGAAAAGCATTTCAAAGACATCGAAATATAAAAGAAAGCAGTTTAAGATCTGCTTGGTGTAGGTGGGTATGGTGGAGGCGTTGGTCCAGGTTGGGTGGTGATGTCAAGGAGAAAGTAATGGTCACATCGCAAAGAATCTTATGTGTAAGGATATTAAGCAGGGGAGATGTATAATTCAAGTTGTAATTCTAGACTAAATAAATTACTCCGACTACATTATTTGATAGGGTTGACATTAGCATCAGGAAAAGTAATCAAGAGACAACTGTAATCATGAAGGTTGGAAATAATGAGGACTTTTTAGACCTAATTTACCAAGGCAGAGTCAGTTGGACATAGAAAATTTAGTAAATCCAAGAAATATTTGGGATTTTGAAGTGAGAGATATTACTAAATTAATTTGGATAGGAGTAAAAATTGGCATGTGGATTAATTTTTTAAATATTTTTATTGTTTCTGTCAATTTTTAGGAAATCAATTACCAAAAGTTGATATTAACATCGATGTGATGTAATGACCAAAGATACATTACGAGATTCCTATTTCCAGAAATATGTCTCAGCAAAGGCATAATAGCTTAAAATAAAAACTTAATTTATTTTTTGGAATTAAAGCAAAATAAAAATTTACTCGGACCAATCTTAAACTGCACACTTCTGTTTTCTCCCTGAGTTTGGAAAGATTTATGAAGTTGTCCAATTGTTAATGGCAAATAACAGCTGCTATTTTTACATATTGAGGAATTTTTCTTTCTTTCTTTTTTCTTTCTTTTTTTTTTTTTTGCAATCTGTGATAAATACTGGCAGAATGTTGTAAAATGACAGGGGTGAAGGAAGTGCGAATGAACTGGCAAACACGAGGTTCCATTATTTATTTTAATCTCACTGAAACTACAGTACTAAACTATAAATATATTAGCAAATAATTTTATTGGCGTATTTTTGTGTTGGATATAAACATGCCATGTTGGATTTGTTTTTGGACATAAACCTACCATTTTAATAAACAGTTGTTAATATAGCACAAATATTACTTGTGCTGATAAGAGGATGCTGATTTAACTTGCTCATTCTGTTCTGCAAAAGCAGGAACTGCCTTGGGCAAAACTGCAAAGTGCCAGAAGTTCCTCTCTTGGACTTTTCTTCTCATTCCTGGAACCCACCTATGCCCTGGAGTTGCAGCACTGTCCCTATTTACTTCCCTTGTGTCCAAGAAGCCTATGATGGTGTTCTCACCATATTACCTATATTTCAATGTAGCTCATCTCTGTTTTATAATTTTTAGATTCATAATTGGTTGATGAAAGAAATTAACTAGTTGTGCTGTGTTAATGAAAAAGTCATGACATTTTGGAAGAACTCCATCACTTTGGATCTAATTTAAATAAATCACACTTTCCATGGAGATCTTAGGCTGTGTAGAGAAGTAGAGTGGTACCATGATAAGTTAGTGAAAAATATTTCATGATAGGTAGGCCAAAAGTAGACTAATAGTATTGTGATATAATGATGAGCTTTGAGAAATCTGTTCAGGAAATTCTTCATAATATGTAACACTGCTTAGATTTAAATAATTTGATTTTGATTAGAATGACATTAACAAGTACTGATATGTAATAGGTACTTAATGTCTGAATTTTTGTACTTAAGTCTTTGTGCTTAGGGTAATTGTCTGTGGCTGACTGCCTACAAGGCAAAAACATTTAAAAATAGAATACAATTTTTTTCTAGTTAAAAATAATGGAAAAAAAAAAGAAATTGTCAGCTTATGTTCTCTCTCATTCTAAGTAAATTTTGTGACAAGTAAGTTCCATTTTCCTAGGGTATAACATTAATGCCACATATCAAAAGGAAAGTGTATAATTCTGTGCTGTGATTGTCGAATGGCTCAGGGAAACTACTTAAGTCTCAGCAAAACACTCTTGATTTGTATAGCTAAACACCTGGTCAATTTAAAATAATCTAGAATGACATTTCTTCAAATAGCCTCAAATTTTAATAAATGAAAAATTTGAAGAATACGTCTCTTTAGGAAATTGTCCTTAATTATCTTTTGATGAAAAATTCCACAAAGAAAATAATACAAAAAGTATAAAGAATTTGGCTCGATGTGGTGGCTCACTCCTGTAATCCCAGCACTTTGGGAGGCTGAGGTGAGTGGATCACCTGAGGTCAAGAGTTCGGGACTAGCCTGACCAACATGAAGAAACCCCATCTCTACTAAAAGTACAAAATAAGTTGGACGTGGTGGCACATGGTTGTAATACCAGCTACTCGGGAGGCTGAGGCAGGAGAATCGTTTGAACCTGGGAGGCGGAGCTTGCAGTGAGCTGAGATGGTGCCACTCACTGCACTCCAGCATGGGCGACAGAGCTAGACTCCATCTCAAAAAAAAAAAATTCAAATGAATATTATTATCACATTTCTTTCCCCAAGCAAATATAAAAGCTATGACTTGTATTACTGTTAAAGTAAAACCTCCTCCTAAAAATTGCTAAATTATTTGTGCAATTAAAATACTAAGCATTTTCAGAAGACTCTAATGGTGAACTAGGGGATTCAGTGCATTTCAGTTCTATATTTCTGACATTTACAAGGATGACAGACAATGCAAAAATAAAATGTTATGTGTTTTCCTTAAAAACCAAACCACAGCTGGTGGGTTTAATTTTATTTCTACCAGCCGTGACAGCAGCCTTTTTAAATATTGAAAGTGTGAATTAAAGCTTCTGCAAAACAGTTGCCATATAAATTTCCTTAACCACTATTAATTATATATGAAATATCGAAAAATTGTCCTGGCTTAGCTGGGTTGATTTTTAACATGATGGGAATAGAAAATGTTGACTCTTTTGAGGTTACCAAAACCTCCCAGAGAATGTAATTGAGTGTTTGTGTCTCATACATTTTGGTGGTTGTCCTCAAAACCATCAAGAAAGTAGCTATCCAGATTGCCTCCTTGTTTTCTAGTCATCTCCTGGTACTTTGATGATAATTGTATGTGAATGTAAATCAAACCCTTATTGACTCTTCACAATCTAGCTATCTGATAGAACTTTCTCTGAAATTAAAAATATTCTATGCCTCGTTTGGTTCATTAGCTACTGACATGTAACTATTGAGCACTTGAAATGTGGCAAGTATAATTGAAGAGCTAAATTTTCAAATTTACTTAATTGTAATTAAAATAGACTCAGGTGGCTATTGGCTACTGTATTGCATAGTGATGATCTATAACATGAAGGGTACAGTACTGTGTTCTGTGTTCCAGAGAAGACCAAACAAACAAACGTGAAATACTTCTCATATGATAGGGAAGATAAGATATAAATATGTATGTAAATAATTAATAACACAAGTCAGGATATTGAAAACATTTAGATAGACTAAACCCTCTGAAAGAACATATTGGAGCAAAAAGTGGGGAAAGATCAATTCTAGTCTGTGATGGAAGAGAAAGGTTTATGGAAACAGAAATGTAGAAAAAACTTTGGGTAGTACCTTGACAGGTGGAGCTAATGGCATTCCAGAGGGTGGGAACTTTGTGAGCAAATGCATGGCTTTGGCAAGAAAAAGTCCAATCATGTAGTTAATGAGTAATAAGATTTAGCTAGAGGGTCAAGAAAGAAGAGCCTTGAATATTGGCTAGGGGCTAAATACGATAAGCAAAGAAGTCTCAAATATTTAGTGGACATTAGAGAATCAGTCTCTAAAGATGTAGGGAGGTGAAATAGCAGGTTATCAAGTAGCCCAGGAGAGAGGTTTGATGCCAGAATCAAACTGGGTGCTGTGGTAAGAGAAGGAAGATGATGGGGAGGAATGTCTTGTGTGCATTCTCCCGTAGCTACTGCCTCCTATAGTAGCATGTGTGTATGTGTGTGTATGTGTGTGTGTGTGTGTGTGTGTGTGTGTGTGTGTGTGTATGTATTTTTTCTCTGAGACGGGATCTCACCCTGTTGCCCAGGCTGGAGTCCAGTGGTACAAACATGGCTCACTGCAACCTTGACTCCCTGCACTCAAGCAATTCTCCTACCTTAGCCTCCCAAGCAGCTACAAGTGCATGCCACCATGGCCAGCTACATTTTAAACTTCTTATAGAGACAGTCTTGCTATGTTGCCCAGGTTGGTCTCTAACTCCTGGGCTCAAGCAGTTCTCCCACCTTGGCCTCTCAAAGTGCTGGGATTACCTATGTGAGACACCACACCCGGCTGTGTAGCATGTATTTTTAAAGGGGAAATAAAAAGCCAATCTATTCCTCCTGTACACCTGTAGCCTTCTCAGCATAGTACCTAATTATATTTCAGAGTGATTTATTTTCAAATACCCAGTCCTAGGCACAAATACGTTACAAGATGTCTAAGAATCTAGCAAGATCCAATGCCTTAAGGCTTGATTTTAAAGAGAGGAAAGAGAAGGTCCTGAGACATGAGCCCATTTTCATTGCTAGATTACATTGATTGTGAATAGATGGGAGGAATAGAAGGGAAATACAAACTTACTGTTTCTTTGTGAGCTGATTTAAGCCTGATTCCACATTTATAAGTGATGAGAAAACTTAAAGCCTTTTCCACAAAATAAATGTCTAATAGATTCATGGTTTTTTTCTTCATAATTTGCTTTTGAATGAGCAAGTTAGAAAATTTCAGTAGAAACTTCAAAATGTAAGAGTAAATTGTCCGTGTGAGGAGTATTTATTCATATATGTAGTAATTACAATTGCTAAGCTTGAGAAATTTGCATATTTACAATCACGGGCAAATGCTTGAACTTGGTGGCATATAAACAAGAATATACTTCAGTTTAAAATTTGTAGATATAAGTTTAAAAATGTTCAAATAAAGAAGTGAAAGTTTCAATTCTTTAGTACCTGTCCTAGTTAAAACAAATGCATCAAAAAATATATATGAACAGTTTACTTGTAAAATGCTATCAAACTGTTAGGGTGTTTGTTAAGAATCTAGTTGTGTAATGAAATTGCTAAACAGGATGTTAAAGCACTACCAGGAATCTTACACATCTTCAGCATATCAGAAATCATGCAAATGTTTGGCTCAAAGTTTTAGTTGGTTCAAAAATGCTTTCAGATATTAAATTGGTATCTTGTTCCCATAAATACTTTTTATTGATGTGCCTTTGTTTCAGGAACATTTCAAAATAGGACTTAAGAGCTTAACCTTAATACGTTCATACACTTTGAAATTTTACCCACAAGTTATTATGACAAACATTTTGTATATAATGAGAAAAGTTTTATTTTCTATAAACCCTGGGTAAATGTTGGAAGCAGAAGGACTTCGTTTTTGCCAATTGTTTGCTTAAACCTACACAACTAAATCACAATTATTACTGCTTCTCTGAACAGTTTCTAAATTTTTGCTTCCTTGTCTTGTAGATGTGTACGTGTGAGCTTTTAATACAGTCAAACTTTTAGCATATCTATAATGACTATAGTAGTTTTACGTTTTGAGTGTGTTTGTCTCATACTCTGAAAACAATGGTATATTTTTTATTGCAAATTAATTTTGTTTTCATTATTCACAAAAGCCTGCAACTCTTTTAGTTATTAGATCTTCTTTGTTTTAATTAAACATATCCTCTTACTAAAATTGTCTATATTCTTCAGTTTATAGTAATATAAAGAATAACATTTTTGTTTTGTTTTGTTTTCCCTGGATGGAAGATTTACACATACATATCATGTTTTCTGGTTGCTCTCTGTTTCTGCTAACTTTCATCTTCAAGCTGAAAATTTTTCTAATTCTTTGTCTTTCTTTCAGTAATTTAATTCCACCAGAACAAATTAAATATGCTTTATTTATATTAGCATATAAATTAATAATGATTCAAACAATTATTTAACAAATAATAGAAAAAAGAGTATTAAATGGATTCACAAACCCAGTTGGCCACTGCTTGTGACTCAGATGCTGATAGCTCTATTTCTCAAAGTTATTTTTTCTCTCATGTTTCTAGGCTAAATTTAAATCCATCCTGGAATATAAGAAAAATAAAGGATGGTGAATATTTGCTAAAAAAGCAGACAATCTGAAAGGATTAAAATGCTTTAATCAGACAGGAAAAAAAAGGCTCTGGCCACTTGATTAGGGCTGATTTCCACCATCTGCTTATACTTACTGAGGATCTAGCCCTGACTGAACACTAATTTGTGCACTTCCTAGAAATTGAAATCTCTCAGCAAGCAAATTAACAAGAGCAGGGATTCAGCAATAATGGAGCTCCTCGGCTTTTGTTTCTCTCTGACAGATGGACAGGGTGCGCTCAAATTGAATTCAGCTTTAATTGCATTGTGCCATTTAAAATTTTATCTGCTCCACAGATTTTGTTTACAGGTTTCAGGATTCCAAACCTTTGGAAGTTTTTTTTTTTTTTTTTTTTTTTTTTTTTTTTTTTTTCAGTACTGGGCAAGATAAAGAACATTGTAATTCTGTGTGACTGGGAGGTGTTCATTACAACTCCTTACCCTGAAAGGTGGCACGTTAAGAAAAGGAATTATGTTTTAAAGTCTGGGGCAAATGGGAAACAATTCAAACTTTGCATATGTTCAAATATTGGCAGCTCATAAATAAAAGTAATCAGAAATGCTCTGTATTTCATATCTAAATAAGAAAGTTATTTGCCTTGTTTCAATTAATGCGTTTCAAACTTGCTCATCAGTATATCACTTGGAACTGCAAACTCCTGAATTCTAGAGATAAACTTTTTTGTAAATAAATCATGATATTCTAAAATTACTTTTAGTTTCTGCTTGATTGACAGTCTTCAGATAGAACTGACTTATATGAACTGTTCTTTCGAGCAGAGGTATAAAATACTAAATCATTTAGGCATGTCCTAAACATTCCTGTGAATCTAACGCTGAAGATGCATTTGTTGCAAAATTGCTTGTCAATCTACAAGCATTTCCTCATAAATCTATGGCTTAGTAGGTACTAAACTCTGACATTTCTGGTGGCAAATGGAGATCCTGAGAGCTTGAATATACCATCATAAGATTTGATTTGCACCCTATTTATGTGAAGATTGAAGACTTGCAGCTATTGAGCACCTTTCCAGGAAGGACTGAATTTGCTTCACATAAGGCAAATAGTTCAGCCTTAGGAATTTAGGGATGGAGGACTTCAAGGGAAAAGGGTGGATTCTCCAAAGTCTAGAAAATGCTGCTCTGTGCTTGTCTATAAGTTACCTGTGTATAATGCGCACTGTAAAGGCTTCTGAAAATATTTTATCTGCTTTAAAATACAGAGTTGCTATTTGTTTATATTGTTTTATTCCATAATTTCGTTCCATTTAAGACTAATTTGTTCACAGGATATTAGCAATGTGCAATATCTCCTCGGATATGGTGGAATATGTTTTTTATTTTTATTTTTTTCTTGTTGCAGAGTTTTTTTTCAAAGAGAGTTTCTAAATTATTAATAATAATTAAAATGATCAAAGAGCGATATCTGAGGACTTCAAATTAGCCTCTGAATCCTATTAAAATATCATGTAGATGTTTGGATAAAGCAATTTCATCCTAGAAAACAGGCTTACATTTTATCATAATGAGTCATCTTAATATTTTTCAGAGGTCTCAGCTAAATGAGGATTTGAAACACTGGTTAAGTAATCAAGTGTAGGTGTTGTAGAGAACTTCTTAGTTTTATGAACTTTAGGAAAATTTCTCCTGATAAATCTTCATATGGTGTACCTACTTTCTTTATAGGCAGTTGGGAAAGAAGGTGTCTGTTGTAAAAGAGCAAATGTTATCACTACACTTAAAAATCTAGAAGGAAGCTCATTTAAAATTTTTGGCTTTTGATGTTATATAAACAGGGCTTCACTGAGTGATGGAGAATGCTGATCTAAAAACCATACTTGCTTCCCGAACTCTTGTGTTTCCCTTGTGTTTGTCAAATTGTGTTTATTTTATTCTTTTTAGTGCTCTGGTTGTTAGATTTCTCAGCTTTCTATTCTCCTTTGCTTCTTTGCAGCCATTGGAAGCCTCTGTGCCTTATTTTAGTTCCTTTCTCAGATATTGTTCTTAGAAATAATTAAATTTGTATATAATCACAATATTTGAGAGCCAAATGGAACCTTAGAGATAGTCTTGTCCAATTTTTGCTTTTTATAGATGAGGAAACTGAGGCCTGGAGAGTTCAAGTAACTCACGGCTAGCCTGTGAGTCACTGGAAAGGCCAAAATTAAGACCCAGGCTTATGAATCTCGTCAGAGAGAAATTTCTGGAAATACCAAAGAGTTCACTCCCCACTCCATGTAACTCCTAGTGCAGTATTCATTCTAAAAATAAATAGAAAAAGTATCCATAAACTGATCACTAATAAAAAAGAGTAGAGTATACACACATATAAAACACATGAACAATCAAGATTTTTTCCATCTGAAAATGGAGGTATAATGATTACTCACTGCCAGTAGTCATAATGCCTTCTGCATTTATAAGTCAGACCCATATTTTTCCTTTCTGGCTCTTCCAAAATACATTCTGTACCTAGGCCATAAGCATGCATTTGTAGATTCATAGCTTCAAATTTTGGCAGTTTGCAAAACCACATGGCCAGATTTGGGCCACTTCTACTTAGTTGGGAATTCCATCATAGGAATGCCAATCAGGGTGCCGAATGAACCTAGTGTTCTTTTCTTGCCAACACAGTGGTTGAGAGCCGGTATGTGCTATCTGTCTCGGGTTTATAGTCTGGTACAATAATGTCATTGCCCCATGTGGCAAATGGTGTAAGCTATTGTAAAACTGTTTGTCTATGTGATTAAGACATTGCTGCAGTGTGCAGCACCAGCCAATTACTTTTTTAATTTAATTATAGCAGAAAAAAGAGAATAGCATAATAGAAATTCTTGTCATAGGGAATATGTAAAATGTAAATTGAAGAGCCATGAAAATTTCATGCATTGGCAGCCTGATTTGTTTTTATTTTCAACTTGTTATAAAGACTGCATTTATTCAATGCCATAAAATAAGATAGCAGCATTTAGTAATTACTTAGTTCTACATCAAAATAATTATATCCTGTATGTACTTGTGATCTCCTTTACTGTATATGAATGTACAAATAAACACTTCTGGGCCTGTATCAGTTTTTACTTTTAGACAGTGTAAATAAAGCTGAATCTTCAACTTTCAAATTAAAACTGATAACCTTGGGCATTCAAGGCTTTTATAAAGGAAAGGGGGAAACTTTAGCTTCCTCAAAACAGGTTGTATCTCTGGAATGCTTCTGGGACTAAAGAGATCAATTAAGTGTGTATAAACAAACAGTTGGAAAAAAGCTACTAAAACAACAGAGGAGAGAGCTCTCTATTGGGCTCCAGAGGCCTGGGGGAGCGAAGTTTCATTAACTGGATCTGAAGTCCTATGGCCTTCTATAAACAGGCATTAATTAAAGAATGTAAAAAATAAAGTTTCAGACCTTGCAATATGTTAATGATCATATGATTCAGGGCCCGGGAAGGAGAAGAGCAGCAGAGGTCATAAAATAAGCATGAAGCATTTAATATGAGTGCTTGGCAGGGATTTCTGCAAATTAGTTGGTTATTTGCTGGTCCAAAGCAAATTAAGGTGATTTTGCTTCACTTGCTAATTTTTTATGTGCATGCTTGGCAAAATGTTTTTCACAAATGGATGAAGGTTATTGTTAATGGCATAATGAGAAATATTAACATATTTAAATAAACTCCAAAATTCTGACATACAACACAGGCATACAGTTTTTATTTAACACAGACATTGAAATTCTGTTAGATTCTGAAGATGGTTTTAGATGAAATTATGGAAAATACTCAAGTCATAATGTTTGGGTGTATGAATGCACCTTAAGTACTTCTTCATATGTTTGCATAAGTGTTTTGAAAAAAAAATTATAGGCAATGGATACACACACACACACACACATATATATATATATACACATACACCAACTTCTCTTTAAAATCGACTTTCATAGTTCATTTGCTTGATGCTGGAAAGGGGAAAAGTGAAACAGATAAAAGCATATCCCAAGAGTAAGATACTAAATTTAGTCATTTAAGTCTGCTTATGGTGTTTGGAGAGGTGACATTTTTGAAAACCTGGATTCGAAGACACACAGCCTGCTTTCTTTCTTGATTTACTTTTCTATACTTATTTTTATTTTAACTTTGACCATTCTAAGTTGTTCTGTGTTTATATATTTCTACTTGGTTCCCCTTAAATGGTTACATTTCATCTGGAGACTCAAAGCGGAGTTTAAAAATCGAAGCAACTTCTCTGGAAAACTCTTTTGAAATTACAGTGAAACTGTTCTGTCACTTTAATTACCATGAAGTTGCACAGAAGTACTGAATTTGGCAACAGAGCCTTATATAGAAGGAGGTGCTATATAAGGAGTAGGATGCTACTATTGACATTGTTCTGTTACAGCAATTTTAGATGGACAAATTGCGGTTGAGAAAATTTCATGACTCGGTAAAATGAGCAATGATGACATCTGTGGATGCGGGTCTGTTCATATCTTTGCAGAGCCTTTAGGGAAATAAATATCTCGGAACATTCGGTGAAGTGAAGCTCACTCAATAAATCAACCTGACACAATAACACTTCTGGCACATGAGCCCTACTTCTCCTCAGCACCACCTACCCCTCTGTGTTCCTGTGCTACCAAATGGTGTCTCCCCATAGGCCTCTAAATCAAATCATAGCACACAAATACAGTGAGAATTTATTGGGAATTGGTTTTGTTCGGCAAAAACATTACTTATTAGATGAACTGAAATGATAATAAATTTTGACCCTTTAAGGACTGAGCCAGTTCAGTCAATATGCTGTTTGATGGAAGGCATCTAGAATTATCTTAAGTGTATCATCTTACCATGAGCTGTTTTAAGTTCTATTAGGATTACTTTTCTAATTTTCTGCTTAATTTTTTAAATCACGTCACATGGAATGTACTGTGTGCAAGTACCACGTTTTCTGTTTTAAATCCTTCAGGGTGAAATTGGGACATTTGTTAGTAATATTTAAAGTAATGAGCAAAAGCTAAAGTGTGTGTATATTAAAGCAGCTTTGAATGAACACAAGGTAAGTACAGGGTGGTTAGAAAATTACAATATGCTACTAAAGATTTCTACCATTGTTAGTAAAATGATCACACCTGAGTTAACAAAGTGAGAAAGGAGAATATTATCATTCGTCATAATAGAAGTATCGACACATATGAGAGGATTATGTTAACTTAGGTGTATTTGGAATTTCTGCATGTGAAAAAAACACAACAAAGAAATATAATATTAATTTTTCTTACTGAGGAGAAATAACAGCTGGTTTCTATTTTTATTATTTCTTTCACTAGAGATAATAGCTAACAAAGAGGATCAATAAGAGAAACCAGTTTCCTAACCCTAAGTGTCCGTAGATGTCCTTGGGAAATAAAATATTTTTCTACAAGGCAAAGTTTACTGATGAATTTTCTAACTGAATATGTTTATATGAACTGTCCAGCATACAAATTAGTACTGTATATTACTTGTCTTTTATACAAAGTGTGTAATGTGTCTCTATGTGATTTTCTTATTCATGAGATTTACTTTATGTGATTTACTAATGAATCATAGGCCTTATAATTAGTTTGAAATATAATATTTTCTGTTTGCGTACCAGCTAAGTGAGACACTTTTTATCATAAATATGCCTTAGGAGATGTTGGAAATCTTTCTGGAGGAACAGTGCGTGTACCCTTAAATCATTCATTAAACTAAAACATTATGGCATTTCAAATGGGAATTACTAATGCTGAAAATTTGGTTAATAGTTTAAAGCTTTGTCAACAGCCAAAGAAACCTTTAAGTTTTAATGATATTCTGGTACAAAAAGAACAAGCAGTATTTTACTAACTTCTTTTTCATGAAGAAAATAATAATACCTAAAGAATTGAGGCCATTTTGAAGTCACTTGCAGAATGAGTAAAGTTGAGTGTTATAAAATCTGAAATCTAAAAGAGATTTCTTAAAAGAGGCATGTTCAGTAATATAAGACATTCCAGAAATAGAGTTGCTTGCTTCTTTCTTAAAGCTCTTGGGAAAACATAAGTCTACAAACTTGCTTGGAATGTTCGTGTCTCCTAATGCTCTCTTTGATATATTTTTCATAAAGATTAGCCCAATTTCTTCTTGCTATACATTATTCATTCTGATAATTATCTATCACCTAAGCACCTACTGCATACCACTTACCATGCCAAGCTATGTATGTGCATTTTTTTTTTTATTTGCTCCTTCTAGCAATATTGCAGGGAAGCACTATATGCAGGGAAGCACTATATGCTCACATTAGAGATGCAAGTTTGAAATTGGATGAGGTTAAATACTTGATCAAGGTTATATGTCACACAAGCGGCTTGGAAAGTATATTTGGCAGATTTCAAAGTCTGATTTGTTTTGTTTTTTGTTTGTTTGCTTTTTCTCAGTAGCACACACTGCCCCTGGACCATTGACTGCCCCTGTATCAGACATTATACTAAGTACGTAGAAAGGTACATATGTTTTCTTTCCCTCATTTGGAGGAATCTGACTCCAAATAAATGACTTCAGTGTAAAATGAGAATGCTGTGGGATTATTGACAAAGAGTTACCAGCCCTCTGTTGAAGAGATGGAGAGCCTTAGGGAGGAGCTGGGAGTTGAACCAGGTCATGATGTTTAAGTACAAAGCAAAGGAGAGGAAAGAATCCAGATAGTAAACATGGTTCAGTGTGGAAATATCAAGAAGTTCTGTAGGTGAATTATATGGGATTTGGGAGAAGCATTAAGAAGTGAGATTTTTAAGTTAGAAATGGGAATTTACTCCTATTTTTACAGCATTCTTGAAGTACTTGAGGCCCATTAGTGTTATGTCTGTAGCTTAAAAAAAAAAAAAACAAAAAACATTTTTTAAATGCTTTGATCATTTTTCTGGCTAAGTGGAGAAGCCAATCTAGACATGAGCTTCTAAATTAGAAATAGGCTTTGCTGAAAATAGTGATATTATCTCATTTTATACTCTTAGGCTACGCAGTAACATAAAAAAATTAACTAGGATTTCAAAGAATGGTTTATTGAAATTTTCTTTTAACTATTCTTTGGCCATGGTTTGAGTATACTATATTCTATGTATATTATTTGTTAGCAAGGTTTAACATATGGTTGACATTATTGGGAAAGAAGATATTGCACTCTGTAAGGTAAGGTTTCTTTTTAAAGGGCATTAGGTTTTTGTTTTTATCTTTCAGTTAAAATGATAGGAAACTAAGAATTTGTACTTGAATGTTAGTTTGAGAGTTAAAAACCAGTATAAGGAATTCTGCCTATATTTACCTTTCAAAAATAGTTGCTTGCTGGGTGCGGTGGCTCACGCCTGTAATCCCAACACTTCGGGAGGCCGAGGTGGGAGGATCACCTGAGTTAGATCTAACCAGGAGTTAGAGACAAACCTGGCCAACATGGTGAAACCCCATCTCTACTAAAACTACAAAAATTAGCTGGGCATGGTGGCACGCACCTGTAATCCCAGCTGTATGAGAGATGAGGCAGGAGAATCACTTGAACTCAGGAGGTGGAGGTTGCAGTGAGCCGAGATTGCGCCATTGCATTCCAGCCTGGGTGACAAAGCAAGACCCCATCTTCAATAAATAAATAAATAAATAAAATTGTTGCTCATTATTATTTTTAAAGGAGATTAGTGGGTAAGCAAACCAATGCAACCATGACAGAATATTTTGATGTGGAGACACCATGTCAACTTGCCTAGTATTTGGTTAGTTCTGCCCTGGCAAGGCCCTTTTTGTAGTGAATTATGCATAACTATACATATGGGAGACTGGTACAGGAAGAATGAGTTTGAAGGTTTACAGGAATGTGAGTTATTGAACATGTAATTGTACATCTCATTGACTCAATTTTCTCATCTCTAAGTTGAGTTGATGGAGAGCATGGGCTTAGACTGACTGGGTAAATATCTAGGCTGTGTCACTGATTCTCAGACCTTGGAAAGTAACTTAACTACTTTAAACTTTTTTTTTTTTTTTTTTTTTTTTTTTTTTAAGGAAAAACATGGATAACAATTGGACCTAATTATAGCATGTAAACACCTCAAAATACCTGCCCCTAATAAAGTCTCAAAAAACATTGAAAAAATTATTAATGGAAAGAAGGAGATTTTAAGACCAGAACTGTGATTTGGATTCTAGCTCCAGCTCGTCCTCCCACTCATTAGCTGTAGGACCTTGGTCAAGTTACTTAAACTTTCTAAACCTCAATTTTTTCACTAAAAAAGAGATTGCTAGCCAGACATGGTGGCTCATGCCTGTAATCCCAACGTTTTGGGAGGCTGAGGTGGGAGGATCGCTTAAACCCAGTAGTTTGAGACCAGCCTGGGCAGCATAGTGGGACCTCATCTCTACAAAAAATTAAATTAGCCAGACAGGTGGCACATACCTGTAGTCCCACCTACTCGAGAGGCTGTGGTTGGAGGATTGCTTGAGACCAGAAGGTGGAGGCTTCAGTGAGATTGCGCCACTGCACTCCAGCCTGGGCAACACAGCAAAACCCTGTTTCCAAAAAGAAAAAAACAAATAAATAAATAGAGAGAGATATCACTGGGTTGAGAAGTAAGTAAAATAGATGTTCACATACTTACTTCCCTTTTGTCTTCGATCTATAGCAAGGAATCTGGAGATTTGGAAGGAGGAAGATTGAAATGAAAAGGGTGTCTTAGAATGGAAACTTAATTCAGATTCTTCCATTTTGAAAGTCGTTGAGACTTCTAACACTTCTGTTTTCTTAAGTCTTAAAGATTTAGTTAAGCAGGTTTCAACGGAAAATATTAGAAGTTCAGTTCTTCAATAAGTACATGTTCCAACATCCTTAAAATGTAACTTAAAGATAACTGAGAATCCTGAACTTTAAGTAAAACTGCTAACTAGTTTTACTCTTTTTCACAATTTCTGCTTAACTATATACTACTTCTGGAACAAGTTAACCAGTGTTTTGTTATGATTGTCATTATATGAGTTAAAACTTTAAAAATGTATTTTTCTTAATATGTTTGATACTTCTCCCATTAAAGACGTGAATTTAGTTGAATTGAAAGAAGCTACCACACAGGTTAAAAGCTGCTCCAAAAGAGAGGATCTTTACAATGATATTCTTAGGAATATAGTATCTTGCAGCTCTCATATTAGTCCACTGTATTCTACTTACCTCTTTCTTTCATTCTGTCCTCTCCTCTTTCATGAAGAGTCAGGTAAAAATTAATGCAAGTGCTCCTAGCTCTAGTGACCAGATACTAATATTTCTTCCCAATTGAATGTGGCATATTAACACTGAGAGCAAATAACTTAGTGTGTCCAAAATAAAGTTAGGGCTAGATAAAGTAGAATGATGGCCAGTCACCACTAAGAGTATATGCCTCCTTCTAGTGGCATACTCAGTTTCCATTTAATAGAGGGTGATATTGAACATACAGTAACCATGGGTTGATCATATATAAACATCTGACCAGGTTGAACTCTCAGTTTAACATCTCAATTTTACGTTTTTACAAGGTGAGCTTGACAATATTTTTTGTTCAACCTGTATTGTATAAAATTATTTTCAGAATTTGTTGTCTATTACCAAAACTAAAAGTATCTTTTGCCTTTGAGGAAAATAGAAACCGTTAGTCTCCATTTTCAGAATAATGTAAAGACTCATTGATAACCATCCCTCTTGTTTTTTTCCCACTGTCTGCATTCCAGGGGTGTGTGTGTGTATGTGTGTGTGTGTGTGTGTGTTTACAAACCACTTATTTTAGAAGCCATATTTCCTTTAAATACACAATTTGTTCTGCTTTAAATTGTACTTAATTATTTTTATCTATCTACATCACATTTTGCAAACTAGAGTTGAGCTTAATATGTTATTTATTCAGAGAAATTTACTGGGCAGAAAATTTAGAGTAAAATGCATTGTATTGGGTTATATATGAAATGTTAACAAGTATTAAAGTGGTCTCAATACCACAATCTGGTAAGGAAGCAAGATCTATAGGATAAGAAGCTAAGAAGAAAAGTAATTGAAAGGAAGCAATCCAAGAGGAAATGCAAAGACATACACATCATCACGTACCAAATGAGTGATACAGTTAGAGTGTCCCTCCATGGAAAAGAGGGTGAGCTCTCCATGGGTTGCTGAGGTGGTTCTGGTGGACAGGTTGCTAGCTAGAGCTAGACTTTAACAATACCAACTAGACTTGACCATCAAATATGTGAAATGAGCAAATTATATTGGAGCTACCTGCTTCTTTATATACTTAAACAAGTTGTAGTTGGGCAGTCATCAAAATATAGTAGTTTTGATGAAACTTTATTGCTTATCAAAATATTATAATCCCATTTAACTGTGAACTCACTTGGAAGGTTAGTACTTTTAAGAATAGTTCCACTCAGGCCAGGCGTGGTGGCTCACGCCTATAATCCCAGAAGTCTGGGAGGCCGAGGCGGGTGGATCACTTGAGGTCAGGAGTTCGAGACCACTCTGGCCAACATGGTAAAACCCCATGTCTACTAAAAATACACAAAAGATTAGCTGGGCATGGTGGTGTGTGCCTGTAATCCCAGCTACTTGGGAAGCTGAGACAGGAGAATCACTTGAACCCCAGAGACAGAGGTTGTAGTGAGCCAAGATAGTGCCACTGCACTCACGCCTGGGGAACAGAGTGAGACTTCATCTCTTATTGTAAAAATAAATTATCAAGAAAGTAATGGTTCTGCATTAGCCTCAGGAGATATTTCTTCATTTAGTGTAAATCATTGTTAGACGTCCAAAATAGCAAATGGGCTGTATTAGTACAGCTGCTTGCACATGGCAGGTTTTTAGGTATAAGTAAAGAGAGTTAGTCCTAAAGAATCTAGATTTGCCTAAAGGAAGATCACTATAATATGCTCCTGATAATTTTGGCCCATTATAAGTTAATACACATAAATGCTATCTTGGGAATTATCTAAAAATCATTGTCATGTCAGGGTTTCAGTCAGCTGTTTCGTTATTGGATATTTCTTGAAAAAATAATGGGTCATTTGAAGACCTAATAACTTGAGTTTTGTTTGGCAGATTTAATGTTCATATGTTGTTGATGTGATCATTTAGCCTATACTTCAATTACCGGGGGCCTCTATGAACTGTTTTGTAAATTTGGAGATAGTCGCTTTGATGCAGCTGTAGAATAAAACAAGAACACCTAACTAAATAGCCTTTCATCTTTCCTTCAAAGCAAGAAATAAAAATAATCATTGCAAAGTAATGCTTTTCTGTGTTTCTTAGATTTTGACTTTCCTGATCACCTGGAAGTTACCAACATTAGTTTGTCTTGCAAAGGCAACACCTGCAGAACCTCTTCTATGGAAGAGAGATTGAACTAAATGAAATTCATTTTTCAAGTAAACTTTTTGGTAGCTTTCGTTATACTACTTTGGTTCTCATAGTATTTAACTCTAGATTTTTGCTTTTCTCTTTGTATACCACACAATTTTAGAAGACCTTTTTAAACTATAGCATCTTAACCACCAAATATTTATTAAACCTCCACATCCCTGCATTATGCCAAAGGCCAAAAAGTGAAACTCTAAGTCAAGTCGTCGAAAGAGTCATGTTGATTTCTCTTTTTTCTTAAGCATCAACATTATAATTCTTGACCCTAAGGAGACATTTTAGAATTGGTTCCTGGGTTTTAGTGGGCCTTCTAGAGATGCTTCAGTTAAAAACTATTATGCATTAAGCAAATCCATGCTGTGAAGTCACTAAAAGATATATATAGGTTTGACTAGAGCATTCGTTTTTCTTTTGCACTGTAAGAAAAAAAAAAAAAAGGCTGTTTCAAATCCTATTTGTCCCTTATCTCTGTTTGTTCAGTTGTTTTTAATATCACATACTGAAAGAATTTCAATAGCAGTTTCACCATGAAGTCATTTGTTATCCTTCAGCAGGCTTTTGCCTAGTGAATTGTAAAGCAGTTCTGACTATTTGCATCCTCCAGATGGAGCGGCATATAAACACTCCCAGATATTTCTGGTAAGTATGAAAAAATATCTTATTTGTCCTTTCTGTGAATAAATAAGAGAATGTCAAATTTTATAGACTAATAAATTTGTATGCCGGCACTGACATTGAATCTCTCATGGCCTGCAATGTCACAGACCCTGAGAAACACATTTTTTTTTTTTTTTTTTTTTTTGGTTGCAGATGAATACTAAGTCAAATAGAAGCTCAATAAACGGCATGGTTTGATTGCATTGTTTATATCTGTCCAATATTCTAATTCAGTTGCAATATGCCATGAGGAAATGCAATTTACATGTTTCCTAGGTTTCTTGCACAACAATCAGTCACTCATATATACTTCTGTCAGAGAAAACCCCAGTAATGGGTTAAAATGCCCTTTAGCATGTAGTGTGCAACAGCTGCCTTCCCAGTAGATTTAATGTTAATGTTTATAATGTACTCTTAGGGACATGGAAACAGGTGATAGTGAAAGGCAACCTAAGTACCTAAATTTTTTAAATCTAAAACTTTTGATATGTTTATATATATATATAGACTTATATGCACATATGATAGACTCAGAAATAATACTTTATATGGGATAAATCAGATCCCATCAGTTCAAGCAAATCTTTATGCACTTTTCCAACTTAAGATTAAATTTATTTCTTATTTTAAATTGATATGCATAACATAGGGTATCTAATCTTCATATTCAGTTAAATAATGAAGCTCTGCAATATCAGCTGTGATTGACAGTTTAATACTGCTTTTACACTTGCCAGTTTTCATGTTAAATCTTCTAGTTTCTTCCTAAATTAAATGCACTGTGATCTAAACAGAGTAAAATCATATATTTTACAAAGTAAGCATAATTAAATAACTTTTGAGTTAAATGTGTATACTAAACACTGAGAATTTGACTTGGCTTACTTTATCCATGTGAGATAAAGGAATCTTGTGAACTGAATACAGATTGACTATTTTCCAGTCTGGTTTTTTGGAGAAGGAATTTTAATAAGTGATACATAATATTTATTTTCTTTCATTGTTACAATTAAAACAGAACTTGGTATCATATTTGTCAACACTGATTTGATTTCTGGAGAATACATTTTTCTAAATGCATTTTAGTTGAATGAAAGTATATCTGAGATATAAACATTTAGAATCAATTTTAATAATGCTTCAGAATGGAGGTTTATAAGAGTTTGGAAACACAAATACTATTTAAGTTATTACAACAGCATATTTTTATGCATTTTTTCCAATTATGAGCTGTGAAAAAAGGTTGAAATTCAACTTGGGTACATTATCTTCATTACGATACATTAGCCACACATGTCTGCTGAAATGTCCCTGATTTCTCCAAAAGTAACCATATAAAATTAAAAGTAACAATGTATTTTACATTTCATGAACTAGTATAGCGGTAGAAGAAGATGTGTGTTGGGGGGAGCAGTATGTGTGGTGTGTGTGTGCAGTAAAGTATGCTATAGCAGACAGAACAAAGATATTTCTTCACATTTGATTCTAAATTTGGAAGTTATCACAACATTAAATTATTTGATTCAAGTTATATGTGTTAGCATGAACTTATATGTGTATATGTAGACATGCACAGAAATGTATATGCATATTTGTGTATATAAACACAGATACACACACCTATGAAAACCACAGGTGTGGCCCAGAAGCTGGTTATAAGAGTCTTTGTAGACTAACTGAATGTATGAATTGGAAAGAACATTAGAGTGTCTCTCATCCCACCTGTTTGTTTACTAGATCGACCCCCAGGAAAGTTAAAATGGTGACATTGAACCAGATATCACATCTATGGATTCTAAGATCTGACATCTCTCTTCCACATTAGCTATTTGATTCTGGCATTTCTTGTATCTGTGAATTGTTTTGGAAATTTCTAGTGGCCTAATATCTCAGCAGTTACCACAAAAACCCACCCACACATACACATACACACATAGTGTGTTTATATATTCATGTATACTGTACAAACTGTATAAATATCAGTTAAACTGTCACTAAATTCTATATACTACTATATCACTGTATTTTTAAAAGTAGTTCCAAAGAAAGTGCTATTTGAACTCCTTTCAGTTATTAAGTCTCCTAAACATTTATCTTTTGTTTATTGACATGAGCCTCCCAGATTTCCGCTCCTTTTGTTCAGCTGTAGTAAATTTGGCATTAAAGGATGATATTCAATCGTTGCTTCCTTTATAGAGTTGCACCAAAGTCAATGAGACTGTTACACAAAAATAAAGGATAAACTACGGCCCAGGAATACTCATTTAAGACTGTAGCGCAGACCCACAAGACTAAGTTCAGTGCCTAGTAAGGGGTGCATGCTAAATTTAACATTGCAGAAGAGTTTCCAGCTGTTGGCTTGATATGAAGGAGGAGAGCTGTTTTTATGACTGATTACTGTCCTCGGGAGAAAGAGACAAGCGGAGCGAGGCTACATCTCTCCAATCCACAGAGTGCTGCGCATATTCTGTGGCCCTGATTTGCGAAGGCTCATAACTTTAATGGTTCATCGTCAGTTGTCGTGATTCTAGGCTCTGAAAATCCTAAAACCTAGGAGGGGAAGAGAAGGAATATGTGTAATTAAAGATGTAAAAAATACTCTAATAAAGTAAGATTACCTTTTTAAAAATTTCATGCTGATGATAAGTCACTTGTGGCTTGTCACTCTAGCTAAAGTAACACAACTAGACTTTATTTGCCAGCTGTACTTAGAGATCTTGATTTTATGTTTTAAAAAATGTCATCTCTTCCTTCAATCACTTGTAAGTCCCCTGTAATCTCTTTTTAATGTAAGCACACTGGAGTTTTCCCTTTTGTTTGCTGCCCTTGCATTATTTACTTTGATCTGCTGTGAGAAAATCTGAAAGTGTGTTGTCCTAAATGCTAGCATCTCACCAACAAGATTTGAGGCCTTGTAGTTCGCATTGAAGAAAAAGGCTCTTGTGTGAAGACGCAGGTTTTGTTTAGCTCTCTCTCCCTGGTGGGAGCCTTAATTGCATTTTCTCTCTCTCACAGTGGCTGGCTAAGGAGTGCCTGCCTTCCCTGCTGATGCTGAAGTTTTCAAGCTCTATTACTCTGTGACGGAGAAAATTCCTTGGTCCAGGAAGAAAGGGATCAGATTTTTTTTTTTAAGTGTTTAAATAAGTATTGTCAATTTACCATGCACAATAAACAAAAAGAAGAAGAAACATTAGAAAAGCTTTTTTTCCCCCCTCTGAAATTCTGATAGAAGTTTTATGTCACTCGGTTTATGAAATAATGGATTCTAAATATCATGAAGAGGTTCAGTTCTCAAGGCAAAAAGATTGGACTTAATCATAGCCAGTAAACAAAAAATATTGTTAATTTGTGTCCTTTCTTAGCCATTCTTATAGGATTAAAATGTATATTCAAAGAGCTATTTCTAGAGTTAACATTAAATATGGAACTGTATATGCCATTTTCAGATAGGTTGTAAAGATCTAATTTTATTAACCTTTTTACTTTCTATTATTAATAAAACTTACAAGTAATAGAGTTGAATCATTAGATCTGCAATAAATGTTTTAATTTGTTTCTCATCTGACAAAATATACTTCACCTGCCTGACTATGAAGCCGAGGCCGCCATGTCCATTTGCACTTTCTAGGTTTTCCATCCTGATGGGATGCAAGGCATTAAGAGCATCTGCTTACAAGTTCAAACTATCTTAAATATAGAAGCTATATTGATCTAATACACAAAGCATGTTTATTGTTTGAGGGTTAAATGTTTACATGCACATGTGCATAAACTAATTGTATTTTACAAAAACTGTGTCTTGCTATCTCAACTAAAATAGATGATTCAAGTATGTATTTTATTTTGCAGGGCCTTATTTTTTTTCCCCATGGCTTATTCCTGAATCTTATATTGGGCTCTCTACCCGCCTTTTAAACTTTTTCCATTGTTAGAGCTATGTTTCTCTTATAGCCTCCTTTTATTCACATTTGCCTTGTTCCAAGCTGCTGTCCACCAGTGCCTGCCCCTCATGGTGCTCCTTTGAAAGGTATGCTCTCTGGTACTTCTCTGCTAGTGAGTTGAGAGGACCATGCCTGTCCAAGAATAGCAATGGGGTTTTGTGACGCATAGTTGAGTAGACAGTGCAAAAATAAGTAGATGAAAGTAGTATGGGATTGGTTAGTTGAGGAGGGAGCAAGAGAGAAAAACATGTTAGGATGTTAAGTATGTGAAGAGAATAAAGATGCTGGGTGGAAAAAGCAAAGATACCTTTCTAGGGATTGGGATTATGGATTTTAGCTCTGACCATATGCTCCCATTAGTAACCATTGGGCCTTTCAGGCTTTGTGCAATGAGCTGAGCCCAGTCAACAGAGTCTTTTCAGCTATATTGAAAACCAGTGATCCAACACATGAAGTGAAAACATCTCCTTGATACAAGAGTACACACGGCTTTAGGAACACATTAACATTATAAGACAGATATGATTGTCATTAAAAACAGCATCGGGAAGCCTAGGCCTTGCCTTATTATCTTAAAACTGGTTAGCAATGTAAAGGGAAGCTTCCATTAAGTATGCACTCTAACTTAAATGCATACTATACATTTGAATATGGCATGCTTTTTGGGTTATCTTCAGGATAGTGCTTTTTAAATCTTAACAGCAATCACATTTACAGCTAACAAGGTTTACTTTTTCTCATTGAATGATTAACTAGCAGGTGACACAGAGAGACACACTTACGTAACTTTGTTCTTCCTACTTAGTGATAAATAAAATAAAATTGAAGCAGATGACAAAGATACAATAGGGTTTCTTAATAATTTTGTGCAGTGTATATGTTTAACTTTGTGAATTCAAGAGCTAATTGGACCCTTATTAATTTTGTGGTTCAGAATACTCTTACATCTTAGAACTCTCACAATTGAATATAAGAAATCACATTTTTAGAGAGTTCAAAGGACTCCGTTAGCATACTTTATTTCCCCTGAATCCCATTATATATTTTTATATATATAATGTACTTCTTTTATATAATAAATGTACTTCTTAGAGACTATCGCTTTTCTAATGATCATTACTATTTATTATAGACTGAGAAAGAATAGTCAATTAGGATCTATACATTGCTGAAGTCTTAGAACAGATCTAGATAATTCAGCAAGTGGCTATTTGTTGGCACATTTTATTATGATAGAAATTCTTTATGATGAAGGCTGGGGAACCTGATTATTTTTTAAAATAGGTCAAGAAATGGATCAGAAAATCTGCAGGGGATTTATCTCTGTTTCTAGTACTTCATAATGACAAAACTTTCCTTGGCTAATGAGCATGTCTGGGTGAATTCTAATATATAAAGGAAAGGGTAGGAGAGGGCAGTGGACTTCTAAGAGAATTTGTATAATTGCAGTGATTGAATTCAAAAGATTGGAAATAGTTGGAGAGGAGTAAAAAGTGATAGATAAGCCCCAGTTTGTGAAGCCAAACATACTCTGTTGTCTTATGTGTGTGGGTGTGAATCACACGAACAGAAGGGAAAATAGGCCATTTTTGTGCATTGTTGTATGCCAATTCACAGCGAAAATAATGAAATTTTCTACAAAACTCTGGCCTTAAAATTTTCTACTTTCTTTTTCTTACATGAGCACCATATTTATTCTAGCTTTATTCTACCACTACATTTAATTATTTACCCATTTTCTGTGAATTCATTTACTGAAGCACTGTTTACTGAGTGCCTGCATGGAACAGGTACTATCTTGCCTACACATAGAAGTTCTAGTAGTCAGAAAACATCTTAAACCTAAAAGATTGGAAAACAGTGCAAATGTACTCCCACTTGTATGAAATTATCAATGTATTCAGGTCCTAGGTATCACTGTTACAAATCCAAATATTGTGCTAAAGTATACATCACCTTTAAAATAAAAATTCAAATTCACCATACTGTCTCTGTTTCATAAAGGCAACAACCTCTCAACAGTCCTCAATAAGTTTTTACTTTTATGCTAACACTTTCGTTATCTTTAGTTTTATTTATTTTTTTTAACCTTGGAGAATATATATTCCATCTCTGAGGATGAGAGCCCACCTATGTTAGTCAGTAAATAAAATAGAGTTAATACTATCCTGTTTTTTATTTTTATACCTCTTAAAAAAGGAAAAAAGAAAAATCCTTAAATCAAACCTAAATTATTTTCCATTCATTCTTTAAATGCCAGCTCCAGTGACTCTTTCTCTGTGAAACTCTCCCTACCCAGTCACTCTGAGAAGAGTTAAGTATACCATAGAAAGATATTTAAATTTCAATCACCCCTCTTAAGACTCTTTCTTATAATCTGTTGTAACCGTTCCTTCTTCTCTGTCTTTCCTACTAAAGGCTGTGCTCCAGGAGGCAGTTATCGTTGGTTATCACCTCTGTATTCTGGTCCCCTGGCACAATATCTGAGCCCTAAGAGTACAGGAGATATTTCTTAAATTAATTCAATCATCCTATAATTACTGTTATCACATTATTATTAGCTTACATTTTTGTAAGATAATAATCTTACAAAAGATTCCTGTCCTTTGATAGGAAAACATAAGCAGAGGTCTTGATCTTGTTTGTATATGTTAGTGACTAAATTTCATCTTTCTTTTCTGTAGGAATATTAAGTACTTTTTCCCAGACTTTAGTTGTAAGTTTATGTTCAGAATGAGAATGGAAGTTGATAGTGATTAGCCAGTTTTCACTGTATTTTGTTCATCTTGAGTTGCCTTTTATTGTTTTGTGAAGGCATCACTGTGGATCTAATACAGCTATCTTTAGGTTTTGATGTTAGACCCCCAAATCCCTTACATGTCATAATCTTTCTGGAGATAGTGTTGTAACTCCCTTCTCTGTGCAGGAACGTGTGTACGTCTGTGTGTGTAGCCACTGACTGGTCTTCTGAAGCAATGCCTTTTTTATCTTTGTTCTTATCTTTCACTGTCAATGCCAGTTTCTTATTATTGATCCTTCCCTCTTTCACTGTCAATGCCAGTCGCTTATTATTGATCCTTCCTGTGATAATGGCTTGAGAAGCTTTGAGAAAGAATTTTTAAAAAATATTTTTGGTGGAAGACATCTTCTTACTTCAAAGAAATTAGATAAAATAATTTCAACTTTGGCTAACAAATCCTACCCTCTCTTTGGTTTATTAGCCTGCAATAATACATATTACTACACTGTCTAGATTTCAAATGTGCACAAATAACTATCATGAATAAATATTTTATTTTTGATTTCTCAGGATTGTTAGGTATGAAAATGAAGGTAAAACCTCTGGTTTAGTGCCTACCAGAGTATGCACTATGGAAAAAAGCAGATGAATGGATATTGATGACTAAGATAGCTCCTGATGCTGTGATTTTTATGGGAGACTTGTAAAGAAACTATTAACTTTAATACAGGGTAATATTTGATACGAACTTTACCAGTAATACAGATTATTAGGCACTGGGACTACTGGGAGGATAAGAACACAAACATTTCTTTTTCAGTTTATTTATTTTTTAATTTATTTTATATTTATTTATTTATTTATTTATTTGAGACAGTTCCTGCTGTCCACAGGCTGGAGTGCAGTGGCATGGTCTGTGCTGACTGCAACCTCTGCCTCCCAGGTTCTCCTGCCTCAGCCTACTTAGTAACTATGACTACAGGCATGCATCACCATGCCCAGCTAACTCTTTGTATTTTTAATAGAAATGGGGTTTCACTCTTTTGGCCAGGCTGGCCTTGAACTCCTGACCTCAAGCGATTCACCTGTCTTGGCCTCCTAAAGTGCTGGGATTACAAGCGTGAGCCACCACTCCCAGCCAGAAACATTTATTTTCTAATGAAATGACGTTTAATGGGTTTTGCAGAATAGGAGGATAAGGCACGAATGGAATGTGTCCATTTTGCCTGAAACTTAAGGGTCTGTAGGATGATGAGAGGTCACAGCTTTGGAGATATATTTTACTGGGCAACCAATGTCTAGTTGAGAAATTGATACTTATTGTGGTAATCAGTGTGGCATCATTTAAGCTTTCTGAAGATGGGATTATGTGATTCAATTCAACATTTTAAAACCGTATGTAAAGGTTCACAAACCTTTTGTGTAGTGTGTGTCAGAAAACAGAAATAAGGAAATGTTATACTGAACTGAGGGTGCCAACTTGTATCTCATAAAAACATTATTTTGTTCAGTCCAGAGTGATCTTTGAACCATATGAATTATGCATCAAATTTACCATGGAAATTTCAAAGAAAAATCACAATTCTTAGGTCTTCTAAGACTCCTAAAGATCTGGACCTTGTGTTGACATGGCAACAGTTGTCTAGAGGTGAGTAACAGTTGCCTCCTTTCTGTGGACCTGTGTGCAGGTTCACTGTGGTTCCCACCGGGTTTGTTCCCTGCCTGGTTCTTGAGGCATTTGAGCTTGTGGCCTTTATTATAACCTAATGCACCAAAGGGAAGGCACCGTGAAAGTTTCAAACTTACCATAACAAAACTTTGCTCTGTCACCCAGGCTGGAGTGCAGTGGCACTATCGTAACTCACTGCAGCCTCAACCTCCTGGGCTCCAGTGATCCTCCCACCTTAGCCTCCCAAGTAGCTGGGACTACAGGCAGGTGCCACCACACCCAGCTAATTTATTTTTATTTTTTTGTAGAGACAAGGTCCCACTCTGCTGCCCATGCTGGTCTTGAACTCCTAGGTTCAGGAAGTTCTCTTGCCTTGGCCTCCCAAAGTGCTGGAATTGCAGGCATGAGCCACTGAGACTGGCCTATTAGCAATATTTTAAAAATATATTTTACTATTCAGAGAGTGTAACAGGAAAGCTAAACAAAACATTAAAAAGGCAGCAAAGAAAGCGATTTCACTTTTATAGCACATTTTTTATTTTAGCAAAGGAAGAGTAAAAGTTAAGTGGAGGAAGAGAGGGGAGAGAAGAACATTATTTTCATTAAGAGAATTTCTGTTTTTATTGAGTCTGTCGTCCAGACTATAGTGCAGTGGCGCAGTCTTGGCTCACTGCAACCTTGGTCTCCCAGGTTCAAGAGCAGATTTTCAACACTGATAATTGTATCAACTTGTAGCCAATTTTCAAAAATATGTGGTAGCCTCTGTTTCATACGGTATTATTTGCAATGCCCTCCATATTTTATTTGATATGTTTTATAAGGGATAAACAAAATAATATATTTAATCTAAATATGCATGAAGTGCTTCAGAATCATCTGAAATTTAAATGAGTGTCTATGTAAAAATAATGTTGACTTATTACTTGATTGATCACATAAAAATGTTAATATCATATAAATTTATATAGCGCAATGAAAAACTCTATTAGACATCACTGCACCTTCCTCAGTTCCCTCAACTTGCCAAGCTCTTTCTAACTTTTCAGTCTTTGTGTATGCTTTTCCTTTTATCTGGAAGCCTCTCCCGTTCTTCCTCTTGCTGATCTAATTCCTATTCTGGTCAGTTCTTTTTAAGTCTATATTGATCTTTACCTGACTCTTATCCCCCAGTAATGTTTTATGGTTTACAGAGCCTTTTTATATATAATATCCCATTTGTTCCTTATTATCTTCATTCATTCATTCATTCATTCATTCATTCATTCATTCATTCATAGGATGTTTTTGAAGCACCCACAGTATGCCAGGCACTAATATAGAGAAGAGATTTCGAGAGATTTAATAAAGAGTTTTTGTTCTCAGTTAGCTCACAATTTAGTAGGGAGGAGAAATAAGTCTGCATAATTCTCTGCAGAGAGTCCAAAACTTGAGATTTGCACAAGTAGAAACATAAAATAGGTGGATGCTGTTGAGTAGAGGTAGCCAGGGATGGAAAAGAAGGAGACAGGGAATCTTTTTTGTTGAATTTTGAAGACCTCAAAGAAGAGATCTGGGAATACAGGGGAAAGGAGAGGTGGAGAGGTAACAAGTACCTCCATCACTCCATGAAATAGGACTATTTTTGTTTGGTGTGGTTATTGTTTTAACACTTGAGCTTCCAATGTGGTTTAGGTTGTATGCAAAGCACTCTGCAAGAATTATGTCACTTATTTTGTGCAGTGACTCAGTAAAGTAAGTACTTTTTACAAGCAAAAGGTTGGAGGTCCAGAGAAATTAATGTGTCTTACTCAAAGTATGTTTTGCCTTGCCACTTTCTGCATTCCATTTTCCAAATTGTGATGTTAAAAGTGTATAGCTGTTCTTTCTCAGATATCTGGGTGTGAATGAAGTCAAGTTTTGTTCCAAAATCCAAAATCAAACTCTTAAAACTTTTTCTGTTACCTTTACTTGTTTTATCTATATTTAGCCCTTTGTTTTTGTTAAATTCTGATCTTTTCACTATATCCATACTCTAAGGAAGTTTGGCTTAGGTGTGACAGAAGAAAAGGTATCAAAGCTAAGTCTTGTAAAATGCTATTCAAATCTTGCTGAAAAAGGGGAGCAACTTTCTTTTCCAAAACTGTTTATATGAATGGTTACAATGAAAATATCACATAAAGCTCCAACTTTCTGGTATCTGCCTTTCTTTAGTGATCATTTGATAAACAAATGCCATATTAGGCCAGCGTTTCTCCTAGAGTAACAATTTTATAAACTATACCAGAGCAAATTTATTGTTTCCAAGTTTTATTTTTTGGAAATGTTATTCTTAAAGAAAATGATAAATATATGAAATTCTGAAAGGAACTTACTGTGTTTCAAGAGCTATGCTTAAAACTTATGATTTCTACATATTGTCAGCAGAGGAAAGTTGCAGTTTATATCTCTTTACTTTTATTATAAGAAGGAAAATTTATAAACGATTAAAAAGAACACAATAGTTATGCCTTTTGAAAATTAAGACTTTTTACTAGATTCAACTTAAATTTCTCTGAAAATTAGATGCATTTGTTCAACATTATAAAGCTATAATCCACAGAAAGTTAATTTTAAAACTATTGAGTACTCTCATTGGTCACTGAAGGGAACTTTGAAAATGAAAATCAGGGAGTTTATTCCTTTTACATTTACTCTAATGTCAAAGACAAAGATCAGTAAAATGTCTATCTCAAAATATTAATTGCATTTGAATTATGTAAAAAATCAAAGTATCAATAAATTAGTGAGTGAGTTAATCGTCAGAAATCTGGCTTCTACTACTGATTCTGAATATCACCAACTGAGTTGTCTAATCTCTTGGAGCAATGCATTATCTTTTGTAAATTGAGAGAAATAACTACCTTATTTTTAAGGTCCACTTCAATTGTGAAGTTTTATAGTTTTATTTATTTGTTTATTAGTTTATTTTAGAGAGGGTCTCACTCTGTCACCCAAGCTGGAGTGCAGTGGTGTAATCTCGGCTCACTGCAACCTCCACTTCCTGGCCCAAGCCATCCTCCCACCTCAGCCTCCCAAGTAGCTGGGACTATAGGCGTAGCCCCTTACTACCAGCTAATTTTTGTATTTTTTGTAGAGATGAGGTTTTACCATGTTACCCAGGCTGGTCTCAAACTTCTGGGTTCAAGCAATCCACCTGCATTGGCTTCCCAAAGTGTTGGGATCACAGGCGTGAGCCACCACACCTGGCCTTATAATTTATTGGTTTAATAATTCATATATATTGAATATCAATGTTGAGAATAGTGGGAATATTACACATAAATACTTAAAATTAAATGTCTGACAAAGATTAGCAAGCCTTCTATTTGTTGTCCAGTAAAAATCCAAACTAGACAAAACAAAAAAACTTAGGAAAAAATATAGCTCCAACCTACAAGTTTGGTGTTTGGATTAGTTATTTTTAGTGTTTTAAAATGGTGAACATAATATAGATGCAGTCACTCTGCCAATGTAATTATATATGAAATCACATAGATTGATAAAAGCAAGCTAGGATATTATAGTTGAGAACAGTTTTTTATTTATACATTATTTTCTAGAAGAGGGGAAGTGATATTAAGTTTGATTACCATCAACAATGTACCATAAAATTTTTGAAAATTTTGTCCACTTAATGCTTATAATAACCCTATGATATAGACATCATTATTCCCATTTAACTCGTGAGGAAACTGAGACTTACCGTTCAAGTTACAAAACAGTTTATTGGAGACAGGCTAAGAGCCAGGACTGCCTGACTCTGAAGTTCCTGTCTCTTTAAGGCTACACTGTACTGGCTCCAAGGAGGTGGAAATGTTTCCTGAGCTCCCCTTTACCATTTTAAGGAACTCATCTGAAAATAACAAGAAGGTGATTGTTGTAAACCATGGGGGCAAAACAGTGAAATATATTTGATAACAGAAATTAAAGGAAGCTGAAAGAATAGATAGCATAATTTGGGTTGATAATTAAGATAGAAAACTATGAATAGGCCTAGAGTGCTTTGAGGATCCTTATCAGATGTTTGCATTGGAGGTCAAGAGGCTTCTGAAACTTCCGGGACAGGGTCTGGATGGGGACAGGTGAAGAAAGAACAAGTTGTAGAGATCAAGTCAGATGAGAAGTCACTTACTGAAGGGAAAAGTTAAAGACAAGGAAAAAAATTACCAGTGAGTGACAAAGTAAAAGCAACAGTAGAGTTTATTTGGAGTGTAGAAAAGATGCCAGTTTTTCCATCTGTGTAAGTAACATTTAAATATACGTTTTATTCAGTATGAAATGAAACGATACGTAAGAATGTACTCTCAAAAAGTGAAAAAGCAGCTGTATAAGATTATCTCACATAACTTTATGAATGATACCTTTTCAGTGAAAGCAAATGATCCAGGGACTCTAAGAATTAAGACTGTTATTTCTCCTTTTTTATTGCTTGTTATAGTATCACCCAAAATGGAAACAATGAATTAACATTAACTGATCTAATTCTTTATTAATCAATATATTAAGAAAATATTGCATTAAAATAACATCTAAAATTATAATACCATACTATTTATTTCTTTTCTTTAGGCATTTCCAAAATTAATAAACTCAATTATTTATAGGCGTCACATGTAAAAATTAGCCATGGTAACTCTCGCTTCTATAATCTGACCTTTCTAAAAACCTGAAAATCAAAAGTTTATCTTGACTACATCCTAAAAATAGCAGTAAAAAGTGACTTCATGATGGTGTTGCCAACCTTGATTGTGAAACATTTTACTATGGACTATTTCCCTTATAGATTGTGCCCATTAAAAATGGTTCTGCTAAAATTTATAGTGCAATAGTGACTTTGAGAAATACACAGGAAGGAAGGAAATGTTTGGTCAAATTACTGCTTAATTATTCCAAAGCTGGAGTGACTGGCTTTGTTTTGTGCCCTTTTACTGAATAACTTTTGATGCAATCAAACGGAAAAGTCAGGAAATTAACTTTTATGGAAATTGAGTCATGCCTTAAATTCATTTTTAATTCTTATACTGCTTATTTAGTAACCAGTAAAACTGAACCAAGTTGTGCTATGAAGTGAAGGATCATAACTTCAAATCAGCAATTCCATTTTCTCCATTATCCCTACACTTGGCTGGCAAAGAATCTCTAGGAATTTTTTTATGTATTATTTAAAATTGAAAATACTAATGTTCATACTAATATGATGTTAAGAATTTTCAGTTATGTTTACCGGCAACAACAAAAAATTTAAATTCACTTCTGTTTACTGCCTATCATTGTGTTATTTTTTCCTTCCTCTGTCAGTGGCCTTCAAATAACCGTAATAATATAGAGGAATGTCTGTGACAACTACATTCAGTTTAGACTTCACATTTTACAATGAAGACAATGTTACATAGAAATGCATAAGAACTTATCATAGCTAACATATATATCTTTGTGTGACTATATATTTCTTTATGTATGTATCTATATTTTTAGAGACAAAATTTTAAAACCAGTACAAAGATATTAAATCATTTTTGTGTGTCTTTGTACTAAGACAGTAGAAAGTGAAATGAACATACCATTATCTTTTAAAAATTTATGTCACAGGCCTAATTACCTGGTTTGTCTATATGGCCATGGCACCGCAATAATTGTTATCTGTCTCCTTCAGTTTGTTAGTTTGAGGTGGCAATTTTTTTTTTCCTGAAGAGACTTGCCCTGTTGCACAGGATGGAGTTCAGTGGTATGCATTTATGGCTCACTATAGCCTCAAGCTCCTGGGCTTAAATAATCCTCCTGTCTCAGCCTCCTGAGTAGGTAGGATTAAAGGCGAGCACCCAGCTAATATATATATATATATATATATAATATTATATTATATATTATATTATTATATATATATATATTATAATATATATATATATGGAGTTTTAGTCTGTTGCCCAGGTTGGTCTCGAACTTCTGGCCTGAAGCGATCCTCCTTCCTCCATCTCTCAAAGTGCTGGGATTATAGGCATGAGCCACTATGCCCCACTGGGCTAACATTCTTGTAGCACCTTTCAGTCATATCTTTTGGTAAGCAAGATGGCACAGATTTCACATCACTTTTGGCCTAGCGATATGTTTGTAAAGACCTAGGAACAATGATCTTCCTAACAATGGTCTGTGTTGATGAATCATCAATTTAGTTTCATAGAAAATGACAGTGACCTATTTTGTCTCTGTCTACCACAATACTTTACGGTTTTCTGAAGAAGAATTGGATTTGTTAGAGAATGTAGTGCCTTTTGAGGACATGTACCTAGAAAGTCTGTTCTAAAATGGACAGCATTCTGATCTAATACAATGAGCACACTGACTTTAGAGTCTGATTAACCCAAGAATGAGTCAAAAGTTACTAAACTTTTAAACTCCATTTCCACATCTGTAAAGCATGGATTATAAATAATGCCATCCTCAAAGGGTTGGTATCATAACAAAATTATACGGTTTCTACCATATAATAATATGCACTCAGAAGATGTTTCTTCCTTCTGCCTCCACATGTTTTCTACTGTAGCGGGATGGCAGGACTTCTTCACTTTTACCCTGAAATCTACAGAGTGCCTCAAAAGCTTGCAGATGAAGTGAATCATTCCCATTTAAAGAACACTATGTTATATTGTCCAGTCTATTTGCATGTTGATAACAGAAACCCTCCATAGTGAGAAATATAGACATGACCAGATTATTGTGGGATGTGTAAAATATGAGGATAATTTTGGCAATGTAGCTTCTACCTTAGAAGCTAATTGCTTGATTTTGCATCTGTTTTCCGAGTAGTCAGTGGAACTTTAAATGTATGCATTCTAGTTGTGTATACCAATTTGTAGTTGACTAATTCTGCAAATCTAACTGATTAATATGAACACCAGAAAAAAATAACTTCACTTCAGGGCAATGTTAACCCAGGGAGTCACATCACTGAATATCATTTTGAAAACTTGTTTATTGGAAACATTTTCTTTGACATTGGAGCAGCTAACTTGCTTGTGTTGTTGCTTTTCTTTTTTTTTTTTTTTCTTTTTTTTTGACAGGCAATAGAGTGACTGGCCTGAGCCATTATTCTATTTATAGAAAGTAAAATTAAAGCCTTAAAGATAAACATGCATAGTTTGTGAACAAATGCAATACCACAACCTTTATGAAGATTATTTGTATGCTATTTCCACTGGTTTACTCCAAAGATATATTCTCAATGATAATAAAGTAATAAAAGATTGTTTTCACAGCTGTTTGTCTTTGATTACATATTTCTTTGAAGTACTGTAATAAGACAGACTTTGAACCTGGAAAGAGATCAAATAATGAATTGTTCTGCTTTGTGAAGCTTAAGAAGGGATTTTATTGTCGAAACATATAGTGCGACATATTTTTCTTCTAACAGTTAAATAATGGTTGAAAGTACTATGAGATCATTACAGATGGACTAGATTAAAAGGCTTAGGGCCAAGTGTGAGTGATCGTTACCAAAAATTGGTGCTTTGGTTTAAAAAGTCAGGTTTTATAATTACCAAACCTTTCATTGGCTTAGTTTTGAGTTAAAATAGAACACAGTATTAATGCTAGAATATATTCTGATACTTATAATATTTATATCTAAAGACAATATAAAACTTACATTCACAGATCTCAAGAGACTTATGCCAAATTTGTTATCCACTTCAGGTTTAGGCAGATGAGATTAAGGAGATTCTGTAAATTAAACTAAATGACATTAGATAAAAGAACATTAACAAACATCGTATGGTTTTCCTTTTATCTAAACTAGCAATTTTGAAAATGTAGCAGAAAGTTCAGTAGTAACACTCTGAATAGGTTTTCAGATGTTCCATATGAATATGGTTGTAACTATTGTTGTTTCTACCTAAATTTTCTGCAAGAATTAGTTATCTATCAATGAGCAGAGATGTGGTACATATTTTAAAATAATAGAATTAGGCATAATCATTGTAACACTTTGTTCAGCCTAGGATCTATATATTATATAATATGATTATAAAGCATTAAATGGTAATTGGGTGGCCATTTCAATATAGCATATTTTGTTATTATAGTTATATCGAAACAACATTCTGCTTTTGTAAACACTAGGAAGTTCATGAGTATATATTTTAGAGAGTAAGAATAACATGTATGTGCATACTTTTAGATCTCATTTATTCAGCATACTATTTCTCTAAACTAGTTTTTGTTGTATTTGGAAGAAACTTTTTTCTTTATTTAAGATATAAACCTTTCAAATGATAATTTTCATGGAAACACTAGACAAAGGAATATTGTAACTTTAGAGTTTTTATGATGAAGGTGTGTTTAAGAGATGTCACTTTGATATTTTTACATTATGTCCTACATTTGTCAGCTAAAACCAGGATATTGCCTCAATGAGAAAAAGCATGTTCTGCACTTGTCAAAAGGCAGTAAGTAATGATTAAAATAGCAGTGTGAAACGCTAGGAGATTAAAGTGATGCTAATGATAAGTGAGAGAAGAAAAGGGCAAGCTATATTTTAATCCCTGAGAGAATGGTTAATGACTTCTATTGCCTGAGATTAAACTAAACCTGTCTCATCAGCTTTTTCTGCCTGGTGAAAAAAAGCTCTCTGCACTTTAATTTATTAAAGTCTTTTAAGGAAGCACATTGATCTACAGAGGTTAAACTTTAAAAAATGGTGCAAAATACACACAAATGCTTTAACAAAAGTGTGATTTTGTTGCTTTTAGGCATGCCCACAGATTCATAAAGAACCTATTGTCTATTCCTTAGTATGTTTAATTAAGGAATATTAATTACTCAAACTAGAAGGTTTATTCCCTTTAAACAGCAGAACAAATTCATATTACTGTGTAGGCAAGGGGCAAGTATACTGTAGAGGATATCCGTCTATATGAAGAGATTAAATTGTAGTAGTAATTACTGCTTGGTTTGTTTAGAATAATACATGTACAGTTCAGAAAAATGAATTATTTTATTTTAAAACCCTTGAAAGGATAGTTAATTGTAATCTTTAAATAGATCAATTGCCATTAACTTTAGATAACATGTTATTGTGAATTTCAATATTTGATGATTCTCTTGGACTTCTAATTATAGTGTTTTTTTTTTTTCATCCTTTACTCATCTTCAACCATAAATGGTATCCACCTTTATGTAACTAACATTTACCTTTATACAAGTAATATTTACCTTTTCTTAGTGGGACAAAGTGTGTGTGTGTGTGTGTGTGTTTGTGATGATATGGATATAAGAAGATGAAAAATAAGAATTTTTACTCAAATCCTTTCTGTGAGTTTGTAGCCCATAAAAATGTTCAACATTTACCAACACTATATCTTAATTATGTTAGGTTATCTATCACAACAGAATAATTTCCACCAAGTCAGGTCATAACAGTTAATTGATTTTTTGTAACAAGAAACATGTTATTTTTACTTTCTAGAATGGGATACGTGCACTTTCTAGAGTTCTATAAGTACTACTTTTGTTCAAAAGTTACTGATTAGTTGCAAAAATGGATGCAGAGATACTTAAATTGACATACTGATTTGCATTTAAATACCAAGTGACTTAATTCAACAATTTCATAGCTGACTTGTATCTCAGCTTAGAAGAAATCTATCATTTGATCACTCTGACAAATATTTATTTATTTGTTTGTTTGTTTATTTATTTATTTATTTTATTGTTTGCTTCTTTTTGCATTTGCTGGTGGTGGTATTCTTCATAATTCCATTATTAATACTCCTCATTCTTAATAGTATATTTCTTTCTATTGACTAAACCAAGAGCTACAAGGAAGATCTTTTCTAAAATTTCATTATCTAAAATATTTTTAAAACTTTATATTCTATGTAACTTTTTAGGCTAGGGAGTTTAAACTCAGTACATTCTTTGATGTTAATGAAACACCAATTTTTCTGAAGGCCATGTAGCCCTAATGAGCAGCTTCTTATAAAAGAACATTTAATCAAGGTTTATTTTTAACTTGTTTAAACAGATCTAATAGTTTGTGCTGATTTCATTTCAGTATAATAATTGCTAGCAATCCTATTAGTAAGTCCTAGTACAGGGAAGTTAACACAAATTCCAATCTAATGAGAGTGGTGTCACAGCAAAAACCATGTAGTCAAGGAAAGATCTGTATTATATTGGAGGGAAAGAGGCACCTGGCTATTCTGTCCATAGTTTTGTTGCCATAAATCTTTGAGTTCTGAGACACTTAATACTTACATGGAATTTACTATATTTAGTTAATTCAGATTCTTATGGCCTTTAAAAGGCAAAAAAATACTTAATGAAAAAAACACCTACTTTAGGGGAACATTCTGAGAAAATAAATTACATTTACTACCCAAGCACATTTTGGTATAGATAATTTTCTTATCATAAAGCCTATTATATCACTTAGTTTTAATTTGTTACAATAGCATACATAAAAATTAATCTTTAAATGCATTCTTTCCTTCTTGAGCTTCAGATTGAAGAAAATGAAATGTTACTGGATTATAGGGCATATGAATAACATAATTGATAGAATTAAAGGATGATTTAAGACTAGCAGAATCATGGATAATTTCAGCTGATATTGTATAATAGGATAAGTTTAAAAGAGGTGACAAAATAGTCTGATTAAGAGCCAAATATTTTAAATGCCATTAACTTACTATTATAATTGACTTAAAATAACATTGTTGATACTTTAGACTGTTCAGTGAGTCTGAAGATTTCATTGCATTCAAAAATGAAAACAAGATAAGCAAGAAGTAAGACACTGGTAGAGAAAATGTACAAAGGCAAGGATTTCAGGCCTTGTAATGAAAGTGCATATCTGCCAAGTTCAGGTTATAATCTTTTAAACTTTTTATTACTTAATATGACACGGTGACATTTAAAATATGGAGAAATTGAAGATAAATAATATGGAGTGAATGGCAGAATTGATTTAAAATTTTAAAGCTGTGCTAAAAGTATTCTAATGTGCTGAAGGACATTTGTAAGTTATACATTGTTTATAGGTTTCTGATGAGAATTCCAAAGCATAATGTATTAGAGCTTGCCTTTCCCATGAGGGAGAAAGAATATTGTCCATAGAAAAGAGTAGAGAGTAAAATTTAGCCTTTTTTTTTTTTTTCATGTAAATCATCTGCTTTTTGTGAAAGGTTTTTATGCATAAGATTATGTCACATTGGCCGGTCGCGGTGGCTCAAGCCTGTAATCCCAGCACTTTGGGAGGCCGAGACGGGCGGATCACGAGGTCAGGAGATCGAGACCATCCTGGCTATCATGGTGAAACCCCGTCTCTACTAAAAAATACAAAAAAAAAAAAAAAAAAAAAAAAACTAGCCGGGCGAGGTGGCGGGCGCCTATAGTCCCAGCTACTTGGGAGGCTGAGGCAGGAGAATGGCGTGAACCTGGGAGGCGGAGCTTGCAGTGAGCTGAGATCCGGCCACTGCACTGCAGCCTGGGCGACAGAGCGAGACTCTGTCTCAAAAAAAAAAAAAAAAAAAAAAGATTATGTCACATATTATTAATTTCAACCAATTACTGATATATTTGGTCTTCTGGAAGATTTCTTTATGAAGATTGTCATTTACCGCTCTAAAAAGTTAAAATTAGAATAACGAATGCTGTGAGAACTGTGGTTTTTATATTCTTAGTATAGAATAAGGAGTACTTTTTCACAACGATTTTAAAATCTTGGTATGCTGATAACTTGATGATTTAAAAGTATCTTTACTATATTTGGTTAAAAACTGTCTGATATACAATCTACTATTTTTCAGAGAAGTGACCCTTACAAGGTGCACATTATACTCAACCAAGGCGCTTTATAACAATGTAGATTTATTGGTCTCATCCTAGATATACCTACTTTCTCACTCTAGGAGCAGAACCTGGAAATTCCTATTTTTAATGAAGTTCCACAGGCGTTTCTATTGCATACAAAAGTTTGAAAACTACTATTTTGGAAAAAGTGCAACACTCCATAGGCTAAATGGAAGGGTCTATTTTTGGCACTTTGCTAGAATAAACCTAGAAGGTTTTTAGCGTAGAGTTTTTATATGGAATCTTTAATGTGGTTAAGAAAAAAAAGGCATCTGTAGCTTTAAATATGATGAGTATGTGATACATAGATATCAGATTTAGGACATCTTTCACAGAGGCTGTATACTCAAATGAATCACGTCATCTGGCTGAAGTTGCTATTCTATCTTAACTGCAAACAAACTCACACTATTTGTACTGAATGCTTATACACATTGCATTCTGAATGCTGAGTTGGGACGTATTTACAAATCTGAGAGAACTGCAATGTTTAATGCACAGATAGTCATAGAAACTAATTAACTTTTATTTCTATGTCAAGATAAAGTAGTGTAATACAGATGAAAATTGTAGCAAAGGAATTATAGTATCACAACTAAGAGGAAAAAAGCTCCAACACTCAGAAAATGTGTAGTCAAAATGTGTGATGTCAAATAACTCAGTGGTGGATTGTTTTTAATTCCGCAAATTATGATGTTAAAAATTGTAAAGATAGAGTCCACATTTTCTAGAGCTGTTTAAGCAATTTAAATGGAATTTGGCAAACAATAGATTTAGTATAACGTCTATCAAACAATGCCAAGAAAGTTTTCCAGCTTAAAGATTATTCTGTATTTTATTTAAGCTGCCTGATTTTGTTCTAAAATTATCTGTCTTTTGAATTAGAGAAGAAAAAATATGTCATCCATGTAGCTCACATTCTCCTCAGGGCTGTAGACCTGTAACTGCAACACTTTTAAAAACATCTTATTTATTTGAGAGTAAATATTAATACATTTTATACTTTTTTCCAATCACATTTGTTGAATATGTTTTCATCATAAGAAAACAATATGCACCCTTCTGACATAGGCCAGAGAGAAAAAAAAAAAAGAAAGAAAGAAAGAAAAGCAACCTGTAAGATTAAAGCATGAACTTTCATCACATCTTGGCACATCCTAAACCTTTCTATATGCAGTAAGCTTTCTCTCTGACCTAGTCATTAGGGAAATAGATACCCTTTTTGTGGCCTTATACTTGTTCTGAAAAGTGAGGATAGAAAGTAGGTAATCTATGAGTCATCTTTGTTTTGATTATGGCATGTCTTATTCAAGGAGAGTGATGATGAAGGTAGAGTTAATGGTGAACAATATTAAAATAAAGAGGCCAAGTATCATGATTGAATCACTAGGACTGGAGAGGCAATAATGGGGCTTATATTCTTTAAATGATTTTAATGAGAATATACTTAACATTCTGAAATTCTAATTATATAATAGCCCGTAATAGTCTTAATACTACTAATAATGGGAATTTCCAGAATTCAATACATAAAAATTAAACTTTAAAAAAATGCTAAACTTTGCCTATGAAGCTAAATTATACCTTATTTTAAAATATTGCCTCCTTACTACATGTAATATTTTTAATTTTATTATAAAACATATTCTTCTCATCCCACTGAAACTTATACAGAAGGAAAAGTGTTAAAGGGCTAGGAAAATATTATTTCATCATTTCTGTTCCATTAGAATTCACTTGGGTGGCTGAGAAAATGGTTTATGGATTAGAGAGGGAAGAACAAGCTAAAACATTTCATACCTTCATCTCTGATAAATTCCCCAAACTCATTCTTTGCATCTGAGCCATAAATAACAACCATGCTTTTTGCTAAAAAGAGCTTTTTCCTCCACCAGGTCTTTTGTCTTGGAGATGAATGCTATAATAAATTTGAAGTCTTGGGGGGGCATTGTTTGAACTATAACATTATGGTTTACAACTGTTGCTTCTATTATGGGGAATATAAAAAGCGACTGTGAAGCTTGATCTCTGTCATAGAAATGGATTAATATTTCAGTCTTCAATGTGGGTCAAGTGTATGATTCTCCCCAAAGCAATTCACAATGATTAATTTTTATTATGTGGGCATTCAGATTCTCTTTATATTCTATCCCCCCACCAAATTGCCCCTCAAAATACTGTAACTTAGATTTTTCACATAATAGCAGGGACACAAGATTTTTATATTCTTATAACAGTTTTAATAAAACCTCATAGAAGAAATCTCTAAAGTGTTCTTTTTCTCAAAAATTATATGAGTAACTTAAATAATAGTAGAAACTTAAACCATTATATTGATAATAATTAATATTAATTTATTGATAAACAGTATTAAATATATATTAATTGCCAAGTAATATGATGTTTTAATTTGCCAATGACTGAGTAATTAATTATTAGGAAAATGTACTCTGTCACTGGGGAGAAAATGGCAGTTGCATAAAGATGTAGCTTTTAAAGTCTGCTTTTTCTGAGGGGAGGAGGGTGTTAACTAGGAAAACAAGACCTCTCTGTTGTCTTTGTTATCTTTATCTAGACTATAATTTTTCACATATACCTTCAAGATGCTAATGAGTTTAAAACTTTGGGAAAAAAAAACTTTTTTGGTCTTTAATTGAGAGCTTTTTTTTTTTTTAAAAAAGCCTATTCTCAGGAGGAAACTGACATATTTTATGTGTAAATAATTTCATGTACTGAAATTGTTTTCTTCAGTGCTTTCATTCCTCCCTTTGCCCTGAGAAATTTAAGGAACTTCAAGATATTAATTTTCAGTGCTTACATTACTAATTCCTACAAAGTACTTAAAAGAGCAATCAACAAGTCTTATTCAATTATTTATTTTACAAGTTACTATTGACAGTGCACTGAGTGCCAGTCATGTCAGTTGTAAATTGAAGGGCGCCATGAACCTGTGGGAAGCCCAAACATTCAGTACAGACAATTATATGGGGAGAAATAGCTACAATCACTGGGAAGAGGGTAATGGAGGTTACATGGTGTTTGGTACAACTATATATAGTTTAGTTTTGCTAGGCAGTAGATCTCAAACCTGGCTGCACCTTAGAAAAAAATAGGTTGCTTTAAAAAAAATCTGATGCACAGACTTCACCTTAAGAATCTCAAGGGCTGAATGAAGCCGGGTCATTGGAATTTTAAAACATCTCCACAAGTGATTATAGATTCTAATGTACTTACAGGCTACAGGTGACAACCTGAAGAGAAGAGGGTACAGATGGAGGATGAGAAGGAGAGGTGAATAGGAAATTTAGGGGAAATCATAGATAATCCTTTTAAGCAAAGGCATTAGATTTAGACTGAATCTGTTTCAGATCCTATCTTGGTCATTTTCTTATTCTGTGATTGTACATGTTAGTTATTATGGAAACACTACTTATAAAATGGGGAGTCTTATATCTCACTTCCTAGGGTTGCTAGAAAGAGTAAATAAAATAGTGCATGAAGACATTTCAACAGTGCTTGGCACATACTATGATAACCATCATTATTACTGTTTAAAGATGGCTGGATAAAAGGGCAGGGACCAGATAATAATGGATCTCATTTATTCTTGTGTTTAGATTTTTAAAGAATGAGGAAATATGGAAGATTTTTAAGACAGTACATTACATAACCAAATTTGCATAGGATAAGTAAGACTCTAGCATCCCATTGTGGGACAAATTGGAAAGTGTACTACAAAAGGAGGCAAGGCTAGTTAGAAGATTATTATAACAGTCCCTGTGGAAAATAAAAAGAGCCTTTACTGAAACAGTGACCACAAAAATGGAGAAAAGCAGATGGACATGACAGTGTCTCAAGGGGTAGAACCTATGGAATTTAGTCACAGATTAGAAGTTTGTCGGTAGGAAAGGATAGATGGAACAAGTGAAATCCTAAGTTAATGTCTTCCAAATGCCTGGTTTGTATGGCTTGAGGAAGGGTGCATCAGGAAGGGAATACAAAATGAGGAGAAAGATGACAAATTCATGGAAATGCTGAGTTTGTGACAACTGTAGAATAATCAGGGGCTGGTATTCAGAGTTAGTGGACTGTGTTGGTATTAGTGGGGACCATTGCTTACCTCACTTGAAGACTGGAAACTGGAATGAATGGAATTTTCTGGGTATGAGGATTTTGAGAGACAAGGAAGAGTTAAAGATAAAATCTTGAGTAATATCTACTTTTAGGAAAGAGTGGAGAGGAATCTTTGAAAAAAGGAAGCATGGTTAAAATGTAAAAAGACAATCAATTACATTGTTTTAAAGTCCAAACTCCAAAGACTAATAGTATGTTTCAAGATGTAAACAGTTGTCAAGATGCCTAAGAAATTAATCTGCAGAAGAGTTCTCCTAATGGATATGTCATCAGATATTTACCACATTGGCATACCTTCAGATTGTAAAAGTAAAGAAGTAAAATGAGAGCTTTTTGCATTGTGCATATATTTATTGAGCATGTACTTTGAGCACAACACTAAGCTAAGCAATTATTAGATATGGGGAGTGAAAACTTACTGGACTTATACCCTGGTGAACCACATCCCAAGACAAACAGCATTCCGAGACTTCATCACTGCTTCCACTTATTTTTAGTTTAGAAATTTTGTGAGCTGCTTAAGTTTTCTTTTCTGTGTGCCTTTATTGAATACTTTATCTCATTTATAGCATTTATTGTTTTATATAATTAAATGTATTATAATTCTTTTAAAATTTTTTATCATAGTTTAAATTTTTAAATATGAGCTCTCACTTTGTTGCTTAGGCTTGAATGTAGTGACTGTTCACAGGCACTATCATAGCTCATTGCATCCTTGAATTCCTCAAGTAATCCTTCTGTCTCAGCTTCCGAAGTAGCTGGGACTATAGGCACATGCCACCACACCCTGTTAACTGTATTGTAGTTCTTTGAGTATGATTGTGTGAAAGTTTACCAATCCCTATAATTAATATAGCATAATATAGTGCTAGAGACCTTAAATGTTGTGGTGAGAATACCATTAAAAATGAAATGCACATAAAAGCAAATAGTTATTAATATTATTTATAATGATAATGATATTCTTACTTATATCACCCATATTTTAGTGTCATAAACCCTGATATTTGCTCCACAGCCATTTATATTTATATCCTGGTGCCCCAGATTGTTGTGCACAAGTTGATATTCAGCAAATGTACATTAAAAATACAGATAAATGAATAAAATATTTTGCAATATGGCAAAGGTGGGCATTTTGCCCCTAGATGTTATGAAAAGGTTAGTTTGTATAACAGGTCCAACAGTTGCATTAAATCTGCAAACGTGTTAATTATTTTGACTAATATTTTCTGCTATGTGCCTTTATAAATGGTATTTTTGCTACTTTAATTTTAATGATCAATTAAAAGGTTTACTAATTGTAAATTAAATCTGCTGTAAAAAGGAATGTAAATGGAGGAATGCAGAGTCTCACATTAAGATTAGAAAGCCAGGTGCAGTAATATGCACCTATAGTCTTAGCTACTTGGGAGGCTGAGGTGAGAGGATCACTTGAGACCAGGAGTTTGAGTCCAGCCTGGGCAATACAGCAAGATACCGTCTCAAAATAATAAAAATAAAAATAAAAATAAAAATAAAAATAAAAATCAGGGAATAGCTTTGATAAGATATTAAACACTTAAAGTATTCCAAAAAAACAGGCTGAAACAACCTGATCTCTTATATCTTATATTTTAAGTCATTATCATATGGTTTTAGCATTTGTGATCAGAAAGAGATCTTGGAAATAATCTATAACAACACCTGTAATATCTTATAAGCAAAAATGAGAGGCAGTGTAGCAAATTGTTCAAGAGCACAGACTTTGGAACCCAACTGCCTGGAGCCCAACTGACTTCGATACTTAACCAATGACATAACTTGAATTTATTACTTAATGACTGCATGCCTCAGTTTTATAATCTGCAAAATGAATACAAACATATAATACTTACTTAATAAAGCAGTCATAATGAGTCAGTGAGTTAATATATGTTAAGTTGCTTCAACCAAAACTAGCAACTAAATAAGGTGATATATACATGTGAATGTTGAGGATGAAGATTATGACACTTATCTCAGAGAGTGTTAAGATACCAGTCAAAGCAACATGTATGGGGGATTATTGCAATATATGGTGGCATTTAAACTTGTCTTTCCGTATCTGTGGTGAGAGCCGTTTTATATGGCAGTGATAAGCCACTTATGTTTATTTGTACTTTTACATGACTTGGAATGACTGAGAAAAAATTACGTTATTAAATTCGTCCAATATTAATAGTACCAAATTTTAAATTTGAAGGTAAATTTTGAAGATACATCTACCACTTAGATGTACATTCTTTTTTTTTTTTTTTTTTTTTTTTTGAGACAGAGTTTCACTCTTGTTGCCCAAGGCCCAAGGCTGGAGTGCAATAGCGCAATCTCAGTTCACTGCAATCTCCGTCTCCTGGGTTCAAGCAATTCTCTTGCCTCAGCCTCCCGAGTAGCTGGGATTATAGACATGTGCCACCATGCCCGGCTAAATTTTGTATTTTTAATAAAGACAGGGGTTCTCCATGTTGGTCAGACTGGTCTCGAACTCCAGACCGCAAGTGATCCGCTCGCCTCGGCCTCCCAAAGTGCTGGGATTACAGGCGTGAGCCACCGTGTCTGACCTAGATGTACATTCTTAAATAATTTCTTATTACACCACATTAATTATTTTCTTCATATCACTTACCCATATCTGACATTTTCTTGCTCACTCATTTGTTCCGTTGTTCAGTCGTAGAGTAAATCCAGCATGGCAGGAACTTTGCTTGTCTTTTCACACCTAAATGTCGTAATCCCCAGAAGAGGGACTAAGACACTGTGGGCCTTAAATAAAACATGTTGGGTGAATGAATGTGTTGTCATAGACTGTGATCCAGTGATATGGGCTTGGCTTGGGGGAGTAAGTTGATTTAAATAATACTGAACTCATAGTATTTGTAGACAATACTTGTCTCAAGTTCCAGCCCCTACATTGGACTAGTTATTTTACCTCACTGAGTCTTAGTTTTCTGATCTGTATAATTAATGTAATTAACGTAATAATATAGACCTTTGAGGTTGTAGTGAGGAAAACAATTAGTTAATAATGAAGTGCACATAGCAGGCACTCAGTTATCAGTATTATTATCAGTAGTGCTAGTAACACTCCTATTGAAATCATCCGTATTTTTGATAGTTTATTAATGTAAATAATGTCTATTAAATCACCTGTGTTTTAGATATATTTATTAATGAAGTTAATAAAATAGTGTTGACAATATCATATATGGCTTTATCTTGATAATAATCTAAGAATCCCCTACTCCTGATTTTATTATACAAATTATAAATACCATGCAATAGTTTAAGTCCTTGCTTGTCAAAGTATGGCCCCAGGACCAGCAGAATCAGCATCACCAGTGACTTAAGAATGTTATCATCCAGGCCCCACTCCAGACCTATTGGATCAAAACCTGCATTTAACAAGCTCCCTGCCTGCCCAACCCCAGACGATTTGTATGCACATTAAGGTTTGAGAAGTCTATGTTTCTGGTGATATTTTTAAAGGCTAATAAGTATTTAAGAATCCCAGAAGAAAGGGAAAAATGCAAATATTCCTCACTAAAACAGTTCATCTCGCTTCCTACTTGATGATAATTATATGACAAGTCAATATAGTATTGTAAAATTGAGAGGAAAAGAGAAGTTTTATAGTTACAATCTACCTATGGGAAATTTTATCTTATTGCATAACATGGACTCTCTTTTGAGTCAGCGCTTATAACTACAGGCAAAATGGTGCTATTATACACATTGTACCCTCTGTTCTACAGAGTGAATTACAAAAGTGTGAAAAATATGATGACTATTACCAGGATATTTAATAAGAAGGATAAAATAATAATTGAAGAAAAACGATTTCCCGAGAGACTAAAGATTAGGATTAAAATGAGAGTTAGAATAGCATAGAGGTAATTCAACATTTGATTAAGGACTTAATCTACTTATCTTTATTCAATTCAAGCTTTTTTTTTTTCAAATTATTAAAATTTGGTGAAATGAGAGTTATTTTTAGATTTTCTTGCCCCGGAGTAAAAGAGTAGTAGATAGAGGATATAAGGACATACAAGATGAAGGATTCAAGATAACATTGATGATACAGACAATGGATTTTGAAAATGATCACTTTATATTCTGTAAATTTCCTGAATTTGAAATGCCATATCAAAATTCTCTGATGTTTATGAAAGAGCAAAGTTATAGTGGAAGGTGATAAGTGTGTGGATGATGTGTAGTGAAGATGATGATCCCCACGAAGGACTGGGGTGAAAAACTAAGAGAAATAAAGAGAGAGAGAAAAAAGACGCATAGAATTCTGATAATTGAATTGTATTTGGAGAGATAAATTGGTCAATGGCACTGAAAAAGAAATCCTCACTACTACAACACCCTTGAGTTCATAAATATGCCAGTATCTATTTTTTCATTATTAGTAGACAAGGCTGTGTCCTTCCCTTTGATGACGGTAACGAGTTCTATGACATTGCCACTTTGAGTTCTTGCTTCATTAGATTGGGTGACTGTTTATTTGAAATTGTAATGAAATATTTACTTTATAGAGCTATAAGGATTAACTGTGATAATTGAGTGAGGCTGATCTGGAGCTTTCAGTGTAATAGGTCCCCCTTGTTTGAATACAGAGCGCAGTGAGAATGAACGAGCAAGTGAGTGTGTTTCTGCCTGTCACTTTCTTTCTACATGTTGCTTTTTCTTCTGGAGATAAGTGGGCCTAATGCTGAACAAATACTGGAAATCAGAAGCCACTGAGAATCATTCGCCTCTCGCTTTCCCATGGCAGCATGATAGACGCTCAATCAAAGAACCCCCTCCTCTCAGCAAAGCAACAATTTTGTCACCACGAGCAAATCCAATTGAAAAGTCCCTTGGACTGAGAGGAGAACTCCAGTTGTCAGAATCAGCAAACAGAATGAAAAGAACTAAGAGGAGTAAATTGGCACCTGGGGCCGCTGTGGTAGCCTGTGATAGGCTGTGGCATTGTGTTGGGTAGACATTCAGCCATTTTCAGATATAATGGGAGAAATTAATGCAAATGAGTCAATGGAATGAAATGCATTTTAATGCAGATTTGAGGGACTATCCCGAACTGCTTGATAACAAGTCGCTTTAAGAAAAGGCTTACATTGTGAGGACTCATTTTTTCCCCATTTCTTCTCACTAGTGCCTCATAAGGGCTCTTTGTTCTCTAAGTAAACTCTTTCTAAACTATTGACATTGCTCATTTATGTGAATTTCAGATTTTTTTTTTCTCCCTGACAAAGTAGCCTTGGGTGATCTGGGAAAACGTTAATTGCAAGAGGACAAGGAAACTGGCTGAAACAAGAAATGCAATCATTAAGTGTAATGTTGCAGTTGTCCATGCCTCATTATAACATGCATACAAGGCAATAAAATGCATGTTTCACAAACAAATCTTTTGACAACTATAGTTCAAGAGCCTCCAGCTGTCCTGCTTTTTTACATCTATTTCTCTTGGTTTAGTAATCATTATTGAAGCTAAACTTTAAAGTCCCAGAACAGTCCTTCATATTATGCAAGAACCATGAAGATATTAGAGTTAAAAAATTGTTTACTTTAATATTTAAAAATATTTGCTTTCCAAAGTTAACTGGAATTTCTCACTCATGTTTTGTTTTGAAAATGACACTTAATAATAGTGAGGGCAGTGTGGGGGGTGGGAGAAACGAACTTAATCCCTAAAAAGACACTCCTTTACAAACCAATATTTAAAATATTTAGCTCCCTTAGGCTGTCTTTCCATGAAGAAAAAATAAAGGCTTCATCTTCCACATTTAAGGTCATGATGATTTCACTGGACTATAAATGCATATCTTTTTTTTTTTTTTGGACAAAAATAGTTAATCAGATGAAAAGGTCATCAAGTCTTAGTGCAGCTTAAAACTGGTGAACTGTCAGACTCCCAAGTAAAGCGGCCAGAAAGGGGAAAAAAAGGTAACAGATTCAGCATTGTCCAAAAGTTCCAGACCAGTGATTAATGTGTAAGATAATGGACTTGGGAAATGAGTAAACACTCCCCATGCTCCCTGCTTTGTGCTTGAACGACTTGATGACAAGGGCAGAGCAAGGTGAGAATCTAAACAGGACCACGGGAAAAAAAAAAAAAAAAGACAAAGACTAGCAACAACATAATGCAAGGGAGGGGGAGTTGACTGGTTTGCAGTCTAGAAGGTACATAATAACTTTCTTCAAAGCAGGCCTTAACAGTGTACTAATTTAAAACTTCAACACGGGCATGGAATTACCCGTAGAAATTATATGCCACTCAGTCATCTTTTAATATACCAGATATTTATATGTATTTGTTTTCATGTACTTGTTCTTAACTTCCTTTGGCAGACCCATTAAGCATTTAGATATATATTTGTGTTCAGATGTATCATCCTCAGGGAAAGGAGATGCTGTGTTTTGATTAAGTGGTGCGTTTCAAGGTATTTCAAGCTATTCTTAAATAATTACATAGGCACATTTTAGAGTATTCCTCCATAAAAAATATTTGAGGATCTGGATGCCCTTCTAGCTGTTGCACTACATTACTTAGCAATCTGTCATCAATTGAATTTACACTTTCTTGATGGCATTAAAGACCTTTTACATATATAACACATTTATTTACATTGAAGAAAACTTGTTTTGTTTCCAGGTTCTCACGCCCTGTATTTCTTTAGACACCTACAGAGGTGTTTTCGAGGGATCTCTTTTTATAGGATCAGTAACTTAAACATATTAATTTTGTCAGTCCTTCACATAAAAATCTATTTCTGCTCTGTCAATCTGTTTTAAATGCACACATCATAACTGACAGCCACTGAGGATTTATTTGTCTCTAAGAAAATCCTGGCAATTTCTCTGGACAAATGTTACCCATCACCTTAAATGGTGTTTAATGAACTTTGAGCAACGGCCATGGAGAGACTGTGTTCACAGTCCTGAATCTCTATACTGCTGTCAGGTAATCAAGTCTTCAGTGGTCAATTTAAAAATATTTGAAATTATATTGGTTCTGAATACAATATTCATCATTTTTCTTTTAATCATAGAGAGGTTTGTAATTATGTTTACATATATTTGTAAATTAAGTCCTTAATTTAAAATTTCTTGAGATTGCCTCTTCCTCAAGGCACTTCAGTGATTCAACCCTGAAAAGCACGATGATATAGAAACGCCATTGTGATTATCAACAACTGGATTGCTACTTTCAAAGTACCTTTAAGGCCAGGCGCAGTGGCTCACGCCTGTAATCCCAGCACATTGGGAGGCCAAGGCGGGCAGATCACCTGAGGTCAGGACTTCAAGACCAGGCTGGCCAACATGGTGAAACCCCATCTCTACAAAAATACAAAAATTAGCTGGGCATAATGGCGGGTGCCTATAATCCCAGTTATTCAGGAGGCTGAGGCTGGAGAATTGCTTGAACTCAGGAGGCAGAGATTGCAGTGAGCCAAGTTTGCACCATTGCACTCCAGTCTGGGACTCCATCCTCCATCTCAAAAAAAAAAAAAAAAAAAAAAGTACCTTTAAAAATTATCTTGGTTTTCAGCAACAGACTGGTGAGACTGGCATTATTACACCAATTTCCGTGATTAGGAAAAATGATCCCTAAAGAGGTTAAGTGATTTGTTCAGGTTAGACAGCAAAGACTCTACAGAGCCACTTGGCTACTGGTCCATTTATTTTACTAAAGCTCCAAAGAAAATGCCTTTAAAAGATCAGATTATTTCCTTATATTGCTCTTGTTCTAGTGCTTATGGCATTTAGGGTATTAAAACAGTTTTTCTTAATTTTTCTTTTGATCCCAAGTCTTGAATTACTACGTATTGATTTAAGTGATATTTTAACTTTTAATTGAATGCATGTTTATTATGAGTTACTGAGGCATAATATTAATTATCCAAGCTAAATAAACTATTTTTGCTTTATGTCAATAACAAGCCCTTTCAAAAATCTTCAAACGTGTGTTACATTTTTATGGGAACTTTTAATACATATTTCTCATGTTTTATGCATTGAATTTTACTTAACAAAAAATCAAACAGTCACAGTATATGAGTTTTTTGTTACAAATTTGTTATGTGAGCCATTGTTTCTCCTGATCCTTTACATTCACTGTGTCATTCTCACAAGTGAACAGAATCCAGGCAAGCCTATATCCCAATTTGACATCTCTGTGATAATCAGATATTCAATCCTGCTTGATTTAAAGCAAACTTTCTAAATATACTCTGAGAGTTATGATTTTTCCTTTAGAAAATTGAGTATAGATTTCAAATTTTGCTATTAAATATATTTTGCTTCTAAAAAATCTGAATTTGTATTTCTACTCTAAAGATGATTGTTTTGTATTATATCATTTTATATCAGTCTTCCTCATTAGACTGTGAGTTCATCCAGTTAGAGGAATCCTGCCCTATCTATCTTGATCTTTATTTCTGTGATTGCCAATACAGTGTCCAGGACATAGCTGCCACTCAACACAATGTCTTTTAAAATAAGATGTTTTATTTTCATTGTTTTGAAAACCAACCCTAAACCATAATCTAAGTCCTTTCAATATTCTGAGAATGTTGAATTAAAAGTTTTAAAATGATAAATAAGGGTGCGTTTTCAATTCTCTGAACCCTGGATTTCTAGGAAATAAAAATGAATTCCTGGTAAATAGGGTCTAAGTATACTTTTAAATGTCTTGGCCAGGCACAGTGGCTCATGCCTAGGTAATCCTAGCACTTTGGGAGGCCAAGACTGGTGGATCACGAGGTCAGGAGATCAAGACCATCCTGGCTGACACAGTGCAACCCATCTCTACTAAAAATACAAAAAAAAAAAAAAAAAAAAAAAAAAAAAATAGCAGAACGTGGTGGCACGTGCCTGTAGTCCCAGCTACTCGGGAGACTGAGGCGGTAGAATCGCTTGAACCCCGGAGGAGGAGGTTGCAGTGAGCCGAGATCGCGCCACCGCAGTCCGGTCTCGGTGACAGAGTGAGACTTCGTCTCAAGAGAAAAAAAAAATGTCTCTAGCTTACGCATTTTAGTCTTCAAATTTAAATAATTTTAAATAATTTAACTTTTCTAGCCATTACTTTAATATTTAACGTTTTTTAGTATTTGTTTCCATACTGTCTCAACCGATAAATTTAATGGTCTATAATTAAAATGCTCTATTATTTTGGTATAGTATCATAAGTTTAAAAGTTACGGCTTGCATATATTTTTTGCTAATGCTGTTATTAAAAGAAATACTTCTGAAATTCATGTGAAAGGAAGAGAGTAGGCAAGGGACAGACTTGATTTACTTTGAAGATATTGTACAAGTCTGTCTCTATTCTTAGATATTAATTTGTGGAAAGTAGTATCCCATGTTCTTAAAGATATGTGTGAAGAAATGGATAACTACATCATTTCCTCTTAATGTACTGAATTAAAAGTTAGGATACATACATTTGAGACTAGGTTCTACTACTTAGTAACCCTGGAACTGCCTGAATTTCAGTGGTGCCATTTGCAAGACAAGACAAATTAGACCTAACTTAAGACTTCCTAGCTCTAACAATAATCTTGGGACCTTGAGACTTTGACTGCAGAAAGAAGAGAGTTAGCTAGCTTTGGTCAGAGCAATAAAATTAATACCATTTTTGTCTGGCCCACTGATGTCACAATTTAAACTTGAAAGAGAGTTCTGTGAAAATAGCTTTTCATCACCATTGCTTTTCTGATTGGGGTCCGTATTTAAATATCTACCTATGTAACAGGCTTGTATTGCAGCTTTAATGTCCAAAACATCTTTTTTTCTCAACTCATGTGTGATATGTTAATAAATTTCCATAAAATAAACAGATTTTTCTTGTTATGCTATATTCGATTGGGGTCTGCTATAAAAAATTAAAGCTGCTAAAGGTGGGGAGATATTATTGGCAAATCTGTTGAACACTGCTATTCAGTATTAGCCAAGTGGAGTGTTTCCAGGCATCATCTTAGTATGTAGAATCTACCCTGAAGATGATAAAATAAAACTCATAGACAAAGTTAATGATTTTTCTTGTTAATTTTCAAAGAGGAGATGAAAAGATAAAGTGGTTTATGATGATTTCCCCCCAGCCCTGGTCTTTTTGCCCATATCCTGGGTAAAAATAGACTGATATTAAAAGCGATGTGACCCAAGGAAAAAATGATATTTAATGATTCGTAACATACTTGCCTTATTATTCCACCTCTTTGTTTTTTATTAGATTCTCCTGCAATGCAGTGAATTACCAGATAGTGGCATTTTTTTTTTTAACATTTTGCAGAGTTGTGATGTGCGATATATTTGTGACTTTTTTTTTTCTCCTGGTCATGTCTTAAAGATATAATTTGGCCTACATTTGTCTTTAATGGAATATTTTTTGAGAATTTCATGAAATACTTTAGGAAATGTGAGACACCCTGGGGTATTACAAAATCTGGGCTGGAAATCACTGGCCCAGAGAATGGTTACTAAATTCTGACAGCTGTTGGGTCAACAGGCTAAGCCATTTAACCTCTATAAACCTCATTTTCCTCATCTGTAAAACAAAACTCTTAGTTCTGACCTACTTCATAGTTCAGGCTGGCAGCAGCTAGGAAAATACTGAGAGTGATCATCCCCTTGCAAAGTATCAACTCCCATATCTCCTAAAGACTGCACATACCGTAGTACAGATACTTGATTGCATAGCACGAAAGGGGGCAAGGAGAGGTAAATTATTATTTGTAGCTGGACAGGAGCCAGGAAGCCTATCTCAGATTTTTAGAGATATTAATTGGGGGTATCTATATCAAGAGCCATGGGCGGTGCCAGAAGGGAAATGGGAACGGTCAGAGGGAAGCACTAACCAGGTGAGCTGGCTGTGGATTCCTCCATTTTAAAGCACTAATAGAACAGCCTGGAACTTTGCTTGAGGAAATATATATGTATTTTGCTGAAACAGGATATTAAAAAAAGAGAAAATGGAGGAAAATAAAAGTAATACTCCAGCAGATGATGTATAGAGTACATTAAAAAAGATAATCATGAGTCACATTAAGTCAGAATTAAGCTGCTTCTGATTTAGTATGTTATTTTGGTTTCTGTTTGCATCTGTGGCCTGAACCAATTAGAATATTTTGAAACAATAAAACATTTGGTCGTTTATACTTTGACTACGGCATGAGAATTACTCTATATTACTTTTGTGTGATTTGTACACATAGCAACTAATATTTCTTGTATAGTAGGTTACAGCTCTTGGCAGCTTTAGGGGTAGCTGATCACAGTGACTTTGGTTTTAAAAAGGAAATATGGAATAATCCAAAAAAGAATAAACCATTGCAGATAATTGAGAATTGATTACATTTCACACACTCAAAATGTGGAAAGTTCTAAAGTGCTCTTCCACTTGCAAAGCAAGTTAGGTAGGCTGGTAGTGAAATATTGAGTGCAATTTTCTTCATACTATTACTGGAACAGTGTCAGCAAGACAATCTATGAATGTTTGTACTTTTTCAGACCTGGATATACTAACTTCATTATTTATATATCTTGGTAAGCGATAAATGAAAAAACGATGAATTAAAAAACTAGCATACTTACTTCTTTAAGCGATTACATCTTCAAGCAGATGTTGAAATAAGGATTAGCCTTTTTTTTTTTTTTTTGCATGTGGTGCTGCACGAACCTTTTAAGGAATCTATGAATTATTGCTTTGGTTCAGCATGAGTGCAGTAAGAAGAAATGTACCTCATCTGTAATACACTGTGTAGACTAATATCAGCTCCTTTTTTCTTATATTGCAGCAAGATATTGATCTGGTAAAATGGTACCATATTGGAGCTGTCTGTTGTGGTATTCATCATGCTGTCACATCCCTAGTGCCTTGAAGTTATTGGAAAGTGGAATTGAGAGAGTTCTGTCATTTGGTGTGGCAATCCATTCACAGGACAGTCACTACAATATTTGCAGTGGTTCACTTATTTTTCTAGCCAGGATAACTTCACCTTTAGTAACAAGAGGGCCTTTCTATTATCCCATGCATAGTGGTATTAATAGGTTAGGTTTAACTCTTCTCTGGCTTGCTTTCCTTGTTTATCATTGCTCTTTTCTAGTCACTGCTCACACCTGCTGCCTGCCCTGATGCTGATGCATTGGGGTCATTTCTGTGGGACTAGTATATCTGAACTGTGGCTTCAAGTCCCTTATGCTTTTATCTGATGGTAGTGAGAAGGCAAAAGATGAACTTTTCTATGTAGAAAGCTTTAGTTTCTTCACACACTAAAATATCAGTTAATGTTAAAAGAGCTTTCAAAAATATAAAAAGATACTGTCAATCTTCAATGACTAGATTTAGGAGTTTGAATGAATTATTTTTGTTTGGGATTCTTGCTGGCAACCTGATGATTTTAGTAGAATGTCATGTTTTCTTAAAAAAGCAGAAATGACAGATTTTGTTTGGGGGAATTAATTATTATCTACTAAAGAGTGATAAATAAAGTGTATAAAGTGTTGTTCATCTTTAGGAAGATGAGTTCCTGAAATTTCAAGTAAGAAAAATTTCAGCTATAGCTAAGTAACTGAGCAACAGAGAGAGAGAAAGAGGAAGAGAGACAGAGAAAGAGAGAGAGAATTTCCTGGGTGGTAGGAGTTTAAATGCAATTTTAAGAGTTGAATAATATCAAACTAGGTTACTATTTTGATAGACACTAATGTAAAAATTATGGCTACTAGAAACCAAGACTATAGTTCTTTGGAGAAAGTATATTTTTAAAATTGGCAGTTGAATAGAACTAAATATGTAAATATATGCTGTATTTAACGTACAATTGTGCACTATTGTTAATACACATTCACAGCATGCACTATGATAGCTCAGAAGGAGCTTTCAGAGCATTTATGAGCTATGACATGCATTTATATTAAGAGTTATCCATATGTTTTCTATGCTAATCTTAAAAATGTCCACTTATTTGCTATTGCTTCAGGAGGATTAAAACCTCTGAGAAGATGGCATTTCAGTGACTTTACTATTCTTTTGTTAGTCAGTAGTTTTGTTTATATCACACTTATTATAAAGGAAATACTAAGTGAGTAACAGAATCAAGAGAGATTTTTTAAAATTTCAATAAACAATATCATAAATTTGATGATACATAATTGTAGAATTCACACATAGAAGTTTTAAATAAGTAGCAAAGCAGTAACAAATGTTGATCACAAGGAGTGTATAAGTTTTTGCGGAAATACTAAGTTCTCATTTCAGTGATATATTTCGCTTAGTTTGCATTATTGCTTAATATGAGATGAAGCATATTATTTTAAGAGGTGGGAAAACCACACAATCTAATATTTTGTTGACATATTTTTCTATTATCATAAAATCATATTAGTTTTTTACTTTTTACTTTCATATTTACTCTTATTCCTGCTAGAAATTTTTCAGAATATATTTTTATTTTAGATAGTTTACTCATACTACGTCTTACATCAGGACATGCTAGAGGTGAGGATTTATTTCAGGTGAATCACCATATAAGATATAATTATAAAATAATTTCTGTATCCCATTAAGAATTTAGATCAACAATATTCAGTTATTAGAAAGGGCAGAATTTTGCAAAGCCATTATTGTGCTATTGGTATTCACTAGAATGGACAGAAATAGAACATTACTGTCCTCTGTAAACTGTTTCAATTTGATCTGTGTACATGATAAAAATCTTGGCTTCTCAATGCATTTAGGTGCTGTCATAGCTGTTGTTGCCAAATAAGAATGCAGTGTGATGTTATTATAGTAAACAGCACTTAAGCACAGCTGGCAGAATTGATCAGGGCCACATTAGAGTGAACTTCAACAGATGACTGACGCAGCAGAAACAATAACTGAATATGCAAACAGTTCTTGCAGTGAATGCTCTGGGGATCAGGCACCATTATTTTTGACTTTGAACAGGGAAAAGGGGCAGATTTGTAACCTCCTTCCATACAGAAGGGTTCTGGGTATTATGTAAACATCTGACTGCCATTTATAATGTTGGTTAGTTACAATGCAAAACTGAAGCCTCTCCTGACTATTTACATTCCATTAATTATTAAAGGAGAAAAACATAAACATCAAATGACTTTGTTTAATGTTTCACATAGGATTTTTTTTTAGCCATCTTTTCTCAATTAATGTTAGTCATCAAGAATTTCTGGTTTAACTTGGACAGCAATGTGTGTGTTTCATTGATGGCTCCCACCCTCTCCCCTAATTATTACAAGAGCTAATTATGTGAACTACATATTGCTGTTTTCTTATTGTAATGATTGAATCATTAAAAGTAAGTAGTGTAGAAATATTACATAATATTTATTCATGATATTTCTTTAATTCTTGGTTTTAAAGTCAATTTCTATTTTGCTAATTACTAAAAATATCAAAAAGCCATGCATGGTAGTGAGGACAATTAAATTAAACAACACTTTCATTTCCTACTTCAGCATTTATTTATTGAATTCTAAACAAACAATTTGCACTTTAAAGCAATATTAAACAATTATTCTTATAATGTACTCTAGCTAAGACACATGTTAGATGAAATTGTACATTAGATTGTTATTAAAAGGTACATTTACTTGAAATACTAACTCTTCTCATTCTTTTTGTTATATCCTTAATTCTGTTTTCATGCATTCATTTGCTATGTGAATTTATTAATTAAATAAACACAGATGTGGCATTTTTTGCAGCAGTGTAAGGTATAGTTTCTTTTCTTTTTTTTTTTTTTTTTGAGACGGAGTCTCGCTCTGTCGCCCAGGCTGGAGTGCAGTGGCCGGATCTCAGCTCACTGCAAGCTCCGCCTCCCGGGTTTACGCCATTTTCCTGTCTCAGCCTCCCGAGTAGCTGGGACTACAGGCGTCCGCCACCTCGCCCGGCTAGTTTTTTTTTTGTATTTTTTTAGTAGAGACGGGGTTTCACCGTGTTAGCCAGGATGGTCTCGATCTCCTGACCTCGTGATCCGCCCGTCTCGGCCTCCCAAAGTGCTGGGATTACAGGCTTGAGCCACCGCGTCCGGCCAAGGTATAGTTTCTTAGTCCAAGGATTAGGAAGCAATCCAAAAGAAACAATTATTGCATGGTAGGATAAACGGTTGCTATTGGCATGCAGAGAGTGTATTTCAAGAAGCTCAGGTATTTCAGGAAAGTTTTCTAGAGGAAATGATGTTTAATATAGACTCTAAACATGGGTATAGTAGAGTGGGGAGGAGAAGCAGGGGGAAGGAGGGTATTCCAGGCAGAGAAAGAGCATGAGAGAAAGCAAACTGTTGAGAGTGAGTGTGACAGAATTTTTGAACTCTGCATGGTATTTATTCCCAACAGAGTGCCTGGCACATAGTAGGTGCTTCCATAAACAGTTACTTGAAAATATAAAAATTTGAGATAAGGACAGGTGTTTATTTTTGTCTTTAACTTGGCTTTCACAACTGGTAGTCCCCTTTCTTCAATCATTCTTCTCCAGATCTTCAGCTTTCCACTGATCTAGCTCTTACCTCTCACCCTCATGATGCTTGTTTTCAAAATGGAGACGATAATGCCTACAGCATGGAGTTATTGTGAAGCTTGGAGATGATGCTTATGGAACTCCTGTTCCTTAGTTGGGTTCCCAGAATGGCATAAATGACTAACAGTTTCCCAAGTGTTGTTCCTCTCTACAATATTTACATTTCTTTAGTGTATCATGTTTTAAATCTGAGGGATGATTCCTTAATTATGCACTTAGGGGAATGCCTATAATTTTCTCACTTGAAAGAGATTGAATAAGGTAAATTTGTCAAAATATTAATATTAATAATTATTTATGTTTACTGAGTACTGACTCTGTGCCAAACACAGTGCTAAGAGCTGGGATTTGCAGCATTACCCATCATTCATTTGGTGTATCAACCCAGGTTTTATCTGATATGTTCAACTTTTTCTTAACAAATGCCCCCCTCCCAAAAAAATCTAGTGTGTTCTCAAATTATACATTAAATAGAAATTAGTCATTGCATATTTTTATTAGGCAAATTAAAATCTTCATAATTTAGGCAAATTAAAATCTTTATAATCTATACACAAAGTTCTTGGATTTTGGATTGGTGAACAGAAAAAAATAGAAAATAGGGCCAGGCAAGGTGGCTCACGTCTGTAATCCCAGCACTTTGGGAGCCCGAGGCGGTGGATCACTTGAGATTAGGAGTTCGAGACCAGCCTGGCCAACGTGCTGAAACCCCATCTCTACTGAAAATACAAAATTAGCTGGGCATGGTGGCAGGCACCTGTAATCCCAGTGACTTGGGAGGCTAGGGCCCAAGAATCACTTGAAACCGCAAGGTGGAGGTGACAGTGAGCTGAGATCATGCCACTGCACTCCAGTCTGGGTGACAGAGTGAGATTCCATTTGAAGGAAGGGAAGAAGGAAGGAAGGAAGGAAAGAAGGAAGGAAGGAAGGAAGGAAGGAAGGAAGGAAGGAAGGAAGGAAGGAAGGAAGGAAGGAAGGAAGGAAGGAAGGAAAAATATTTTTTATATTTCAGGTAACATGGAGAAAAATTAGTAAAATCTAATCACGTAATGAAAGATGATTTATTAGTTAAGAAAATGTCACATATGTTTTTGTTTTTGAAATCCTTACATTATTATCTGAGCTAACAAATAGGCATTGTTCTTTGAAAATATGAAAAGCAGATTTCCAGTTAGCCTATACAGGGTAGACACCTCAAGGCCCTGGGAATGAGGATTGCTATAGTAGTAGATCAAGAGGGACCTGTTACATTTATTCAATGGAGCCCCCAGAGTGAGCTCAAGGGCAAAGGATGGGATGATGGAAAATAAGCAACAGGAATATCATTCTAGTGAAGCAAGCAGCCTCTCCATTGGGTTCCCTTAAATTGATTTCTCTTTTTAAAAACTAAGGGCTGAACTTGTTTTTTCCATATGTAAAATGATTTCCAAGCACTTTTTTTTATCTCTAAGATCTCTTTAGCTGCCACTCACTGTGATCAGGTTTTGGCATTATGAACTGAAGCGTATGGTCTCAAAGTTGTATTCCATTTTACTTTATCTTAGGTAACGTCCCCTACCACTTTTTGCTGAGCAGTGGCAATGTTACCCTGCTTCACCTTGCTTTTCCCCCCTCAACATTGTTTGGGGCTTGCTCCTTTTTTTTTCTCCCCCAGATTCCATTATTAACAGAACATGTTCACACATGTTAATCTGTGTGAATGCATTTGTAAAACTGGCCAGTAAGTAATAAATTTGAAGGTTACTTTGGATGGGAAAAGTATTCTAACTGTACTTAATCTTTTTATAATTGGAAGTCACCATGCTGTCCCCCAAAGGTCTCCCTATTGCTTTTTGCTTTTCGCCAGATTAGATGGTTTATTTGCCTGTCAAGTTCATGCACAAACTGGGCAAGACCTTCCTGCACCTCAGGAATGGACCAGGGTGGTCTCCAAACTCCTACCTATTGGTCCTGAGAAAACTGCTACAATGCTATATAGGGACGCATTAGGACACAATTCATTTAAAATTCCTAGAGAAAGGAGGCTAGGATGGCAGAACTCAGATTTCCTTGCTTCCTCCCATGGACCCAGCAGAGACGCTCTCAAGGTAAATGTAGTTCCCAAATTTATCTAAAACAAACATGTAGTGAAGAAACTCACGGAATCTCCTAGAGCATACTTGTATGGAAGCCAGCCTGGGCATGACATGAATGCATTTTTAGCTGGGATGCCTGATTTTCTTTTTTATTGTCTTTTTTTTTTTTTGAGATGGAGTCTCACTCTGTCACCCAGGCTGGAGTGCAATGGTGTGATCTCCACTCTCTGCAACCTCCGCCTCCTAGGTTCAAACAATTCTCCTGCTTCAGCCTTCCTAATAGCTGGGACTACAGAAACGCGCCACCTCACCCAGCTAATTTTTAAATATTTTTAGTAGAGACAGGGTTTCACCATGTTGGCCAGGCTGGTCTCGTACTCCTGACCTCAGGTGATCCACCTGATTTGGCCTCCCAAAGTGTCAGGATTACAGGCATGAACCACTGTACCCGGTCTGGGATGACTGATTTTAATTATTCTTTCTTATTAATTCTGTACAGTGTGTGGACTAAATTACATGATCTGGTATTAACCCTCATCATTGTGAACAATTTTGAATTGTAGGTAATTTTTCCTCTAAAAATTACCGTTCCTTTTGCAGAAAATAGACGTTATGTACCATACAACTATTTGCATATACAAATACAATGTATAAATACATAAATGCAAAAATAGTTGTTGATAGATATAGCTATTATGTGTCAATACATATACATATGTATTAATACATATGTATTACTACAGAATTGTGTGTTAGATATTGTGTTAATACATATACATATATGTTAATACAGAAATGTGTACTTTATCAAGCTGAATATTTTTGGCAGGAAATATTTACCACATTGTATTTTTAGTATATCTTAAAATATATTAAAATAAATATATTGACTAAGTCGACAGAACTTTGATTTATACTTAGTGAAGACATCAGAGAAGTCCTAGCTACTTTTGGGAAGGAACCCAGAAACTTCTCTAACCTTACATGAGCAACCAGTGAAGGCTGGCCCCAGTTGCTCATAAGCTTGATAACACAGGTAGTCTGCAGATACTGTGGAGGTTTTTTGTTTGTTTGTTTGTTTATACCATTTCTTTTATCAGAGTTGCTAACACTGAGTACAGCAAGGAATAGGTTGCTGGTGCTGTGGGGATATAAGAGGATTCCAAACAGGACCTTAGTGGTGAGGAATTCCCAGTGACCTGGAAATTTTTGTAGTTGATTTCATCTTACTAAAATCATTATGCCTTTTTATTGCCACATTCAAAAAACATATTGCAGTTAAGTGAGTTTACTTTTCATCAGTGACTAAATCTGAACTCCAAATGTGATTGATTTTTGTATTCTTAAACTCTAAGTTTCCACTTTATCATCTATAAAGGGAAGAGTTTAATTTCAACATTTTCTTCCATTCCTATCTGTTTCCTCTTTATTCATGTATATTTTGGAACAATCTTTCATGTACATGATATTGTATTGTATTGCATTGCATTGCATTGCATTGCATTGCATTGTATTGTATTGTATTGTATTGTATTGTATTGTATTGTATTGTATTGTATTGTATTGTATTGTATTTGAAACAGGGTCTTGCCTGTCATCAGGCTGGAGTGCAGTGGCGCGATCTCGGCTCACCGCAACCTCTGCCTCTTGGGTTCAAGTGATTCTCCTGTCTCAGCCTCCCGAGTAGCTGGGATTACAGGCGCACACCACCACACCCAGCTGATTTTTATATTTTTAGTAGAGAGAGGTTTTCACCATGTGGGCCAGGATAGTCTCGATCTCTTGACCTCGTGATCTACCCACTTCGGCCTCCAAAAGTGCTGGGATTACAGGCTTGGGTCACCGCACCCAGCCACATTATGTTGTTTATAACAACAACATAACAATTACTTTTACAACAAAGTAACAATTACTGAACAATGAGATCACTTGGACTCGGGAAGGGGAACATCACGCACTGGGGCCTATTATGGGGAGGGGGGAGGAGGGAGGGATTGCATTGGGGAGTTATACATGATATAAATGATGAATTGATGGGTGCTGACGAGTTGATGGGTGCAGCACACCAACATGGCATAAGTTTACATATGTAACAAACCTGCAGGTTATGCACATGTACCCTAGAACTTAAAATATAATTTAAAAAAAAAAAAAAGAAATATTGTCTTATCTCTTAGTAAGTATAGATAACTCTAATGTTTTGAGGTGTAGTGGAGGAACATGGTAACCCCTCTATTTTCCCTGCAAAAGCCCTGCAGTTTTATTGGGATTGGGTACACTGTTTTGTTTGCGTAATGGGGGTTCTCAGTGTAGTCTCACTCTAGTTAGTGAAACGTAAAGCACCACTCATTTTGTAATATTGTCTTTCGGGCAGAGTTGCACAGTTATATGAAGCAGTTACATGATGTTCTTGTTTGGTGACTGGTTTTCCAGGAAGATTCACATTGAATTATTTCTTAATCTCGATGTCATATTTTGATGAAACAGCTTAGTTGGTGGAAACCTGAAATCTATGAAGCTATGTTTCATCTAGCCTTCTGTGCCATGCCATTGCGATTTAGACATCCATTAGAATTTATATATTGTGATAGTATAATGCAATTTGCATATTCACCAAGTAGGAAGAAATTATTGCTTTTCTTCCCTTTGATACTGTGAGGTCAAATCTGACATGCATACTAAAGTTTGGATGATAATTATCTTTTAGAGATGCCATTACTGCAGAGCATTCATTTTTCAAAGGTATTTGTGTGCCTATTACATATGTTCTCATGATAATGAACCTGTAGCAGAACTTTAAGAGAAAAGAAGGGGAAAGCTGAAGTGGGGACAGATGAATTCTTTAATAACTAAGAGATTTGTGGGAAGAAATAGTAGACAGAGAGACTTATTTTGAAATAAAAAACAAAAAAAGGAATGAAAACAACCTTTTATAATATTCAGTGTCACATAGTCTACAACCTAATTGTATAAATATGATTTCATTAGATTTTCACAGCAATCTATAAGGCAGATGATATTATTGCCACTTTATATATGATAATAATATTCCAAGATGTGAATTTGCAAAAAGTAAAATAATAAATAAAAACCACAAAACTTCTGATTCTAAATCTACTATTGTTTCAACCAAACCTTGTTAGGTTGCTTATGTAGAATTCATGTTTGACTCCCAAGACAAAACTGGTAGAATGTTAAAGAAAAATTCTAGAGTTTACTAAAGCATATATACACTTTTAACCTATGATGTTTCATGAATTCAAAACAATTATAGAAGTTCCTTTCCTTTTTGTATGGATTCTCATAAAATCATATAAAATTTGATTTATGGTTTTCATAGAAGTGTTAAATCACAACCAAAGTGGGCACCCATGTATAATATTCTTCTGGGATAATTGTTAAGTATATGATTGCATATTCTTAGCAGCATGGTCTTATTATTTGGCTACACTAATTGTAAGAGCTTTGCTTTCTTGAGGAAGTAAGAAGTGTCTGTTTGTTCCTGGTTCCTATTTGGAAAGGCCACACGAATTCCCCTACCGCATCACAATTCTTCAGACACTTGAAGATAGGAAAGAAACTTCTGGCTTTACTGTCTTCCAGGCAGAATATCACCCATACCTTTAGTGCTTCCTCAGCTACAGCTTTCAAATTTTATCTCTGGTTGCTTTCTAGTTTGTCTGTGTCTTTCTTAAACTGTTATCAGGCACAAGCTAACGGATGTAAAAGATGGTAAGATTCTAAGTGCCTTATTTGGGACACTGTACCTCATTTTTTTTAACCTTCTAAAATTCATGAGCTATATTTCTGCTTCATTGCTGAATTAAAATATGTTATGAGGTAGTCAGTTTATCCATTGATTATTGTTTCCATATCATCAAATGGTTCAACTTTTCTTTATTGCTTTTTCTACCATTTAGGGAGGTATCTGTAGTTGCAACAAATCAATTTATTAAGTGCAATGCTTTTAGCAAAATGAGATTTTCAACAGAGGTCAGGAGAGTAAAATTTCCTTATTTACACCTTATCTGTCCTCTGTGGTGTTGAGGTTTGGGCATAAGAAGCCAACAAGGAATTTGGTTCCTCCAAAAAGGAATATGGTTCCTTTGTTATATTTTCATTTTTACTTTCCAAGGTTGGGGGCTTTTATCAACCTGATAAAATCTTTGTATAAATCAGTCAACTTTCAACATAATTAGGAGAAGCTGAGATGACATGGAAATAAATATTTCTGCAAAGGGATTGAGTCATTTTATTTGAAAAAGAATGAAAAGTTCCCTTAAAAAATAATTTTCTCTTTTGCTAACATGAACAAATTAGAAAACTTTTTTTTCAAACATTCATATCAATCTTCCCAAAACACTAATATTTATAAAGACATAAAATCTGTTTAAAGGCATTTAGGAAACACAAATTGTCTAAGTAATTAAGTCCCACATCTCTTACCTGGCATAGGATATTTCCAAATCAGATTGATTCCTGGTCTTTGTCATTTATCAATTCAAGAGACTTTAGCAAGATACTGAAACCCTCTTCATTTTCTCATCTCTGAGAAAGGATGTATCTACCTCGTATTGTTGTAAGGACTGTGCAAAAAAGCAAAACCTTTAGCAAAGTGTCTGGCTCCTTTTCTTTAATAATCAGCAATCCTGATTCTGCTGTTTAGAAACAGCAACTCTTGACTTCAGACATACCACGCAGTCTTGTCACTATTTCTAAAATATACTATTAGGATTCTATTTCCATGTATCAACTTTATTAGGGTCCTCTGCCATGGCCTTTCCGCCCTCTCTGTTCCACATATCTGGCATGTGTTCTGTTTTGGGGTTCACAAAAACTCTATCCCCTGATTATTCCTCCCTTTAGTGATCTGTCCTTCTTTTGGCATTCATAGGACAAGTTTGCCAACAATTTTGGCAGTGAGTTAAGTGTATTATGTAGTCTTGCTTAACTTCTGTCTTCTGGATATGTATGTCTTGGTCTCTATGCAATTGGAAACTCGTTCTACTATGTCCATTATATCACTGTGTAAATACCAGGATTTCAGTAATGGTTATTTAATTCAGAAAGCTGTCCAATCAAGAAGTCAGTGTTTTAGCCCTCACATAGGTTATGCGACTTTTGGGGAGAAACTTTACCATAAGATTCATAAATTTCTACAGAGAAATAGCACATGGAATAAAAATTATTAGACTATCTTCAGAGAGGAGATGCTGAGTAGGAACAAGAGAAAAATAAAGGCAAATTTTGCTTATTTAAGTTGTCTATACTGATCCCTCTGCAAACTGACTTTTGGGAAATTCTTGAAGTAAAAAGGAAGATTAAAATATTTCCAGCATCTTAGAAAAAAAATAAGATGAAGAAGATGATGTTGAAATATTCCCAAGGTGACGTTTAGAAGAGGCTGCAATTCTGGAAACAGCAGAAATCCCTTTACTAATAGTAAAATATACCTTTATTTTTCATTAACACTTATATTTTGCTGAGAAAACTACAAATAAAACGTTTCTTTGCATTTTTCTTCCTTTTTTTTTTCTCCCCAATGGAGTAAATATGAATAAATTTTAGGAATGTCTCATATTTAACTATACTAATCAATTTTTGTTTGACAGTGGTTAGAACATCTTACATGTTATAATTTCAACATTAGTATGATATTTGGAGGGATGAGAAGAATAAAAACTGGTAATGAGCACTGATATTTAGAAGTTTAACTGAGGAAAATTAGTAACAAATTAAATTTCCATAGAATATCAGTTAAAAACTTGGGTTCCAACTAATCATTGGAGCTATGTATTAGTCTGTTTGCATGCTGCTGACAAAGACATACTTGACACTGGGAAAAAAAAGAGATTTAATTGGAGTTGCAGTTCCACATCCCTAGGTAGACCTCAGAATCATGGCAGGAGGCGAAAGGTAGTTTTTACATGGCAGCGGCAAGAGAAAATGAGGAAGAAGCAAAAGCAGAAACCCTGATAAACCTATCAGATTTTGTGAGACTTATTCATTATCATAAGAATAGCATGGGAAAGACTGGCCCCCCTGGTTCAATTACCCCCCCTGCATCCTTCCCACAACATGTGGGAATTGTGGGAGATACAATTCAAGTTGAGATTTGGGTGGAGGCACAGCTGAACCATATCAGGTTATATTATCTCTTTTTTTTCTGCTTTAAGTGATTATGTGTAGGTGTTGTTTTCAGGGATTATGCATAGGTATTCTGTATGATGGGGTTATTTTCTGTTTCATTCTTTGACTAAGTGACTTCTTTTGTCTTTATGTGCCAGAATAGCCTAAAAAATAAGGAGAGAAAAATCACTCCAATTGAATTAAAAAGATTTGGGAAGAAAAAGTATGTATTTCACGTCTTTCTCCATTATCTCTGTTTAACAAGTTTATTTTATAGATTTAAATAAGTTAATAAGAATTAAATTACATTTCAAATTTAGCATAAAAATAAACTCTCTTAGGCATATTATCAGAGGGATCATTAATTTTATCAAGCATTTTGAGAGAATATTTTGTTACCTTCAACAGAAAAATAAAAATACAATATTAAATACAATAAAGAAGTGAATTGTAGGATTTTCCCCTAATAAAATGTCCCAATCTCTTTTGCATTTTAACACTTCCCCCTAACCATAATGAAGCAGAGTTGAGCTCCATTCCTGGAAAAACAATGAGATGAACAAAGTTCTTGTTTGATCAATGATTTTATGCCAGCCTATCCTTACTTAGCAGTATCTGATAAGACATTTCCTTGTGGGCATTTTTCTTTTCTTCTCTTTTCCCAATAATCAAAATTAAAAAGTCAATTATTGAATGACTTCCATGGGCTTTGTACTTTGCAATGGAAGTTTTGCTAAATACCCCATGAGTAACATTTCAAGAAACTGTTTGAACTTGAGTGGGAAGATGATATGTACATAGCAAGTTACTTCTAAGAAAATGGAATGATAAAAACAGCACTGTAGAATTAAAAGGAGAGTTATAACAATTAGTACTAGTTTTTCTTTAGAAAGCTAATACTTTACTGTTTTATCTTGAGAGTATATTTCTACTGTGCTAATGTGGGCCATTTCATGTCTTCAGTGATATGAAGTAAAAAGTCTTCACTTTATTTGTCAAGGCCAAAATAAAGTGTCAAGGCCAAAAGGTAGGTAGATGGCTTCCATTTTAACATATATATATATTTAAATGTTTAGGAGAATATTCAAATCTGTTATATCTATGTTTTCAGTATGAAAAATGACAACATATTATACATCATATCATCATGTGATAATATGTTCAAAATAAAGTGATTCTTGTAACTTTTCATTTTAAAATAATTCATTATGTACTGGGAAGTAACTGCTATGAGATATTAAATACACTTATACCCCAGGCAGTAGCACATGCAATTATATCTTATTCAGCTTTATGACTGTTGCTACCTTTACCTTGTGCTTTAACTCTGATAGTTGATCCTCCAATTTGAACTGTCTTAACAGAAGCAAATTTTTTCTTTGAAGCACAATCACTTGAAATATAAATAAATCAAAATATCACTGAGGAATTTTAAAGAACTTAGGCCAAAGTTTGATTTCTATGTGATTTTTAAATTTAAAACATTATCTGCTTTCTAAGATGTCTAACTTTTAATTCCCTGTGCTCCATGTTTCATTAGTTTCAAAATGTCAATAAAAATAGGGACATACTTTTTAAAGAAAAATACTTGTTAAAGGAAAGAATTCTTGAAATCATGTAATTTTTTGTGTTTGTTTTAGAGTGAATTCTTCTTTAATTGACTGGCAAAGAGTGAAGTATTTGGAATTCATTTTATTTGATGCAGGTAGTAGAAAATAGCTTGAAGAAGATATGCCAGATGTGTGATTTGGCTGTTTTCATCAGTCTTGAGAAAATAGAGTGAGCAAAGGATAAATCCAATAGTTGGTGAATTACTTTTGCGTGTGGGATTCTAGGTAATGAGACAACGTCTGGATGCAATTATTTGGAAAGTTCTTGACCTTTTATTTGTACAAGTTGATATAATTATGATTTCATGAGGAATGGTTTTGAAATTCTTAAACCAATTTTAGTCCTGTGTTTATATTGTGTCTTTTACTTTAGAAATCCTGGAAATGTTTTCTACATTTAACTTTTACAGTGTGTCTTTAAAAGCTCATGTTATTAGCTTCAAAGTGTTTTAGTTTAAACTCCCCTTTCAAAGAATTATTCTTGCTTAGTTACAAAGAAAATTTCTAAGAGCATATTCTGTGATTCTCAGTTCAAATGCCTTCATATTTTTCTATTTGTACTTGATGATACAAAATAGAGAATGCAAATATATGCGCACCAGTTCTTACTGGCCAGCTCACCAAACGTAGCAGTCAAGTCGCAGCAGCAAAAGCGACTCCAGGATCCTAGCTCTATTTCTAGAGCTGTTTTGTCCGGGACAGTGGCTGCTACCCACCTGTGACTCTTAAGCACCTGAAAGGTAGATAGTCCAAACTGACATACTCTTTAAGTGTAAAGTACTTGTCCACTTTAAATAAAATAATAGAAAAAAAAATGTAAAATTTCTCAATAATTTTCATATGAGTTACTTATTGAAACATAATAACTTGAATACGTTAAGTAAAATATATCATTAAATTACTTTCACCTCTTTCATTTCAATTTTTTAAAGATAGTGACTAAAATACTTAAAATTTTATATGGGGTTTTCATTATATTTCTACTGAACAGTGCTATTCTACACACAATTTCATCTTCCTTAAATACTGTTAGTGCCTGGAGCCATGATTCCATCACTTCTTTTCATTGACCAATTTCTTTTTTTTTTTTTTTTCTTTTTTTTTTTTTAATCGAGACAGAGTTTCACTCTTGTTGCCCAGACTGGAGTGCAATGGCGCGATCTTGGCTCACTGCAACCTCCACCTCCTAGGTCCAAGAGATTCTCCTGCTTCAGCTTCCCATGTAGCTAGAATTACAGGCGCTCACCACTACAGTGGCTAATTTTTGTATTTTTAGTAGAGACGGGGTTTCACCATGTTGGCCAGGCTGGTCTCGAACTCCTGACCTCAGGTGATCTGCCTGCCTAGGCCTCCCAAAGTGCTGGGATTACAGGAGTGAGCCACTGTGCCTGGCCGCCACTTTCTTATAATAGTTGTTGATTTGCGTTTCTTCCCATATCCGATGTAGACTACAACTTCTTGTACGTTGTCTTCCACAAAAATTTATTAACTTTCTCAATTCCTCATTAAAGCAACCTGCAACTTCTTCATTGCCAGATCATCTCAGTCCTTATTCTCTTTTCCTTTCTGCTTTTTTTCTCCAGTATTTGACAGTTTTCTTTTCTTTTCTTTTCTTTTCTTTCTTTCTTTCTTTTTTTTTTTTTTTTTTTTTTGAGACAGAGTCTTACTCTGTTGCCCAGGCTGGAGTGCAATGGTGCGATCTCGACTCACTGCAACCTCCACGTCCCCAGTTCAAGCAACTCCCCTGCCTCAGCTTCCTGAGTAGCTGGGATTAAAGGCAGGCGCCACCATGCCTGGCTAATTTTTGTATTTTTAGTAGGGACGGAGTTTCAACATATTCGTCTGGCTGGTCTTGAACTCCTGACCTCATGATGCACCCGCCTCAGCCTCCCAAAGTGCTGGGATTACAGGCGTGAGCCACCGCGCCCAGCCAGTTTTCTGTCTTTTAAATTTTCGTTTTGCTTGTTTCCATCCTGATCTCTTTTTCCCTGAATTTTATTTCTCAATTAATATTGTAAATGTATCTTTTTCACCATGGAATTTTTTATAGAGCATTGGGAAAAGTATGGGACAAAATTCCCCTCTGTCCTCACTCACCCTGCCCCAGCACACCTCGTTTTACCTATAGCTCTCAGGACTGAGATTTGCTACTCTCTGTTGGTGGAGGGGAACTCCTACTTGAGAATCACTTGCATGGGGAACTACTCTTACTGATAAAAATTTATCAAACTCTGCAAGTATGCAAGAATACTTGAGGTCCTCTTTCTTAAAATATGAAATAACTCGTGCTTTGAATGATTACTTCCGTGCAGATGACTTCCAGATATACGTCCGTTTTTCTCCTGGGGACTACTAGTACTTGTCCCATTACTGAAGAACTTCACATATAAATTCCACCACCACCAAAATATATTAAAAACGGAACTGATCTTCACTTACAGCGCTACTCATCCTGTTTCCAGTGGGATCACTTTGGTTTCAGCTAACCAGGCTTTCGTATTTTCAGTCATTTTTAATAGAGACTTTGTTCACTGAATCCTTGCATTTTATAAGCTATTAAACGTTGTTGATTATAACTTCATTTTCTTTCAACTTCACCATTCCTATTGCCTCTAGCCTATAATGTTGCTGATGTAGTTTGGGACATGATAGACTTTAGGACAAATGAATCTTCTAAATGATTTCTGTGCCCACAGACTTTCCATTTATATTTGAAGCCAAACTATACAATAACAACAAAAAGAACCCTCTCCTCCAAGAACCTTCAATAGTTACTTATTGATTATAAAGGTCAATCTAACTTTTTAAAATTTAAGGCTTATTATTGTTTCCAAACTATTTCCAGATTGATTGCATTCTTCTCTGTTTAAAAGATGCCTTCATCAACTAAACTACTTGCTGTTTTTCATAAATATTGTGTGTTCTGTGGCTTTAGTGCTTTGCCTGTTGTTTGTCCCTATGTGGGGAGGGTACTTCTTCTGCCAAATGTCTCCTTCCCTTACCCCAGGTCTGGAATTCCAAATTCTGTTTATGTTCCAGATCTCCCTCACAGGCTACCTGCTCCAAAATTATCTTGATGGTTTCGCACAATGCCTAGTTCTCTCTTCTGAACTCCCATAGCTCTTTCCCTTCAACTTTTTTTTTTTTTTTTTTTGAGATGGAGTCTTGCTCTGTCACTCAGGCTGGAGTGCAAAGGCTCAATCTTAGCTCACTGCAACCTCCGCCTCTCGGGTTCAAGTGATTCTCCTGCCTCAGCCTCCTGAGTAGCTGGGATTACAGGCACCCACCACCACGCCTGGCTAATTTTTGTATTTTTACTAGAGGTGGGGTTTCACCATATTGACCAGGCTAGTCTCGAACTCCTGACTTTTAGTCATCCGCCCACCTCAGCCTGCCAAAATGCTGGGATTATAGGCATGAGCCACCACGCCTATAATCTTCAACTTTTAAAGTGTCGTTTATCAGATTGTATATGGTGTTATGGTTTTCCATAAAGATTTTTTATATTCTGTGTACTCTCCTAAGAAGACAGGATCCATGTCTGATTCCTTTGTTTACTACAGAGCTGAGCACATGGTATTTAATACATTATAGATTATGAAAGTTCCATAACTATTTATCAAATGGATGCATGTACTCATATACATCAGATCGATTAAGAAAACATACTGTTACTGCTCTAATTCTATTGCTATGATTATCTCTTCTTTTTATACTTCTGGGTTAACTATTGAATAAAAGGATAAACATTCATATTGATTCGACTCCCTCTTTCTTACGGAAACAAAAAGTAACAGTACACTTTGAATATATTAGAATGCTTTCCCGTTTCACTTCTGCTATCCAACCCTTTCAAGTGTATTGGGCCCCATTCCATTTATCTTTCTGCAATCATACAGTTTTATATTTATATATATTTTAAAATCTGTATTCCTTTTTAAGATATTTACTTTTTTTTCCTTAAGCTGTTACTATGCTTTGTCAGGTGGTCTTTTCGGTTTTATCAGTAAAATTGCCCATGTGTTCAAGGCCTTTGTCATTATCCTTTTGTACTTCAGTGGGAGTATGCTGCAGTATACTTAATAAGTCCTCAATAAATTTCTGAATGAATCTGATATGTGATGGCATATCATGGTCATCTATTCTTCTAAGGTGAATCGCAAACAGCCTAGACTATATGTGTCCTCCTAACTTTGAGATTTATTTTCAATAATTATTACTCTTTGGTCACTTTGAACAAAAGCTATTTTCATAGGCTCTGGTTCTTCAAAACTCTTTCCTGTTGCTTGGGGTTGATGTCTCGAAAATACACGCATACCTCTAGCACTCTGCCGGCAATTTCCATACTCTCTGTACACAGCTCAGTACATTTTGGTGTCTAGTATCACAGAGATAGATTTTTAACACATTTTATATGACCTTTTAAGAAAAAATGAGGTGTGAAATAGCCAGCATTTGCAGCTGCCAAAAATGCCATGCAGGTTGCCTTTGATTTTACCGACTGCCACAATCTGGCTCAAATCCTTGTCGTTATCTAAAACAAATTTCTATTCTGTTGTGTTATAAAAATAGATTAATTATATTATAATAAAACAGGTAAAATTTTGAAATGGATTACCTCATGGGAAGTAAAAATAATTGGACTCTTTCCCTTAAGTTCTAAACTACTTCTAGAATAAGAGAAATGTTTGTTGAAGAATCTTAACCCATCTAAGCAATGCATTTGTCAACTAGGAAGGGATATATATAATCCCATATATATTTGTATATATCCCATAAATATATATATTCCATATATATATCCCATAAATATATATCCCATATATATATATAATCCCATATGTATATTCAAGTGTGTTTTTATTTTATTTTATTTTTTGAGATGGAGTGTTGCTCTGCCACTCAGGCTGGAGTGCCGTGGCGCAATCTCAGCTCAGTGCAACCTCCGATCCCCAGGTTCAAGTGCTTCTCCTGCATCAGACTCCTGAGTAGCTCGGACTACAGGCACTGGTCACCACGCCTGGCTACTTTTTGTATTTTCAGTAGAGAGGGGGTTTCACCATGTTGGCCAGTGACTGTGCTTTGGTTTGGTTTATCGGAAATAATTTTTATGAACCAAAATTACATATAACATTCATTTTAAGATAATAATATGAATTATTTATGATGACAAGTGAACCATTATGTAAAATGCTGCTATCATTAATAAAATGGCACCCTATGATGTGAAACTGCAAAATGACTAGCTTACTTTTAGGAAGTCAGCAACACGCTGGGATAATCTGATTGACAATCACATCATATTTTTATATTTAAGGAGTACTTACTCCTGTGTGCTGTCTAAACCACTGGTGGAAGAATACTTTTAATAATTCTTAATATATGTTAGTACAGTGCTGAAGTTATCGAAGTGGGTCCAAAGAATAAATATATCAAATAGCAGGAATAGGCCAGGTGTGTTTGTCACACCTGTAATCCCGGCTGTTTGGGAGGCAGAGACAGGCAGATTGCTTGAGCCCAGGACTTCAAGACCAGCTTGGGCAATATAGTGAGATGTTATCTCTACAAAAAACAAACAAACAAAAAACTTGGCCAGGTGTGGTGGCACACGCCTATAGTCCCAGTTACTCAGGAGGCAGAGGTGGGAGGATAGCCTGAACCTGGGAGACGGGGGTTGCAGTAGGCCAAGATTGTGCCTCTGTACTACAATCTTGGTGTCAGAATGAGACTTCGTCTCAAACAACAACAACCAAAAAAACCCAAAATAGTAGTAATAATTTAAGATTAGAATAAAATATGAGCACTTAAAATATATTGTTTTTCACCATTTATGAATACCATTTTTTTTTAAAGGGGCTTGTTATATGGTTAGGGTTTGGTTGTTTAGAAGTGAAATTGGGGAAAGGCATTCCAGACAGAGAAAGTGATATGAGTAAGGATAGGCAGATAGAAAAGATCATGGGGAATCAAGAGAAGGAATTGATGGTAGAAGATGTTAGAATGAGAGTTTGGAATCAGACCATAAAGACATTCCAGTGTCATGCTAAGAGGTTTGGAAATACCCTATAGTGATTGACAAGCTGTTTCTAGAGAGGGCCAGATAGTAAATATCTGTAGGCTTTGCCAACCTTGTGGTCTCTGTTGCAACTATTCAACTTTGCCATTATAGTGTGAAATCAGCCATAGGTAATAAATAAACAAATGGGTGTGGCAGCATTCCAGTAAAACTGTATTTACAAATAAAGGTAGGCAAGATTTGGCCTACAGACTATTATTTGCTGACCTCTGCTCTAGAGAAGAGAGACCCAATTGGTGATTTTTTTTTTTTTTTAAAGAAGGAGTCTCGCTTTTGTTGCCCAGGCTGTAATGCAGTGGCGTGGTTTCAGCTCACTGCAACCTCCACCTCCTGGATTCAAGTGATTCTCGTGTCTCAACCTCCCAAGTAGCTGGGATTACAGGTACCCACCACCACACCCAGCTAAGTTTTGTATTTTCAGTATAGATGGGGTTTCACCTTGTTGGCCAGGCTGGTCTTGAACTCCTGAGCTCCGAGGATTCACCCACCTCAGCCTCCCAAAGTTCTGGGATTGCAGGTGTGAGCCACCACGCCTGGCCCAATTGGTGATTTTTAAGCAAAAAGGAGAAGTAATTAAACTAACTGCTGAACTAGGACAGTAGAAGAGGTAATGAAGGAAGAGATAGATTAGATAGCGTTTTTGAAGTAGAGATTACAGATTTCATGAAAAATTGAAGGAAAAAAATAAGTGGTCTTTCATATTCTTGAGCCTAGATGTAGCTATTGATAGGGGTGGAATCAAGATCCCCCAAATATTGGCAGGCTGGAATGATAGATCAAATATAGATAATATAAGTTTTATAAAGGTCAATGTATAATCTTCTTCAAAATGGCTTACTTAGCAGTTTACATAGAGAAATTATTGGAAGATTTTAGTTGACTACTCTCAAGCTCAATTATGAGTTTGAAGAGACAGCATGATCAAGGAAAACAGTATTGAAATGATCACAGAAGAAACCTTGAAACTATAATAGAGTTAAAATTAGTTATTCCCTTGGATCCTTAAAATAACTACTGAAGAATGTAAGACATGAACTTTTCTCTATAAAGACAGAATATTTGAGAATTCAGATCTAAGTTTCTTGCACAGTTGAATCCAGTTGGATTGAGCATCCATTCTCAAAACTTCACAATATTTTAACCTCAAGCAATTCTGACAGCAGTGTAGTCTATGATTTGAGTGTTAATATTACAACCATGGGAATTAGGTAAAAAGAATATTCCATAATATTGTTTCTAAAAAAGATCAAGAAACCAAGGAAAAGAGAAGTTAAGTGGCTTGCTTTAAGTCACACTGCATTCTAGTAATAGACTCAACATTAGAATCTTGTGCTGTTGTATTTTCAGTCCAGGCTTATCTGTTTAATAACATGACTGGCTCTTGAAGAATATTACAGAGAGAGCTTTCCTCGTGGAGTTAAACTACTTTAGACACTTCAGATTATTGCAGAAGTCTTCATTCTCACTGTCTTTATGTAAGGTAGACAAACTACAATTAAGTAGGTAATAGTTAATTGCTATAACTGTATTCAATTTGAAAAAATATAAATTAAAATGTAAAATTTTAGATTCCTGATATGCTTTGAATGCCTTAAGATTCTCAAAAGGACACAACTACATTCTGAAATTAGGAAAATGTAGCCCTTAGAATTGCTTAAAATCATCACATTTCAAAAAAAAATACTGATTTGTATAATTGTAGCTATTTTACATGACAATTATAACCAATAAAAATAATGGTAAGTCAATAACAAATCTTAATAACTGAATGTAAAATGAAATTTGCTTTCTGCTAAGTAAGCTCTCAGGTGCACAGCAAAGTACATAATGCTTTAGGCATTTGTGTCTGTAAACGACAAATAATGAGTGTGTGTTTGTATATATCTGTACATACATATACATATGTGTGTGTATGTGTGTGCAAATACTCATATGTACATGCTCATACAATATTTAAAGGAAGAAATTAAAATTAGACAACATTATGCAATAAAAGTAAACATATCTTGATTGATTTTTTGACTTTGCATGCATGTCTCCTATGCGTATTTCAAATACATTCAGAATGAGTAAACTTGTCCTTCATGTGATTGAAGACATACATTTTACACAACTTTTTATTGCTTCTCTTTACTTAGCTTTTAACCTAGGAAAAAGAAATGTGTAGATGTTTAAATACTTGATTCCTCTTGGAGAACAGGTTTGTACAGAGCAGAATAGGCTGGTAGCCCCAGGTAATGACTTCTGCCTTTCTTGGAACTTTTTTTCACCTTTGTTGCTTTATTTTTCTAGTTATAAGATTAGAAAAACTGATCAACTTTCATTGTACCATGAACAAATGTCTTTAATCTTATGTTTCTTCATAGATACGATACATATATACAGAATAACTTGTTAAGATAATTTTTGAGTGGAGCAGCAATACATGTTCATTCCATATTATTGCATTTAGGATACATTGGTAAATCAGAGGATTTTAAAATAAAGGTGGATTGGCAGTGAATGTTTCTGTTACCCAGGTACCCATCAGGCTTGACTTATACTGCTTTGTGGCCTTTTAAACAATTTTGAGAAGTTTTATTATTTTTATTGTACATTGAGTAGTTCTAATGACCTACTATTCTTCCTCTGGAGAGACTGAAAACCTCAACAATACACTAACAATTGAATTCACATATGCATATTTTATTTGCAGCTGATTCTAAACAAGTTTTATTCTGTGGGTCTGTCATTGTGTTTGTCATTGTTATGCATAGATTCCATAGGACCTGACTAACATTTAACAATATTAAGGGATGTAACATACATAGCAGTATGCTAGCATGTGAGTGATTTTGTGATAGCTTCATTTTATGGATATCAATCCTGATGACTAGTGATAGACTACCATAACCGAAGATTCTTGTCAAAGTCATTGCCATGTTGATGCTTTCCTTAATACATTTACTTTTCCTAAAGAGGAGTGGTGTCCTTCTACGTATTCATTTGTGTGTGACTTTTGAAATAGCTATCTCTTAAAATCATACGTGTGAAATGATATGTTACAAAATCTAGATAATCTTCTGTTTCTTTTAACATTCTAATCTATCAGAATGTTCTCTCATTTGTGTGGACTAGATAGATTGCCTTCAGAAATGCCATTTTAGATCTGATTATTAATCTAAAGGGGCTATGAAAAATAAAAAGAAAGCAAATTCATTTTGGAAATAATTTATTCAAAATAAATATGCACTCTGGGACATGAAACAAGTTCACTTAATCTGTGCAAATGTTTTATGCAAAATCTTCAATTTAAATGAAGTGCCCCAGGTGATCTGGTGAAGCTCTCCTCACTATTGTCCGTCAGTCTTAAATGTTTTTGTGTTCTCTTACTTGGGATTTCTTCATTAATCTGGGGTAAATTCTTTTGTAGGATGAACTAAATAAAAAACAATAAAGTTTTCCATATGCTTTCCATTCACTGTCTATTAAATTGAGTAAGGAAGCTGACTATCATATTTAATTTACATAGTTAAAAAACGCTCAAAAACCAAACAAAACCCAAACAGGTGGTTTGTATTGAAGAAATAAAATAAGCATTATTATTATAGAATAGGTCAACTCTTTTTCTATTACACATTACTTGGATAGAATAAAGTAGACAGCTCATGCTGAGAAAACTGAAATGTAGAGAATGCAAGAGTTAAAGACAGACAATACACTCAGTAGTGTCTCAGGCATGGATCTCTGAAAATTACGAAGAACCATCCCACTTGAATGAATAAAAAGCATGACCTTATCTGTTGTTTGCTTTCAGTTTTGAAAGTCATTTTATAAATTGGGCATGCTAATGATTCCATCCTTCTGATTAAAAATAGAGTCATTTATTTCTCCTATGCTAAATGTATTTGTGAGGGATTCATGGAAATTATTTTTATTGCTGAATATTTTTTTTTTCTCTTTAGAGGCACAGTTTTTGTAAAGTGAAAATATTTATGATTATGTTAGTATAGTCCTTAGAGTCATTTACTCACTTCTTTAGACTCTTTGGGAGCGATATCAACCAAAAGCTGTCTCTTGTAATTTAACACTTAACCTGAGATGTTAAGGTTTTAATTTGGGAAATTCTAATTTTGGATTCTAAATGGTGTTTCCAAATAGATATGATCATAGTTTTGGCAAGTATCATACAGCAAAATAAAATCCCTCACGTTACCAAATGAATTTTCTAAATATTTAAATTCAATAAAATGCTTTCTTTTTATGCTGAAGTATATGCACTTCATAGAAAACTAATGATTTTGAAAGGTAGTTTTTCCTGTTTTTCTATTTAATTGACATTTAATTGACAGCGTGTTTTCAGGAGCAGAGATTTTTGAGAGTGCTGATACATTCATATATTTTAATTGTAGAAATCCTGGACATGAGGAGTGTTTTACATTAAATTCCACACCTGATCACATTCCTGTTGGAAGGTTTCCAGAGTGTGGTCTAGAAGGGACTGCTACTTCCAACTTGTGCCACTGAAATTAAGGTCTACTCCCCAGAGAAGACAAGTGAATTAACACAGTATGCTTTATGCACAGTGAAAACAAACTAATTTGGGTTACTTACTACTTTGCTTAGAACTGTAAAAAGTGCAGTAGCATATACTTACAGCTGATTGAGTGAACTCCATTTTTTTATATTAAATATAGAATCAATGATTTACTATAGGGCTTTGTTTCAGGTTCTTCTGAAATGCTAACAGTCTCTGAAACTAGACTTTTGTGCCAACTACATTCCACAGCAACATGCTCTTCCTTTTCCATGTCCTCATTTTCAGCTCTTTATTGGCTGATTGTTGATAGCAAATAATTAACATTAAAAATCAACAAGCATATAACCTACATATTTGTACATATCAAACACATTTGAATAGAGAAATATCATCAATGCCATATCATTAGCAAATAAATAATAATCACTCAGACATGAAGAAGTATTCAAAGACTGGAAGATGTTGGTGATGAAGACAGGCGAAATAATAGAAATGTGCACCAGGGCTGTTGGTGTATCTTGTAGGGAAGATCTAGAAAATTAGATTAATCAAGGAGCAGACATTTGGAAGAAAGTTTGTGTGAATGCCTGACAGTCTTGCTCTTTCCCTCATTTCAAATGTTGGCAGGGTAGCAGGCAGCTCCAAGGGAAATGTGCTCCTTTCATACTTGAGTAATTGATGAATTGTATGCAATATGCAAATGAGAATCCATAAATCTTATGAATGACAGCTTAATTTATGTGAGCCTTAATGAATGCAGGATTAGATTTTAATTAAATATCCTCAAAGGCACCCTGAGTAGTAGATTTTTTTAGGCCTTGTTTTTTGAAGACTTGTTTCTCAAGCAATGCATTTTACAAAAGCAGAAAATCAAGCAAAGAACTCAGCCTATATTTTAATAATAAGCGTCGTTTCATTTTGCATAGAAAACAGAAGATCAATTGATTGGTCTTTAACAAAATATGTATAGATGTATTTATTTTCTAAACATTTCTCTAAATTTGATTATTTTTATTGTTGGCCTCTGATATCATATGCTATTTGTAATTCCAAGAAAGTTATTAAAACTTTACCAAAAAATATACCAGAGCTAACGAATTGTTTAATTAAAAAGATATATTAGATAAACATTTAAAATATCAAGTATAATTAGAATAAAATAAAGTTCTTCCTAACCATTGTTTTCTTTTTCAAAACTGCCTCTCTAGACAATACTTAATGAGATAAAATGATAAATAAGACTATTTTATACATGACATTTAATAAGGAGATTTGTATACTAAAATTAAACTGAAATGATGTATACTCCTGTTGAACAGTTACCTCTTTAATTCACTTTCATACCTTGAATTTAAATATAGATTTTTTCATTGCCTATTTATTGGATGACAAAAAAAATCACTTTATTTTTCTGTTAGGTGTCTACTTTTTTACTTAGAATTTGTTTAATTTAGGATTAAAATGCACATGTGATTTGGATGTTTAGATATCCAAACAATTATTTCTTACATTTAAAGCATTTTCTTGTTAAGGCACACTGAGTTTACATATTTTAATACTCATCGGTTGTTTCAACTAAATCAGTTTTAAATCTCAAACATAGAAGTATTCTTTTGCTTTTTCTCTCGGTAATGATACTAGTGCCTATGTGCATATAAATAGAAAAATGCACTTTTTCCCCTCTTACTGAAACAAACTTATAGGGCTTCAACATGCAGTTTATTTGCCTCAACTTCCTGTAGTGATGCAAATGTATAATGCATTGAGAAGAACAGAGGTTTAAAACATGCCAGCCAGAGTCTTGGTCCACATCTGAGATTCTGGGGGGAAGCATCTGTGAGAACCTTGAAATTGCATGCAGAATTTTAGGTAGATCATTCTGTGTTCATTAATGATTAAAGGGGTCTGTAACTTTCAACAGGTTCTCCAAGGGGATTTGTTATGCAGAAAGACAAACTATAATGCAAAAGATAATAGCAAATACATAACTTTGTGGAGCAAAGTGTATCTATTTGAAACCAAAAAAAGCCCCATGTAATCCAGTGCCTTTATAAACCATGCAGCTTTCTAAGAGATCAATCATGTGTAAGCATACTTTCCTTGAATCTTCCACTCATATTTTTTCAATACTGTATTATTTATTTTCAGAGCAATATCCAAGCAAAATATCCTGCATTTTTGTTTTATTTTCAGTGATGATTGCCATCCCAAATATTGTGAATTAAGGAGCTTATTTCTCCAATAGATATTATCAATTATATTTTTAATGTGTTTATGTGAAGAACATCTGCTAATCCAAGTAAAATCTATATGTGCTACACAAAATGGAAATATAATACTAGACAAAACAAATTTTAAGATATTTAAGAAAAAATCAAGATTTAGCTAGCTTTAAAGTTTACATTTTATGTATTTTCATCAACTTTACTCTCATTGTACCACTCCTTCCCTAGGGCATTTTACTTTAATATTAAATGTTAGATACCACAGTGGACTCAGAGAAAGAAAGGACTAATATTTGAATGAAAGGATAGCTTTTAAGAGGAGTTTTATAAGTAGAATTTGGTATTTTGGTTAATTTCTATTCACTTTCTCTCTCTTTTGTCTTCTTTTTTGAAACTCAACTGAATCTGTAGCTTCATTTTCTTAAAGGCTACATTGCTCAAAACAGTTAAAGCTTTGCCAACAAAGATGCCTTTTGAGAAACATGGTTTTTTGACGCTAACATTCATATTGCTTTGATGAGACTTGTTTTGCTAAAAATTTTTCAAGTCTTTTTTGTTGTACTAATTTTATGTTCAAAACTGTAATTTTCAAAAGTTTTGAAATTTTTTTACAGTTTCAATTTCACTAACATATGCTATAATCTACATGTAAAGTCCATTTTTTGCCAATTGTAATATCCCATTTTGATGTTTTACATTTGCAAATGGAACGTTAGAGAGAATTGCTTGTTCCTTTGAAAATCCAAAAGTTGTAGTTAGTTGTGATTGACATTCATTATAACAGAAAGGTTCATCTGTGAAGAAAAATTTCTAAGATGAGTGTTTGAGACTGCCAAATATTTGAAGGTTTTTATTCCTCTAAAGTAGTCTTTATTGCAGTTAATTGGAACTTAAAAATATATAAATGGACATAAATCATAAAGAAAGTTACTTGCAAGTTCCTTTATAATTTTTCTCTGTTTAAAGAGAAAATGTAGGCATAATGTAGTTTCTTTCTTTTGATATCATAACTAAGATACATTTTCTATATATTTTTAGATATAAGTAAGTAATACTTTATTCAATTGACTTGGAAATAACCCATCTACTTTACTGTGTATAAAAAAAATCAGAAATGGAAGTATATGGTATAGGTGTATCATATCAAGAGTGTTCCCAAGTATTTTTAACAAGTTATAGAGCAGGTTTTATGTAAATGTTGATGACCTCAGGATTTATGTTGGTCAGTTGGAGTAATTTAAGATTTGAATTGTCATGCATTGAATATACTGTTTTTAGTTATTATAAATTTAATTTTATTTGTCCATTCAGTAAATTATACTTGCTAAAGGGCAAAAAGTTTTGCCTAGTTGGGAGTCACCAAATGGTATTATCCAAGTATAGAAAATTGTCCTCAATACAGTTTTGATGAAGGTTTTCAAATGTAAAATTACTTTTCACTTGAGCTAAACAGGATAAATACAACTATAAACCCCTTAGAAGTTTTTGATGATAGAAGTGTTTTCATATTTGTTGCCTTTATTTTGAAAATGAACAAGTTGGAACTAGTTTCCATTAAATACAAATTTATTTTTCTACTTATGTTTAAGTGAATGCCTACAAAATTTCAATACTGAGAGGGCTCTTCAGACTAATCTAAGAATTGTTGATTCCTATCAACATAATCTGAAAGGAAAGTGAAAACAAAAATTCAAAATAGGCCGGGTGCAGTGGTTCAGGCCTGTAATCCCAGCACTTTGGGAGGCCAAGGTGGGCAGATCATTTGAGGCCAGGAGTTCGAGACCAGCCTGGGCAACATGGTGAAACCCCAACTCTACTAAAAACACACAAATTAGCTTGGCATGGTGATACATGCCTGTAATCCAAGCAACTCAAGAGACTGAGGTGGGCGGATCACCGGAGCCCAAGAGGCAGAAGTTGCAGTAAGCCAAGATAGCACCACTGCACTTCAGACTGGACAGGAGAGCGAGACTGTCTCAAAAAAAACAAAAATTCAAAAAAAAAATAGCAAAACAATAATTTATCATTTAATTTAACAAATTAAATTAAAGAAACAGAGGAGGATTGATGTGGGAGTAGAACATAAATTTTTAAAAAACCACCTTACAGGCCGGGCGCGGTGGCTCAAGCCTGTAATCCCAGCACTTTGAGAGGCCGAGATGGGCAGATCACGAGGTCAAGAGATTGAGACCATCCTGGCTAACACGTCGAAACCCTGTCTCTACTAAAAAACACAAAAAAACTAGCCGGGCGAGGTGGCGGGCGCCTATAGTCCCAGTTAGTCGGCAGGCTGAGGCAGGAAAATGGCATAAACCTGGGAGGTGGAGCTTGCAGGGAGCTGAGATCCGTCCACTGCACTCCAGACTGGGTGACAGAGCAAGACTCCGTCTCAAAAAAAATAAATAAAATAAAATAAAATAAAAATAAAAAACCACCTTACTAAAAATAGATTCTATTGCATCAAATGCAAGTCAACACCAAAAGAGGTTTTCAACATTACTGTTCAGGTACCTGTTTATTTGTGTGATCTAAAGTTACAAAATATCTTAAAACATAACGCCATATATTTGGGAAACCATGTTAACCATGTTAACTAAGACACATTTTATTTTATTTTTTAGACATAATCTCACTCTACTGCCCAGGCTAGAATGCAGTGGTGTGATCAGGGTTCACTGCAGCCTCAACCTTCTGGGATCAAGTGAACCTCCACCTCAGGCTCCTGAGTAGGTGGGACTACAGGCATGTGCTACCATACCTGGCTATTTTTTTTTTTTTTTTAATTTTTTGAGGAGACAATGTCTGCCTGGGTTTCCCAGGCTGGTTCTCAAACTCCTGGGCTCAAGCAATCCTCTTGCCTCAACCTCCCAAAAGTGCTGGGAGTACAGGTGCAAGCTTCTATGCCGGGCCTAGACACATTTTAATAGCTTTTATTTTATTTGAGATAGAGAAATGTACAACTGTTTCTGGTTTTGACACCACAATCCATGAACAAAGATGAAAACAAACCTGGGAACTAAGCACATTCTGCTCTTTTGAATTGAGATGGTACTGAGTCATTCCTTTACAAAGTCTCCAAATAACAGAGATATTCTAACCCTAGCACCTGCTGCTAAGCATTGAGGGAGGAGGTGATAAGAATCCTCCTCCTCTCCTTGGCTACACCCCAACTCCATCATAGTTTGTGAGAAAGCCACAGATAGTATGTTGAAGCCCCACAGCAATGATGCAGACGTTGAACCCAGAAATTTGAAGGTCATACAAGTGAAAACTGAAACCTGTACTTTCTGACCCCAAATCCAAAGCTCTTTCCTAAACTTTTGAAACTGAATGATACTGTGTGACTGGCTTTTCAGTACTTCATCAACATATTTAGAACTGTTGTTTCTAGGGAGATAAAATAATAAATGAGAAAATGATATATATCTGTTTCGGGATTATTTTAAATGCATACAGATTTTTACATTGATATAAGCCATGCACACTATGATGATAGTTTTCAAGTATTATTATCCTGAAGTACCCCCTCCCAATTTTCAAGTTCTGTCAAGAAAGATATTAAGTAACCAACCACTGTTTTCTTTGGTGTTCAGTATGATTTAGTCATGAGTAGCTGCGACTGGGATATTCACATAGGAGGGACTTGTTATAGTCCATCTCGTAGTCATTAAAAGGGAATGTTGTTCTATGAATTATTTTTTCTAAGAAAAGAAAACAAGCTAGTTGATATCTTCTCTCAAAAGGCAGAAAATCTCATAGGAAATTAACAAACGTTAATGTGGAGGGAGTTAGCAAAAAAACAAAACGTACTAAACTTCTTAAAATCACCCAGAATGTCTCTAAGGAAAGCCAAAAGGAAGATGGTTTCCTCAATTTCATCCTGACTGTATTATCTATTTATAATACAGAGACTCATTTATAGCAAATGGCATATGCTGGTTGTATACTGCTAAGGAATATTACTTTCTAATATATAAATTATTCAAAGTAATGATTCATATACTGGAGTAAAAATAACTTAATGGTATAGACTTATAATTGCCTAAGAGCATAATTTCTAATTCTATCCTTATAATAAATATCATTCTAATAGATACACTACTCAAAAGGATTATTGAAGCTTCAGGTATATATTCATAACTTTAAGTGTCTATAATGTACCACTCAAGAAGTAAAATGCTTTAACATATTGTTAAGAACTTTCATCTAGAATCTTATTTTTTAAATGGATATCATATTTGTTTTCTTCCAACATACTTTTAAGGAAGAAAAAATGCTATGGGAATTTCTTAATTATTTTATGATATCACACAAAATAAATAAATAAAAATCTAAGTTAAAAGATAATTCATTGCACAGCAAATTACTGAAACAAAATTAGAAGAGAATGAGGACTAGTTCTTTTTTATTATTCATATGACTTGGTGATTATTTTAGTTCTTTTGAAATAGTGGCTGAAAATGAAACATAGACTGCTAATTGTGACATTCCTATCAGAAGCCTCTAAAACCAAGCTGCTTTTAATGCATGCAAAGTCAGATAATTACAGAATTTGGACTACCCCTAGTTACCAAATGAGTAAAAGTGGCATTTAAGTGTTTGGCCCTTTAATTCAGAGCTCTTAGTAGATGAAAATATGTTCATCTCTTACCTCCTCTAGTGATAATTATAATTGTATTGTTGGATCACATCTCTTGACTCTTGTGTAATTTAGCTCTGTCAGCATTAATCTCTTGGCTGTTCACATCAGTGGAACTAAATGTCTGCTTAATATTATGTAGGTTAGGTGCTTGTCATCCTAGTTGGGAAAAAACAATGAAGAAATTTACTGTGGTGTTAGGCAAATGTATTATGAGGGCATCAGGTTCAATATCTGAACATCGAAACTATGTATAGGGAAATCATATTTGGATATAGATTTTTACTTTCTTCAAATAAAGGATTAGTGTTGGCTTTGCTTATTAAATATCCATAGGTAATGTTTCCCTATTTTTTCCAACCAATATTATTATTGTTGTTTGTTGTACAGTATTTTTAACAGGAAATAGCTGTGGATCATCAAGTAAGAGAGAAATGCATTTTATAATGCAGATTTACATTTTCCTTTCAGTATGTGATGATAGGGACATTTATCTGGGTGTAGGAACAATCTGACAAGTGTGAGAGATAACTGCTTGATATAAGGTAACTACTGAAAGAAAAGAAACTTTTTGATAAAGACATCTTAGAATTGATAAGTAAAGTTTAGAGAACATAACTATCTGCTATCATGTATCATGTTATTACCTTTATATTGATCTAGATCTTTTGTATGGATAGCAAAGCATTGACAAAGGAGGACTAAAGTAGACATTTATATAATGCACTTTTAGCTGCAGTGTTATCTTTACATCAAGGACTAGTTAGCAGGCAAAGGATTCATATTTCATTAAAATACTGATAGTATTCTTTATAGAATCTGAAAATTTAAACACCATGCAGTGCTTTGGAATTTTAAATGAATGGTTTTCATTTATATTACATTTTAATTTAGTTAGTCAAACACATTTGTTAGACATAATTATGAGCTGAGCCTTGAACTAGACGTTATGGCTGACAATAAGGTAGCAAGGTGTGTCTCTTGCCTGAGAGAGAAAATATATTGGGGAATGCAAAAATGTGCTGTGCACAGGAAAAGATTTAAAACTTAGTAAGAGAACATACAAATAAATAGTATTTATATGTCAGTGAAATCCAAATATCTGCCAGTCTCCTGGAGTCCATTCTTTCTTTTCTCCCCATCACATGCTGAAATAAGCCATGCTAGCTTTCCTTTGCTTTCCTGATCAGACTTAGGCTTTAGGCCTTTTGCACTCACCTGTCCATTTGCTGGGACATTTTCTGCTGATTTTCCCATAGCTGGTAACTCTCCCTCCCTTCACCCATCCATAGCTGCTAACTGCTTGATATTCAAGTCTCATCTTCTTAGAGAAGTCTTCTGTGTACAAGTAGTTTAAAGACAGCATTTTAGTAGACTATTCATCTATTTATGTATTGTCTTTCTTCACTTAGATTCTTCCCCAGTACATAATGAACTCTCAATAAATATTGAACAAATGAATCAACAGAAAAGACAAATGAAGAACTAAAAGTAGAAACAGTTAATATATTTCAATGAGGCTTCCTGGGGGGTCACTTTTTATTTTTATTTATTTATTTGACAGAGTGTCACTCTGTGGTTCAGGCTGGAGTGCAGTGGCGTGATCACAGCTCAGTGCAGCCTCAACCTCCTGTGCTCAAGTGATCTTCCCACCTCAGTCTCTAGAGTAGCTGGGGCTACAGGTCCATGCCACCAAGCCAGGCTAATTTTTAAATTGTTTCTAGTGATAGGGTTTCAGTATGTTACCGAGACTGAGATTGAATTCCTTGGCTCAGGCAATCCTCCCAAGGCCACTTTTAAAATCTGTTTTTGATGAAAAGAGAAGTGATACTCTTCTTCTTTACCCAAAAAGAAAATATAGGTAATAGCATAATACGAACAGAACAAGAGATAGTGAGCATAGTATAGAAAGTGTACTGTGACTTCTAGAAAAACATCTACGTCTATTCTTTGCATTGCATAGAATTGTAATGTGAACTGAAATGTAGTCAAATTGGTGAGAATGTAGGGTGTTAAGTTTGTAAAGAGGCTGAAAGGCCAAAAGAAGAGGCTTGGACATGCTACAGTAAGACATGGGATCTGTGTTGTTTCTTGAGCAGAAAATCCTATGATTAAATAAGCCATTCTATATTGGGTCAAAGACAACCTTTCAAAGGTGGCCTACAAAGGCTCATTTACTTTTGTACTTAAGAAATAGCACCAGAGGTTGCATTCACACAGAAGAAGGAGCCTCTTTTAAATGCAAATACTCATAATTTAAGCTTTTAACTTTAATTATCAATTAAATCCTTGCAGGGTTTAGTTGACTGTTGAAAGCAAAATACTAAGATGTGTAGATATCTGGGGTGATGGGTTTAAATGTCAATGGGAGGAGTAAGAATACCAGCAGAAAAGAAAGCTCCACTAACAGTAGAGACACAAAGATTGCCAGATTATAATTTTCCTAAAGCTTGCTTTGGCTATTACTTAAAAATCTTCTTACCTAATAATTTTTATTCTAAAAGCAATAGGTAGGATGGTTTATAAATGGGGATGTCAATAGAGCAGCCAGTTATCAGGATAACATAAGATCCTAAGGAAATACACACCTAATTAATGAAATAGCAAACAAATGGAAAAGAAACAATATGTTTGAATACATAATCAGCTATACTTGGTGATGGAGATTACAGAGAAGGGAATAACACAATTTTAGAAGAGAAAGAGGCCTCAGCAGTGGGTGAGCTAAAGCCTGTAACAAATGCCAATGTCAACTTTACAACATCCTGATAAACTGAGTAAGTTATCTCGCTCTACCTGACCATTGAAGGGAGAAGGATCTCAGCGAATGAGATTGCGAGGGTCGTTAGGTGGGGAGGAGGTGAGGGTAGCTGGGAGAGGTAGGTGGCTTGGGTTGAGGAAGGCGGTGTTTCTTCTTTCTTTCTTTCTTTCTTTCTTTCTTTCTTCCTCCTTCCTTCCTTCCTTCCTTCCTTCCTTCCTTCCTTCCTTCCTTCCTTCCGTCCTTCCTTCCTTTCTTCCTTCCTTCCTTTTCCTCCTCCCTCCCTCCCTCCCCCCTATTCTTTCTTTCTTTCTTTCTTTCTTTTCTTTCTTTCTTTCGTCTTCTTTCTTTCTTCTTTCTTTCTTCTTTCTTTCTTTCTTCTTTCTTTCTCTTTTTTTCTTCCTTCCTTCCTTCCTTCCTCCTTCCTTCCTTCCTCCTCCTTCCTTCCTTCCCTTCCTTCCTTCCTTCCTTCCTTCTTCTTCTTTCTTTCTTTCTTTCTTTCTTTTTTTTCTTTCTTTCTTTCTTTCTTTCTTTCTTTCTTTCTTTCTTTCTCTTTCTCTCTTTCTCTCTTTCTTTCTTTCTGTCTCTCTCTCTCTTTCTTTCTTTTTCTTGAGATTTTGAGACATGGTCTTGCTCTATCACCCCGGGTGGTGTGCAGTGGTGCGATCATAGCTCACTGCATTCTGGATCTCCCTGACACAAGTAATCCTCCTCCTGAGTAGCTGGGACTATAGGTGCACCACGATGTCCAGCTAATTTTTTTGATTTTTAGTGGAAATGAGGTCTCACTATGTTTCCCATACTGGTCTTGAACTCCTGAGCTCAAGAGATCCTCCCGCCTGGGCCTCCCAAAGTTCTGGGATTACACGTGTGAGCCAGTGTGCCCAGATGGAAGAGAGCTTTTTTTAAGTCTAACTATTATGCCCTTTCTTCTGTTTGGCCAAAATTTTCTATTATTGAATTCAGAAGTGAAAGGAATGAATTTAATCCGTCTTGTATTTGGTTAGCTTTTATTAAATATTTTAAGGTTCTGATGTTGTTCTCATCTTTTCCATGTGAGACCATATGCTCTCTTTCCTTCTTCATTTGTTCTGGACTTTTGAATCCTTCAGCCCTGTGGCTGTTTTTTCTGGGGCCTTCTAGGTGATCCATGATCTTTTTAAACGTTGGGACACATGATTCTACAGAGTCTTTGGGTAGCAAAAGACCAAATCAGAGTGACATGCTCTCATTGGTTCTGGTTACTCTAATTAACACTTATTAATTTTACTGTGTTTTATTTCTGTGGGTTTTTTTTTTAATTTAAAAGTTTTTTTGGACTACTAATTCCATATTTGTTTTGTCTGAAAAAAGGAAAGGAATGTTAGATCTAAAGATCTGACTGATAAGCTTATGATGGATATGGCAAGTCTCAAATGTGGCTGGTATATTCAATGGCATACACCAAGAAATAGGCTACCATTGAATTCCTAAATTGCAGGAATCTGAAGAAAACTAGATTTTTTTCCCATGGACTTTGTATTTTCCTCTCCCTGAGAGTTGTGAAATGGACAATTTAAATGATGAATGGAAGCAAGTGCAGTTTAATGAAAAAACATAAAAATATGTAAATAAGAAACAAATCTAAGTGAGCATAGAGGCATAGAATTAATATGATGTGATGTGTGTGTGTGTGTGTGTGTGTGTGTGTGTGTGTGATTACATACACAGGTCCTTGCAGTGTTTTCATTTCTGGTCACCACCTTAGCAAACTAATCAATGAGGCATGAACTGCTATCTGCAATGAAAGAAATGAAAAATAAACCAGAGACAATCCCTCAGTTAAAAGGTTATTCTGTGTGATAAAAGCTATTTTGTTAATTTATTTACTTACTGGTACAGTGAGATAAAGTGAAAGTACAATTAGGCATTTCTTGTTGAAAGAATTTTAAAGGGCAATGATGACTTAATATTCTGTATTATTTGACTGATATTTAAAGTAATTTTTAAACTAAAATTTTTTGTAGGACACAAAATTGTATATTATTTTGCTTTAGTTTATTTTATATTTTGAATTTTGTAGATGTGTACATAATATAATTGATTATTCAGTAAAAATGAATATAAAATCTTCTTTGGATGAATCCTTAGCATTAGATGTCTTAATTTAATGAGGGATGGAAATTTTTTTGGAAAGGTTATTCCTGTATTGTAATATTTTCAGTTAATTATATACATGATGTATACTTTAAAAAAATAGTTTATTACCTAAGGCATGCAAGGCTTAAAACCTAGATGACAGGTTGATAGTTGCAGCAAACCACCATGGCACATGTATACCTATGTAACAAACCTGCACACATATCCCAGAACTTAAAGTAAAATAAAAATAAATTAAATTTTTAAAATAATTCACTTGTTCCTTCTTCAGCTGATTCATCCAGCAAACAGTAATACTTTTATCCTTGTTACCAGACCATTGAATTCTGGCAAAAAAGGGATATATAGAACATAGTTGCTGCATTTAAAGGCTTTGTTGGCAGACTAAAATAATACAGAAATTATTATGTTAATAGAAAGATTAATATGATACTATGGTATTCCATGATACAATAGAAGTAAAAGGTGAGCACTTGGGAAGATTAGGGAAGAAGTTGGTGAGAATTGGTGTAGGGCTTCTACATACAACTGAAGGAACGGGCATTTCAGGAAGAAAGATTGGATCTGTAAAGCATGAATATGTGAAAGTAATTAGGTTTCAACTACAGAGTGAGGGTAGGAAAGTTATGAGAAATTACAGCCGAAAGGAATTGAGGTGCTAGATTTTGAAGGGTCTTGTATGCTAAAATAAGAAATTTGGTGAATATTTGGATTTGCAGAAGGCACTGAAAGTGCTATAATGTTATTTCTATATAGAACACTTAGGTCAGTATTAAACACTACAGAAAGCGAGGAGGACCTGAGATAAGGCAGGAGCAATGTGAATGAAGAAGAGAGTGAGTTGGAAGATGTATCATAGGCAGAATCAATAGAAGATGATGATTATTAAGCTAAGAAGTGGAAAGTACATTGAAAAAGAGGGAAGGATTGGGAAGACTCTCTGGGCTCTGGTTTTAGGGGTTGGATGGATGGTGGTTTATTTTCAGAGATATGTAATGCAATAGGTAATGAGGTGCAGGCTTAAGGTAGAAGATAAGAAGTTTACATCAGACATGTTGAATTTGAGGCACTTGTGAAACGTTCAGATATCACTTACCCCTCTAGAAAGATGGATTTGGAACTCAAGAGAAAAAGGAAAACATTATTTGTGTATTCCCAGATGTTTATTTTAATAATTGATAAACTAAAGATCAATTTAATTTCTAAGCTGATCTGAAATTATTTGAGGGGTATAAATTTTTCAGTCTCTAAACTAGAGCTTTTGTTATATTTTTTTTAGGGGAAACAACCGAAGAAAATTATTTTTCAGAACCCACTAATTATCCCCCTAGACTGAAAGTTCTCTTTTTATTTACATAAAAGACATATCTCATTCTCATCGGAAATATTCTGCGTTAATATACTCTGTGTTCACCAATAGACAGCTATTGAAATTAGCTATTTTAATAGATATCAAAAACTGTTAAAATTTCTGTTGAATACCTTTACTCAGAGAAATCAGGCAGGGCAGGAGGAAGAATAGTGACACTGAGATAGAAATGAGATTAAGATAATGGCACAAATATAGGAAACTGCCTTCTTAGATTGGAAGAATGTACCCTGAACAGCGCAGCATACAAACAGCCATATTTTTCCTTTGTGCTTATTGTTCACGTTCTTCTTATTAAATGTTCTGTGCTAATATTAGCTTCTTTGACTATTTTATTTCGGGTTTTTAAGTTTTATTGGCTCTAGCACCTCTTGAGGGTGTTGGGGAAGGGAAGATGTGGATTCCAAAAGGTTAAGTGACTTGTCAAGGTCACACATCTAATAAGTGGCAGCTTCTGTCTTTTGATCCATGGCAAAGTGACCTTTTGTCTCTACTATTCAGAGGCACCATGGTATAATGAAATAAGTACAGGCTTTGAAGTCAGAGATACATGGATCTGACATAAAGATCTAAAATTTATGAGTCATGCTGTTGGGCCAGTCAGCTCAAATTTCCTCATCTGAGAGATGGAGATAATAATATCTGCCTAAAACGGTTGTTGGAATTTAAATGAGATAGATATTTTACTTACCTTTTAGTAGATGTTCTGTATATGTTAGCTTTCTCTTTTCTCTCAGTAAAGTCACAACCTTAACTCCTTGTTCCCAAACTTGGAAAAAGAGAATCAGTGAAGCCACTATGAAGAGCTCAAAGGGTAGACCAATACTCTCTCTGCCTGTTTTCTTTCTTGGCTTCATAATCTTCTTTCCATCCTTTCTATTTTAAAATACTTTTTTTTTTTTTTTTTTTTGAGACGGAGTCTTGCTCTGTCGCCAAGGCTGGAGTGCAGTGGCCGGATCTCAGCTCACTGCAAGCTCCGCCTCCCGGGTTCACGCCATTCTCCTGCCTCAGCCTCCCGAGTAGCTGGGACTACAGGCGCCTGCCACCACGCCCGGCTAGTTGTTTGTATTTTTAGTAGAGACGGAGTTTCACCATGTTAGCCAGGATGGTCTCGATCTCCTGACCTCGTGATCCGCCCGTCTCGGCCTCCCAAAGTGCTGGGATTACAGGCTTGAGCCACCTTGCCAGCCTAAAATACATTTTTTAAAAATCTCCCTTATTGATGCCCGAAATATTCTAAACATTGATAGGTTTCTTTAAAGTCAAGTTAGCATTTAACCTGCACTTTCAGTAATATTTTTTATATCACTGCTTGGAAAGTCAGTTCAAGAACTGGATAAAAATATGAATCCTATATTTTCATAAGAAATCTTTAGTAAATGTAATAAAATTCAACAGATCTCTTATTTTTTTTTGTTTAGTCCTCCCATCTCTAAAATGTGTATAATACTGTATGTAATCATACACCAACATAAGCCTACACCTATAGAAATGAATTTCAACTAATAACTAACCTACTCAAGTTAAAGTATGAAAAGAAGTTGTTGCTATAAACATGGTAGTTTTCCAAAAGGATTCTTTTTATTTTGTAATTCTGGAAAATTATTATTTTAAGGACAACTATTGATACAGTGGCCCATGTCCTGTTTTTTTGTGTTTTGTTTTTTTGAATTGTCCTCGTTTCTTCATTCAGTTAATATTTTGAGCTCCTTTTTATATGAGGGGTAAAATTCGAATTTCTTCCTATTGGTATGTTGAGGCCTAGTGTTGCCATAACAAAGATCTTACCCACACGATCCAATTCTCCTATCAGAACCACTGAAACAGTTTCTATGAAAGTGTACCATGAAATAACCCATATGAAATAATATTCAGGAAGATATAACTGAGCATCTACTTGTGCACAGTTGACATTTTGAAGTAATTAATAATAGTTAATATGTGATAAATATGATATTCAAGTATCTGTAGAGACATTTTAAGAGAGCTTCAAGTAAATGATAGAATAATTTTGCTTACCATTATTTTATCTTTACTAATTTTTTCTTAATATTGTAGTTGAACATAAGAAGTTGTAAAATGGCTGAATCTGAAGTATTTCTGTAATACTTATTTATGATTATTAGAAATTATATTCGTCTAATTTTTCTGGATGTGGTCATTCTCTTTTAAAATTTTGCTTGTAGTATTACAAATTCTTGAAAACTGGGTTTGAAACAAAAATCTAATATCCCTTTGAATGAAGAAGATGGGAATGATGCTACTACAATTTAGCTAATACATTATTTGTCATGCTGCAATTGCAGAATAACAAATATTTTATTTTGTAACTTTAATCAATTGTGTCTTCATACTTTTATTGCCTGAAGAAGTATATGAACAAAATTTCGTACACAGTGTTACCTTTTAAGACAGATCACCATGAGAATTTAATAAAATGACTAAATTAAATGTAAGATTATCTAAATCTATAATGATTTAAATCATCTGTTTTTAAATAATGCATCCAGAAGCTTTTTTTGTGGGATTAGACCTTATCTGCAAATAAACTTTAGTAGTGATATAAGAGAACAATAATATATTTCTGTAGTCTACCATTTAGTTCATGTTTTATGCACGTTTAGACCATTGAATCTCTGAAAATCTCTGAAACAATAGAAATAAATTCTTTACTAGAAATAGCTTGCTTTTGCCTTGGCTTTGTGGCAAAATGACATTAGGGAACATATATGGTTGTTGTTGAACCTGATTGCTTTTGCAGCCCTTGGGTTGATAGTATCAGGTTCCAGCCTGCCCTGCTAGGTCAACGGGGACCCAGGGCTTTAAAGAGAAAAGTTCAGGGAAAGTTCACTTCTATTGTTTTACCATGGTTACAAAACAGAAAGAAAAAAAAAAAGAAGAAGAAGAAAAGAAGAAATCTTGGGCTTATGACCCCTTGCTGCCATGGGCCCATTACTGGCTTCTTTTTGTTTTTGTCAATTAAACATTGCATCAGAGAAAATTAAAACTTACAGTAATCTATAAAGGAATAGAAGTCAAAGTATATACTCTATTATCACTTGTAGGCCATCCTCAGACATATTCAGTGACTGCCAGAGTCTTTGCTGTAAGTGTTTAGTTTAATTTCATTTTAAATGTTATTTAAATCTTCCCTTAGTGAAATATGAAAAGTTTGTTTATTGATTTTTTTTGGGGGGGTAAAGGGAATAGTTTATTAAAAATCATTTAACTTTGACTAAATAGGTTGAAATAAGTATTTATTTTAAATTAAAGGGGGGAAATGTAAACTATAGCAACATTTTCACTAAAAAATTTTTGTTTACCTTAAATGGCAAGAAGTTGTGATATATAATAGGCCAGCATGTCCTTACTTGGAACAACCTCTAAGTGTTTTCTGAATACAGCTAAAATTTCAAACCAATTTAAAATCCTCAAGTTTAGACTATAACCTAAACTTGCAGAAATGTTTGTTCTAAAAACATTTGCCAAGTGTTTGTTCTAAGGAAGGTCAATGCAATGTAGTTTATTTCACATTTTGTCCTCTGAGCCTATAAAATCATATAGCTAAAGCAATATAGCTGAAGTTTTTCTTCTTATTTTTAAAATATTACTGATACCTATAATATGTAGTGTTATCTATATACCCCAGACATCATCATTGCTGGATATTTCAATTTAATTTTTGTCCACATTTTATTTTTAACCTGAATTTATATTCAAAAAAAGATTTCCAGATTGAAGTTCTAAGAAAAAAAGATTTAATTTCAGAAAAAAATATGATTTAAGAATATATATCCAAATGAATTAAAAGAAATCTAGATATTTTTTCAGTGAAGACATTATGGGTCATTTTAGAATTTCTATTATTATACTAAAAATCATGTATCATTTTTTATTTGTCATGCATTCCAATGCTTGGCTTCCAGAGATGAGAAGTGAAGTGGGGATTACGTAGAACCAAGATGACAGAGTAAGATGAATCTTTGTAACTCTTTGGAACGACATTAGCTATGTTATATGCTCATTTGTTTATTGATCCTTTGCTGTTTTGATTAACATATTTTCCTTGAAGTCACCTGTGTCAAGCATAGAACTGAACTTTCTCATGATCTAGATAGAATGTAATAAAAGAGAAGGGAGGTATTTAAGTATCTATTTAAATGAGTCAGACAATGTAGCAAGTATCAAAAACATTCCTCATATAACTTTTATCATATCATTTATAGTAACCAACAATAACATTCACTCTAGTTTTCTCATAAATACCTGCTATTTCCAATATCACACTGAAATGACAAAAATTTAAATGGTCCCCATATTGCTTATTCTTTTAACATGTGAAGAGTAGATTTTTAAAAAAATTAACTCTGGTTACATTACAAATGATTATTTTAATCTGTCATCCACACCATTTCAGTGTGGTTTGCTCATATGTTAAAATGGGAAATATTTAATGTGTAGAATGTTTAACATTGCTCATGATCACTTCTGAATAAAAAGGACTGCTTAAGTAAGCGAATCAGGTAGCAGATAAAAAGCAGCTTATGACTTATGAATTCAAAGGTCATCTAGTCCTTCACCTGCCTGCAGACAGGACTTACCTCAACTATTCAAGATAAATGGCTCTCTCTCAGATGTTAAAAACCTTCAAGAGAAGAGTCTGTGGAGACCTTCCCTGATAACCTATTCTAATGTTTAACTGCTCTAATGAGAGGAAGAACTGTTTTTTCATATCTCATCTATATCCCTCCTGTTGCAGTTTAAGTGTTGATACTTATTTTTAATGTTATTTTCATGCTCTTTATTACTGTGTATTCTGAATTTATTATTGGCCAGATTTTCCCAGTGCATGAAGTGTTAGAAATAAATTTCATGCATTTTTCAAGGATCCAGCCTAGTGTATGACCTAAATGTGTATTACTTAACTTCAATGGCTTTGCAATCATGTTTTCTTTCTACTTAGAACCATTTCTTCCATCAATAAAGAGACATAATTATTTACTTTTATATGGAATAACTGACTAGGGTATTGTTTGATCCATTCATGCCCCAGTGAACTAAACAGTTCTAATATGAATTGGTTAAGTAATATTTAATTTTTCTAACATTTACCCCAGAAGTCAACTTCAAAGTGTCTTCCAAAAGGGAATTCCTCAAAGACTATCAAGCCCTAATACAATTTTTAAGTAAATTTCTTTGCTTTGCAGATGTTCCACTGAATTCATTTCTTCTGTTATTTTATGTAAGAATTTTTTAATAAAGAGGGAAGAAAGGAAATGTTGGAAGATTTTTAGGTAGGCTGTCATGTGTTTTCCTACCTAGCCACCTCCAAAATGATATTTATTCAAATCTTATTTTGTCTTTTAATTTGTCAATATCTTTCAAATAGAAGCAGTTCAAACATCTAAATTCCTTAGAAGATCCTTTATGATAGCTCTTGTTCACTTTTCCATCCAGTCTAGATTTCTGCCATTATCTTCTATGTAACACTCTCCTCCTGTTCATTACACACACACACACACACCCCTCATATTTGAAACTCACTTTTAGGTCCCATAAAATTCTAGTTCTCATTAATCTCTAGGGCCTTCTATGATCCTCTCCCTACCCCTCTCCACATTCCCATTTGCACAGCACCTTTCTTTAAAATTTGGCAAAGATGAAAAGTCCTTGAGATGGAATCTGAAGGGAAATGTAATTTTCTTTATACAAATCAATCAATTTGTTAACTTATTTACACAGTATTATTTCAAAGTCAAGTCTTATGACATTTTGAAGTCAGGAATTATCTTTTTCTTTCTTTTCTCTCCCTCTTCAGACAAATAAAGTTCTAGACTCTATTGCCCATAAGTAGACTACTTATAATCACATTTAGATGCAAGATAGTCATAAAATTACAAAAAATACATGTGTAAGCCTAGACAACATGGTGAAACCCCATCTTTACAAAAAAATACAAAAATTAGCCAGGCATGGTGGTGCAAACTTGTAGTCTCAGCTACTAGGGAGGTAAAAGTGGAAGGATCGATTGAGCCCAGAAATTCGAGGCTGTAGTGAGCCATGATCACGCCACTCCACCACTGCACTTTGCCCTTTGAGGCAGAGCAAAACCCTGTGTCAAATACATATGTATGTGTATATTGATTTACTTATACAGTAATGTCCCCTTATCTGCAGGGTATACATTTCCAGATCTTCAGTGGATTACTGAAACGGTGGACAGTACCCAACCCTCTATATACTATGCTTTTTTCTATATGTGCATACTTATGATAAAATTTAACTTATAAATTAGGCAAAGGAGGAGATTAGCAATGACTGATGATGAAATAGAGCAATTATATCAATATGCCAGCATCACTACTCTGGCCTTTTCAGATCATTATTAAATAAAATAAGGATTACTTGAGAACAAGAACTGTGATACTGCCACAGTTCATCTGGTAACCGCAAGATTTAGTTACTAAGTGCCTAAACAGTGGGTGTACACAGAGTATACAGCCTGTATACTCTGGAAAATGGACAATTCACATCTCAGCGGGACAAAGCAGGACAGCGCAAGATTTTATCACAGTACTCAGAATGGCACACAATTTAAAACTGTGACATGTTTATTTCTGGAAGTTTCTATTTAATGTTTTTGGACTGTGGTTGACAGGGGTAACTGAAACTGCCAAGAGCAAAACCATGGATAATAGGGGACTACTGTATATATAACATGTTTTATTAATCAAGGGAAAATTTTATATATTTCTGTGATTAATTGATATTTTTAAAAAGTACATATATAAGTTAAGTTTGGCTATGAAGAAGCTAAATCATTTAAAAAATACTTGGAAACCCTGAGAAAACTTATTGACAAAGTAATAATCATAAGCACTATTTTAAGAACATTTAGATAATACTTGGATGTAGAAAAGTTGGTAACAAACAATACTTGGAAAATGCTAGCTTGCTTATTTGAATGTCTTGCAAACCCTATTACATTATAAGAATCACTGTATGCTATTTAAATCTTCAACAAGGATCATTTTACAGTTATTACACTTAGATATAATATTCTTCATAATATATTATATGTTAGTATATTCTTCAGTTAGTATATTCTTCAATAAACGGTATTGATGAGATTGGATACAAGAAAGGGTAGCAGTTTGATATGGGAAACACCAGAAAACTTCTATTCAAATATTTTATTAAACAGTTTTCAACTAAACATTTTAGCCCAAAATAAAACATGCAATCTCTTTCTCCAGATCTATATTTGAAAAAATGAAATTACGTTGATTTCAGAGAATCTTCTCTTTAAAAGAATAATTTATTCAGTTAATAGGGGCATATTCCTATTTTGAAGGAATTAAGTTGAGAAGTGAAAAACTTAATAAATGAACTGCTTTGATTCAATCAAGTCAACCTTATTTTTAATACCAGCATTTAATTTGACTATATGGTTTGCTTGTTGATTGCTTTGTTGTTATAGATCGAGGCACAGGAATAAGCCATGCAGAAGAGACTATATATTTCAAATGCACCCTTAATCAGGATTTTTATTTTGTTTTCACTTTTTTTTTCATTTTTGGTTTTGGTGAAAATCCCGTTTGTTTGTGTTTTGCTGTAAATCTCAAGTGCTTCGTTTTAATTTATAGGTGATTACTAGCCTTTGGAAAAAGAATTTAGATTGCTCACCAAGTATATTATTATGCTTTTTCATTTCAGTGGGCCTGGTGAAACTTTCTTATGAGCTCTCTTTCCAAGATAAAAGCCAAATAGTGGGAGGTGTTTTTGAAACACTATGCCCTTGAGAATGGCTCGCTTACCCATCTCTTCATCCTCCCTTTCATTGTTCTCCTACAGCCTGTTATTTTTAAATCTCTATTTCTGCCATTATCTTCTATGAAAGATGCCACCCTCTAGTCTTTTACTACAACTTTACATTTACACCAATTTACATTTCATTCCATTTCCTTGCTTAAAGTTATTACTTTTCTTATAAATAAAGTCTAGGTAGGCTTTTAAGGCCCTTGGAAATCTGATTACAAATTATCATTTCTTAATCTCATCTTCTCTAGATGTAAGAGCCTAATTATTATGTCTAAGCAAATATTATGTCATGCCTTTGTTCTGCTTCTGTTCTCTGGAATTATTTGCCTCTCCTTACTTTCTTTCCACTTGCCAAATTCCAGTTCACTTTCATGACCCAATTATTCGGGGAGGCTCAGTGCTACTCTTGCCCCAAAGCCCACCATCTGCATTTGGGTGCCATGTACACAGGCTCACTTTCAGGACAAGCCCAGTGCAAAATACAAACATAGGGTCTGTTATTTTAAAATGGCAAGAATTCAAGATGCTGACAGCAGAGCATTAAATCCAGCATAAGATTCTCTTCCAAGCATGTGACTTGTGCAACTGCCTAGGTTGCATGCCCTGGCGAGACTTCCTCAAGAAATGCTCCCAGAGCATGTAGTTCACATCTTTATTATGCTGCATTTACACAGCATGCTTACTCCATGTGTATGTATGTGCCTCTCACCCCAAGAGCTTGCAAGTTCCACGAGGGGACAGACCTGTCTTAATGTTCTTCCAAGTTCTTGAACCTAGTCAATTTCCTCACGGGGAGAGATACTCACAACTGTATCGAACTAAATGTGAAGATGACTATGGGAAATAAAAACATTCAAATGTGTGTGTATTTCAAAGACTTTAATATGAAATAATTTGGGAAATAAAGTTTTTAGATATCTTAAAATGAAAATCATAGTTTATCAATAAGGTCTTTAAAACAGTTTAAATAGCCACAGTAAACTCTTACTGTACTGAGGCAGATTCGTTATAAATGTGAGAATTGAGATGGAAACAGAGTTCAAAGAATCATTCTACGACATACAGTGTTAAGTTGACTTTAATATGAGAATTAATGCCTTTTGACATTTTTCAACTTTATATAATGCTTCAAATAAGAATGCATATTTTGGCCTGAAAAATAGATACAGAATAAAATTGTGTAGTGAAAAAAAATTTACCACAAGCAAATAGAATTATTCTGAAAGAATCTGGGTGAGTGAAATTATCAAGAAAACATTATAGTTCATATTTGTGAAGAAATCAATTTTATTTTTGTATGAAGCCAGTGCTTAAAAAGTATGGAATATGTCCAAGTAATCACATCACATGTTTTTGCTAAATTTCAGATAATTAAAAATAAATACCAGACAAATTGGAAAATTATGTTTCACTGTTTTAATTATTTCTGAATATTTGTAAATACGCTATCTCTGTTGGAATTTCAATTAAGCAGGCTGTTATTAAAAATACATCTCAGTTATTATAAAAATATAAATATGTTATCAAATAGATTTCAATTAATACTAAATTCTTAAATGGACAAAAGGCTAATAATGTTTTAATTAATATAAGGATTAATAATATAATTAATAATATAAGTTTTTACCCCTTTTGTTGTCCTGATTCTTTATAGAATTTCAAGGAAGTTGTATATAGTAAAATGCCACTTAAAAACTCTAAAACGATATAGGGTTCTATTGTGAGTTCTGTAACATTCGCATTAGAAAATATCCTATTCTGACTGAATTTTTATATAACTTGAAGCTGGTGGTAAAGTTAGAGAATATTTATGATGACAAAGCTTTGATCACTAGATTTCTTGATTGATAAGAAAAAAGGATCTGATAGTTTCTAACAAGAAAAATAAATAAATAAATATATGCTATTGTACAAGGGTACAAGAGAGAAAGAATATAAACTGAAGATTGATTGTTGAACAAGTGTGCTATGAAGAAAAGGGAAAAGGAGATATGAATAGAGAAGTACACTTACAGAATTTCTATGAGCCATATTATAATTACTAATTGTTTTAATGGAGACTTCATGGCATTCTCAAAGGAGATGAGACTTGATTTATTTGATTCTACAAAAAACAGACTTTTCATATAGAGATCAAAGTGGTAATTCCAAAGTCTTTTGGCTCTTTAACATCAGAAAATAACTTTTCCCAAGTTTTGGCTATGGAAGGACTGGAGGAGTAACTTTGGTAGCTAACGAATTGCCTATCTGCCTATGCCTTCATTGATAGGCTTGAGCAGTGTGAATTCAATGAAGAATACAAATCCATAAAACATTTTTTGAATAAATTCATTTTTAATGATGTTTAATGATTTTTTAATGATGAGTTCTAAATGATGTTAAACCACTGTCTTCCATACACTTCAGCAGTCCTTATCTACTTAGAAGCAAGTGCTCATTTGAAGATAGGTTAGTTTCTTCAAATGAAGCCCAGTGTGCTGAGAATTGTAGCCACAAGAGAATTTCGGTCCCTAAATGTTGCTTTAGGGCATTTTCTAGTTTCTGGTTGTGGACTTTATTCTTTTTCCCAACCCCAGAGTTATTGAATAAAGAAAGATAATTTTTTTTTTTTTTTTTTTTGAGACGGAGTCTTGCTCTGTCCCCAGGCTGGAGGGCAGTGGCGCGATCTCGGCTCACTGCAAGCTCCACCTCCTGGGTTCACGCCATTCTCCTGCCTCAGCTTCCCAAGTAGCTGGGACTACAGGCGCCCGCCACCACATCCGGCTAATATTTTTGTATTTTTAGTAGAGATGGGATTTCACCGTGTTAGCCAGGATGGTCTCGATCTCCTGACCTAGTGATCCGCCCGCCTCGGTCTCCCAAAGTGCTGGGATTACAGGCCTGAGCCACCACGCCCGGCCAAGATAAAAATCTTAACACGAAATATTATTACTAGAGGAAAACCAAATCCAACATTTATGATGGTTTATCTTGACAATATTCACTCTGTACTTCTTAGCTGTTTGATAATTTTTGGTCCTGTTCTACACCTTATATCTTGAGCAGTATTATCTCCAAACACAATGGATCACTCTTTATATATGTGCTAGGAAATATAGCTTAGTGCTAGTTTCAACATCACTACCATAAAAATATAAATGTAAATTAATAGTCTTTGAATCAAAATGTATCAGAGAAATTACTGCATTGATTTTATTATTGTATTTTGTTTTTGTAAATTATTTTATTTCTTCCAAAATGATTTAGAGGAACTACCTTCAAAGCAGTACAAATATTTCATAAATAATATCTGGCCGATTTCTAGCCAATTGAGCAATTTGTTGCACACACACAATAAGCCACCTCGTATCTTTTAGCAAGAAATAACATTAAGTTTGAATAATGAAGACATTACACAATAAATTAAGACACAATTAAAATTCGCTTTAAATGTTTCTTTGGGGGAGGGGACGCCATACTTCTCATCAAAGAGAAACATTTTCACAGTCCAGAGATCTTTTATTTTTATTTTTTTTTATACCTTTTAAGCCATGAATCCACAGGGAAGAGGTTCCAGCAGCTCAGGCTCCCTGCCATGGGTTCTCATAAAGTGCGCTTCTCTGGGTGGAGCAGGCTGGTGCTTCAGTTGCACCCAGGCACGTTTCTCCTTGGCCTCCTTCTGTTACTGATCATTTTCCTTCACGCATTTCAGGAAGCTATCTCAGCTCTTAGAGTGCTTCATACACTCAATACGCACATTAATTCTCTTGGCAAGAATCTTGCCCTTTACTTGTTTAAAACAATGCCAACAGCATGCTGAGGAGGAACATGGTAGACTCTTCCAGTTTTGCCATGGTAACCCTTATGGGGCATTCCTTTTTGAACAGTACCCATTCCCTTGATGTCTACAATATCACCTTTCTTATAGATTTGCATATTGGTGGCCAAAGGATCAACGCTATGTTTTCTCAAAGGACTAGAGAACATATATCAGGTGTCTCTCTTCTTTCCCTTGGTTTTTCTCATTTTGGTGAATTATTGGAACATGGTGGGTCCGGAAAAAAGGACTGCATTGATCTTTGAAGCAAATAAGCATACTTAAATATACTATATTTTTTAATTAAAATCTGTTTGTCTCTACACTTCCTTATTTGAAGAGATGAAATGTCATCATTAAGTAGTTCGAAACTGAATTTTTATCATTCTATTTTGAACTCGGTAAAATTTTTTCGCACTGTAATAACTTCATTTTAGGCCTGTATTCATATTCTCCCCCAATACTTGGACAGATGGTCTTGGATTATTTGTTAATAATGAGTTACAATCTTTAGTAAGTCAGTGTTTATCAATATATCTGTCTTAACATGCAGACTTCACATAGTTGGTACCATGATTTAAAATCCAACTTTCTCTCCTCTTTTCCTCCCCTAAGGGTAAATGCAGAATTAGCTTGAAGGAGCAGATTTGCTGTGATTAGGGGTCTACTCTTAGTCCTATGCAGGTTCCTTACCCTACTCACAGGGGTTGAAAGCTTTGAGTTTCTTTTCACATAAAGGTTGTTTACTTCTGATGCATTCTATCTGCAGTTGAGCTCTAGTCTACATATGTTCTTCCATTTTAAGTAGTCACAAAAAATAATTATGTTATTTATGATGCATCTTGTGAAGTCAACTTTACCTGCAGAAACAAACAATACCAACATCTCATTGGCTTATGACAACAACCATTTCTTTCTATTTGAGGACTGCTGATCAGGGACCACTCTGCTGAGCTCTGCTATGGTCTGTTCATCCATGTACTCTCATGGAAGGCAACAGAGGCTCAGGAAGGGACAGAACTATGTTGGTCCATGTCAGACTTCTTCCCAGTGATGGTATATGTCACATCTGCTCATATGTCATTGGCCACAGCAAGTCCCATAGCCAAGCCCAAATTAAAAAGTAGGAAAACCTTCTATAACGAAGAAAAGTGATATATTTCATACAGCCATGGCTATATGAAAGCAGGGCAAGGTCAGGGAGAGAATAGCTAATTGTGAACAATACATGGCACTTATTAGTCAAGATGAATTTATTAAATGCCCATTATCCTTTGACTCTGCTAAGATACTATATGACACACAAATAAGAAAATTAGTTCTTATTTAGAAGTAAATTTTTAAAAAGAGAACATTTTAAAAATGATGAAATCCTAGCCAACTACTGCTTTACAATCTAGGTAGAGATGGCAATACATATGTTAGACTATAAGTTGTTAAACAGATATTTGAAAATCCAGTCATATATATTCCTAATTAGTTCCTGAATAAGACTGGCAAGGCTCTTTAATATGATTCTCATATAACCTCTTGAAATGTTATGGTCTAATAATTTTTTCTGTTGTGCAAAATTCTTGTGAATTGATTAAATTGACTTTAGAAGAGATCTATTTTTTTCTCACTAATTTTAAATGAGTAATTTATGGTTAAATCCTTTAAAATAAAATTAACTCTCCATTTGGCAGCATCATTTATGCTGTTGTCAGTACCACCTTTTCCTAACGTAATTATTATCATGTGTTTCTGGAAAGATGTTAGGGTATATTTCAATGCTTTTCTTTCTTTTAATCAGCATTGTTACTTGTCTCAATAAATCTCTATTATTATACAAGTTCAATGCTACCTTTTGCGTGACAATATTTTCTGCTTCAATGTAGAGGAAAAATACATTTAAAGTAATTGCTTTCAGAAGTTTATTGTTTTATAGGACTGTTGTAAGTAAATAGGATGCAAAGCATTTGTTAATGTTTGCTTGTTAAGCTCACTGAAAGTAGATGTTTATACAAGCCCAGAATTACTTTCTTTCTTCCCTGTACCAAAGTACTTCAAGCTAATCAAGGAAATAATTCATTGGTGGCAAACTTTGGAAATTGTTCCCTAAGAAATATAGATTTAAATATGCTGTATGATTTTCATTTTAATTTAGTAAGTTAAAGGGGAAGTTTATATAAAATGATATGCAATTTAGGGTCATTTTAAAGTTGAGAACTGATTTCATATTTTTCAAGTCTTTAGATGTGAATAATTTGAACTTAGTGTATACATTTCTTGTGCCTTGAATAACTTTTAAAACTGGAATGTTTGAATAGAATGGAAAAACATGGAGTTTGCATCATTTTATTTATATATGTGTTAGATACTTTTTTTTTTTTTTTTTTTTTGATAAGAAGAAGAGGAAAAAGAGAAGACAGATAACAGAAACTGAAGTTTTCCCATGCACACGCGGGCATGTGGAGTTGGTATCATGGCACTTAATTTTCAAATAGAAAACTTTATGGTAGTGTTGCAAGAAAGCAGTGGACTAGAAGTTTAGGCTCTCATGTTGAAAAACAACTATGTAATTGAACACTGTAAAACAGTATGGAATTGAACAAACCTTCACCCCTCATCATGAAATCTGAATTTTCTATTACTCTGAATTAATTTACTTTTCTGTTTACTTACCCACATTTTATCATCTCATGCAGGATACTTTCTGATTTTTATTTTCATGTTTCTACCTCACAGAAACCCTATCTGTATTTTAGTTTTAGTCCATGATTTTAGTGTGTATTTTAGATTTCATCTCCAAACCCTAGTTACTTCCTTAAGTACCTCCTACCAATCCCCCTTTTGTTCTATCACTATCTCCCATTTCCTTATTTATTTGATTTTTCTGGATTGCATCTTTGATGTTTAAGTGATTTTCAGTTATATATCTGAACAAGAAATCATCAAATAGAAAATATTTTGTAATAAGATACAGAATTATATGCATCATTCATTATAGGAAAAAACATGGTTACTAAAGTACTACAATTTTTGGAAAACAATTGCATCTAAAGTTACATGTATTAATTATAACTCTGATTGTCACATATTGTATTGAATTATGAAATCTCAGATTTAAATATACTTACCTAAGAAAATGTCTTGATTATGTAGTAATTTAATAACCATTTATAATTATTGACTTCATATAGCTTAGTACATATGTAACCAATTATAAAAAAAGATTTAAATGAATCTGTGTTTTTTAAGTAAAAGCTGTCCTTGCTTGCATATCAGTTAATAACGTTTTGCATCTGCCTTATTTCTGATGTATGCATGCAAATTATAAGTATCTACTTATGCTTTAAGATCAGGGAGGATTGATAAAATTTTATTAGCAAGTCAGATTTTAAATTTAAAAAAGCCAAGTGCTGAATTTGTCTTTTTTATTCTATAATTGGGGAAAGGTTCCTAAAAAATACTTCACTGAAGTTAAAATTCGGAAATCCATGGATTTTGCATTTAACTTATTAAAGGCTAATTTACTTTGAACTTCTCTTAACTAATTAAAAGCTCAGAATCAGGGATGTGGAAAGTTTGGAAACATCAACTTGCATTAATTTTGTTTTCAAATACAAAAATTTTATTGCATACCCTAAATCCATGGGAGGTACGAACATCTTCCTTCTCGCCATATTAGAGTTCTAATATATCTGTGCATTCAAGGCTGTCCAGGTAGTCACAGTGATTTAACTTAACCTATGGCAAGTCCTCAAATGTAACTATTTTAATTAAGATTGCTTATTTCTAACTAAGCTTGCTCTCTCTTGGTGTTTCTTTGTTTGTTTGTTTGTTTGTTTGTTTGTTTGTTTGTTTGTTTTGAGATGGAGGCTTGCTCTGTCACCCAGGCTGGAGTGCAGTCTCAGCTTACTGCAACCTCTGACTCCTGGGTTCAAGCGATTCTGCTGACTCAGCCTCCTGAAGAGCTGAGATTACAGCCACATGTCACCACGCTCGGCTAATTTTTGTATTTTTAGTAGAGACGGGGTTTCACCATGTTAGTCAGGCTGGTCTCGAACTCCTGACCTCGTGATCCGCCCACCTTGGCCTCCCAAGGTGCTGAAATTACAGGCGTGAGCCGCGCCTGGCCAGCTTGCTCTCTTAACAGAAGGAATGGCTCCCAGTTTTTGCTAAGATCAATTTTTTTCATTGTCTTTTCTTATTTCCTGTTCTTAACGCATTTGCTAGCTCCATTGACTTCAGCACATATGGAGGATGCCAGCATGTGTCCAAACTCCGTGTGTCTTGTGTGTATATGTGTATGTATGTGTGCACATGTGTGCACGCACACACACTTTTCACAGACTTTCAGAATGAATTACTCTAGGTGGTCAAGCAAACAGTGACTAGAAAACAACAAAAATGGTACAATTAAAACATGTAATTAACTGTTTTACACAATTCACGTTCAGAAATATAGTTAAATAAGAACAGGAACATTGCTTTTAACATTTTTAATGAAAGTACAAATTTCCATTTTGACATAAAGTGAGACTATAGCAATTTCATATATTTGGCTATAAGATATAGTTGGAAAAGCTGATACAAGTTTTGATATTTCTTTGTTAGTTATGCATTCCTATAAATAAGACTAATATGCACACTCAAGACATCCCTTCAAATATTTCTTCAAACATTATGAAAAGTTTTCTGTGAAGATTGAAAACAAGAGAAATTATTTGGATTGATGCAAGAACATCTTTTCGAGAAAGATTCTCCATTCTTTTTTCATCCTGCTCAGACTGACAGTTTATATACCAGGAGGGTTTTGTTCATAAACTACTCACCACACACCACCCATTCAAGGTAGAGTAAATCTTATCAGTGAACCCAATAAAAGAGTATAGTGCTTTTACTTCAAAGAGGCCATGTCTTCTAGGAAGATATACTACTCTTTGTCATTCAACCAAGGAGGCCTTGAGATTTAATAAAATTCATTGTCGAAGTCTAAAGAAGGAAAAGCTAGTTTTTGAAAAAGTCAGGCTAAATGTTACCAAAAAATAAAATACAATTTTACAATTGACTGATTTGAAGTGTAAGTAAAGAGGAGAGCTTTAAAAATGTAGTTAACAATCTTCATGTCTATATTCATTTTTATCTTTTTTCCTTTAAGAAGTTTTTGACATAATATTCTGGTAAAAATACTGTTTTTGCAATTGTAGCTCCCCTTGGTATACAGGACTTTTGAAAGCTGAATTTGCCCTAAAGTATTTTGGTTTGTGAAAGACAAACAGCCAAGTTATATATAATTGTGAAAAAATCTACCTGTTACAATCCTTATATTCAGTCAGTGTAGAATGGATTTCTAATTATTTGTTTTTTCTTTATACATGCACTTCTAAAATAAAGGTCTTCTGTACATACACAGTTTCCTTCTATCCAACATTTTCAGAGTATTAAATGTTTTAGTTTTTCCTGGTGTGTGAAAAATAATTTTTTTAATGGCACTAAATCTACCTCTGGATCCCCTAGTACCTTCCATGTTTTTCTGATTTAAAAATAAATAAATAGAACCCAAAATCTTGTTCATTGCCAAATATTTAAAGAATTTTAAAAACTAGTAAGAAAGTGAAGATTTAATAACATACAATTGAATCCATAGAGGAAAACACTGATAGCCTATATAAAGTGTGATCATACTGTTGTCTAACCTGTTGTAACACAAAAAATCTACAATGGACAGGTTTTTATATTTTTAAAATCTAGCTTTCTATAATGTTTGTTTTAATGGCCTACTATAATTTCGGTCTAGTATACACTGTAATTTATTCAACCCGACACAATTATATGAGCCTTTAGAGTTTTATTTTTGCATGTTCTCTCTCTCTCTCTCTCATTATTTATTCAGGATGAATTTTTAGATTTATCAATATGAAAGTGTTGGTTTAATGAGTATTCATATTTTAAATTTTGATATAGAGGGCCAAATGTTCTTTGAGAAATATTATCTTCTACTAGTGTACTATCAGTATGTTTTAGCTTTGCCAGAGTGATGGCCAAAGTGTGATATTTTATGTTTGATTTGATTTTTAATTCCTTATGTGCTAGTGAAATTGTAAATCTTTTAATGTTTATTAACCAATTACCTATCTGTATTATTTTTCTATTCATATGTATTTGCCATTTATCATTGGATTTTTCATTTGTTTTATTATTTATTTATTTATTTATTTATTTATCTATTTTTGAGACTGGAGTCTTGCTCTGTTGCCCAGGCTGGAGTGCAGTGGCACAGCTCACTGCAACTTCCACCTCCTGGGTTTAAGCAATTTCCTGCAAAAATTATCCGTCTTTTACATACACATTTTTCTCTTTTGTCACTTTATTTCAACATCAATTTTTCTTAAAAATGTTTTTAATTTGTATGTATATAATTCTATCCATCATTGACTCAGTACTTTCTGGCATTAATGTCATGCTTATAAAGTATTATTCCAAATAATAGATTTTTTACTCATTTGTAATTTGTAACCTCTTTCTAAAATACATAAAATGGGGCTCTATTTCAGCTTTTCAAACAGCTAGCAAATTTTGACACCATTTTTTATAATTAATATAGCCTTCCAATGGTATTATATGCAGTATTTTAGGACTTCCATATATTACCATAAATGTATAAGAAAGCATCTCTGAGTAAAAAATATGCTATTTTAGTTTAAAGGTGGTTTATTTTTGATAATCTAGAATCCTGGATTAAATAATATAATTAAAAATTCCACTTCATTGTAAACGTCTAAATTAAAATTTAAGTACATGTGTCTAGATTTGTAAGCCATGTTTAAAAATTTACATATTTGGGCATAGAATGCTTTGGTTGATAATTTCAAGCTCTATAGATTGCCATAAGTTGAAAAATTTATGGATGATTCTGTTTCCAACCGTATCGTTTTGAAGAGCTAAGACAGATCCAGAATATTCAGTTGGAGACAGAGTAATGCAAAGAAGGCAATAACTCAAAAACCTTCCACTTTATCATCATTATCAAGTTGGTGCCATACACAACACTCTGACAAGTCGGAGTACCAGCCTTTCAGGTCTTTAAATAACTACCAAGACAACGTTGATTCAGATGGCCATAGATCAGCAATGTGTATCCATTCCTTCCTTCACCCAGTCATTCATTTTTTTTTCGTTTAATAAATATTTATTGAGTCCTTACTTTGTGCCAAACGTTGCTCCTTTATAATGGGGATATTCCAGTGAACAAAACATTCAAAATCTCTGCCCTCATGAAATCTGCAACACAGATAGTCACCAATAAACAAGTAGCTATATAGTATTTCTGAACAACACTTAAGATAAAAACACAGTGAGGTGGGAGAAGGGAACTATTAAGTGGACCCAGTGCACTTTGCACAGTGGTTAGAGAAGGTGAGACGTGGGGATGTTTGACTGAAGAGCGTTCTAAGCAGCCGCAACAGCAAATGCAAAGGTGTGGAGACAGGAACATTGAATTCTTTTTAGAGATAATACATACATTTTGAAATAGTAAATATATTCAGAGTTGTGGAATAGAAATTCAGTCTTAAAAGTGAATTTCAATTCAGGCACGGTGATTCATGCCTGTAATCCCAGCACTTTGGGAGGCTGAGGTGGGCGTATCATCTGTGGTTAGGGGTTCGAGATCAGTCTCACCAACATGGTAAATCCCGGTCTCTACTGAAAACACAAAATTAGTCAGGCGTGATGGTGCATGCCTGTAATCCCAGCTACTTGGGAGGCTGAGGCAGGAGAATCATTTGAACCTGGGAGGCAGAGGTTGCAGTAGGCCAAGATTGTGCCATTGCACTCCAGCCTAGGCAGCATGAGTGAAAATCTGTCTCCAAAAAAAAAAAAAAAGTGAATTTCAAAAATTATCTAGATATGGCTATTTACTTCTGATGTAAATTACTTAAGACTGAAACATTTTTATGATCGGCATGGCAATTTAGCATGGACTTTTGCGCAGACAGGCCTGGGCCTATTTCTTTAACAGTCTGTGATTTATTCAAGTTACTTATTCTCTTATTTATTCTCTTATCAGGAGCCATTCCATTCATCTCTAAAATGGGCATAATGATGATAATTATATGATAGAGTTATGGTGGAGATTAAATTATATAATGTGCATCAAAGTGTTCAGCATAGTGTTAATTACGTAGTGAATTCGGTTGTTATTAGATCTCACGATTTCTTCAATAATTTCAACATCCACCTTAGATTTGGAGGTATGTGTGCAGGTCTGTCACATAGGAACACTGGGTGATGCTGAGTTTTGGGGTGAAGATGACCCCGTCACCCAGGCAGTGAGCATAGCACCCAATCGGCATCCCTTAGGCCTCACATCCCTCCCTAGATCTCATTGTATTTCATTCCTATCTTGATAATTACAGCTAAATTAATTTCATGCTAACCTCATAAAAACCTATTAAATTATGAGCACTGTACTTCACATACTATCACTTCCTAACTATGAGTGTCATAGTAGATCACACATTGCCCATCTGTGAAGGCCCTATTTTAGACACTCAATATTTGCTTTGCCTTTTACAATATGATCTACAGTTACCAAACTCACCCCTTTTGGTTGAATTAGTCAAGGCTACTGAACACACACAATTTGCTGCCCTCTGTACTGGACATTGGAGGAGGGCTTTAGAAGAAACAAGCCTTGGTCATTATCTCAAAGGACTTGCAATATAGCTGGGACTAGCATAAGAAACATACTGAATTTATCAAAATGGCCTCACTGATTCTGTGCAGGTGGAGCATTTGTTGAGGCCTGGACACACTCATCATTTCTGCCTTGGAGCCCTTGACCATGTCATTTGAAGATCTTCAATGTATTCTTCTCACTTTCTCTCTGTTAGTTAAAATAATACTCATGCGTGAAGACTCATCTTAAATGCCTTTTTTGTCTTTAGGTTTTCTGAGAGTTTATTCTCTTTTTCCTTTCTCTTTCTAAAGTCACTTAAAGCTTAGTGTCACAGCTATGTATTCTAACAATAAGAAGCCCACTTTTGGAGAGAGGGTTACATTTTGCTGCCTTGTTTCTGCCATGGTATCTAGGATTGGCCTTTGCATGCTGGGGTCACCTAACACATGTCTGTGCACTAATAATGTTGGGAATAGAGGACGCATTTGAGGTGAGTCATCAGATCTAAGGTCCTGGACTGTAAGGGAAGATTGACTAAGACTGAAGCCGTGTTTTAAATATTAGAAAGTCCTCTAACAAACAATGAAATTAAAGATTGACTGAAATATGGAATTCTGTCTTCTGTTTTAAGAAATCAAAATGTCATAGCTGTTGTCTTTCCTAGACTTCTCTCTAATGTAATGTTAGGTACATGTTTAATCAAGAAACAATTTTTCTTCCATTTGAAATAATAAGAAAACTTATACTTTTATTCTTCATAATTCTATGCTTCAATGTATCTTTGCCTCAGTTTCCATGCTTATAAAACGGAAATAATATTTTCATCCCAGAAGTTTCTTGAATTAAATGAAATAATATACATAAAGTGCTCAAAAGAATTCTGGTGCATACACTATGTCATTTCTAAATGTAAACTATTATGCTTTAGTCAGTTTAAACAACACTTTTAAGGCAATATGTTTTTAGTATTTTAAAATATGATTCAGCTATAAATAAATAAGGGAAAATGGGAATTAGGATAATGATTAGGATTTTAAAAGCAACCTCAGCCTAGTATTCCAGGAGGAAAAAATTCCATGATAAAACAGTGTCTATTCAAGCTTGAAAGGACAAATGCCAATGACTTTTCCAACTCTGTGGTTCCGGTAGTTTATATCTTAATTTCTTCTAACATCTAGTATTACGATTAAAAGGTCATTTATTAAAGAAAATGCTTCATCAAGAATTAAATAAAATTCAATTAATGTAAATCATATTAACAGCAATGTTTTGTGCATAGGTATCATCTATGTCAGGTAACAAATTAAGCATGTTGTTAAATCTCTGCAGGCTGGAAACAGGCTTTGTCTGTCTTAACATCACACTTTCATTAGTTCATAGACCTAGAATCCTCACAGGGGCATCAGAAAGTTGTCAGGAGGTCTCTGAATTCTGAAGTTGGTGTCTGAATTTGTGCTTCAAGATTACATTTCTTGGCAGCTCCCCGTGCACTACACAGTGGAGGGGAATGGCAGGTGTGTGTGTGTGTGTGTGTATGTGTGTTTATAGGTTTCCCATACAAATTAGTTGTGTACATTTTCTCCAGAGGTGGCATACAAATAACTTGTCAGTGGAGGGTGAAAACATACATTTTAGGTTGCGTCAACCATCTTGCCTCTGCATTGGTAAGTGGGAAGACAAGATTGTCTGAGTTCTGATTTAATAGATTTTTTAACCCTCATTTGAGACTACATCTCTAAGGAGCAATCATTTAATACAAACATAACTATTTTTCTACTTTTGTGATTTATCTGTGAAGATACTTATACAGTAATCCACTTTATCCATGGGGGATATGTTTCAAGACCTCCCATGGATGCTTGAAAGCGTGATAGTACCTAACCTTATATATGCTGTATTTTTTTCTATACACCCATGCCTACCTAGGCTAAAGTTTACTTTATAAAGTAGACGTAATAAGAGATGAACAACAACAGTAAAATAGAACAAGTATAACCATACACTGCAATAAAAGTTATATGAATGTGGCCTCTCTTTCTCTCATTGAAAGTATCTTCTTGTACCATGCTTATTTTCAGACAACAGTTGACCATGGTAACTGAATTTGAAAAGCAAAACCATGGATAAGAGGGTACTATCATATCAGATTGTTGCATGTACGTGTGTGTATGTGTGTGTATGTGTGTGTAGACTTAGTTACTTTACCAGTAATTTATGGCTATGGCTGCTTTATTATATAAAGATTTATGCACACTTGCTACAGGTTTTTCCTTCTTATTGCTGGTTTGCTATAATTTCTTTACAAAATTTTTCCTTCTTATATCAAAAATCTGTCAATAATTTTGATTAAGATTAAGATAATAAGTGATTACAGAAAAGTGAAATAAAACTCAGTTGAGTAATGAATTTCCATCTTATGAATACAAATCCCTCTTACAATAAAGTATTGAAAGGGAGATGGATTCATTTTTTGTTAGATTCAGATTTTTCTATATAGTTGATTATATAACACCAAATTTTATTTTATTTAAATTCTTCTTAAATAAGACTTCACAAGAAAATACATTTAAAATAGGTGAATGGGCCAGGTGCAGTGGCTCATGCCTGAGGTGGGCTGATCATGAGGTCAGGAGTTCGAGACCAGCCTGGCCAATATGGCAAAACCCCGTCTCTACTGAAAATACAAACCACTGCACTTCAGCCTGGGTGACAGAGCAAGACTCCATCAAAAAAAAAAAGAAAAGGAAAGGAAAGAAAAGGAAAGGAAAGGAAAGAAAAGGAAAGGAAAGGAAAGGAAAGGAAGAAGGAAGGAAGGAAAGAAAAGAGAAAGAAAATAGGCAAACAAATCATAATGTCCTAAAGATATTTGACCAAAAATCAGTGCCTACCATCATATACGTAACACATTTCTCAAAGTCAGAAATATGCAGACAGGATAGACAGAGAAGATCTGACTGATAAACTATTAGAGAATAATTATGTGCTGGACTGTGTGAGACTAACCATGCTAAGGACAGGGGAATGAAAAATGTTTCAAGTTAGATGACTACCTGCTTTGTAAACCTTTCCCTTTGACCCAATTAAGCACCAAACATTGCTGTTAATATGATTTACATTAATTGAATTTTATTTAATACTTTATGAAGTGCTTTCTTTAATAAATGACATTTTAATACTAATATTAGATGTTATAAGTACTCAGGTTTGAGTACTTCAGGCTTCATTACAGAAGTGTATGTGTGTGTGTGTGCATATGCGTGAGTAATGGGGGTATATACCTCTATGACTGTTTCTTTACTTAGCATCTCCTCCTCTGCTTCAGTTGACAAACTCCTGCTTGCTCACACCTCATCTTTCCTGAAGCACCCCCATGACTTTGTCCCAACAACCATGCTCTGCAACATTTACTACAGTATTTAACATGGTTTAGTGTAATTCTCTATGTATCAATGTATTTCCCAAAATAGACCATGAGCTACTTGAGGGAAGAAATAGTATTTTATTGATATTTCCACCACGGCACATGGACATGTTCAATTAATGTTTATTGACTACATTAACATGCAAATCTGCTACAGTGGCTGTATTACACAGTGCTCAGGGCTTGGCATCTGAAGCCAGATTGCCGTGGTTCACAACCTGACTTCATTACTTTTAACATGTGTGATATTAGGTAAGTCATTTTACTTTTACTTTCTGGTGTCTCAATGTCTCATCACAAAAATAAGGATAATAATAGTACTCATCTCAAAAGTTTTTCACAATTATTAAAAGACTTAGATCACATAGTGAATTTAGCACAATCCCTGGCAGTAGATAATATAGTTGCAATTATTTCATTATTTTATCTACTATTCAAAAATAAAACAAAAACATTTGAAACAGGGGTCTTTAGAGTGTTGGAAATGGCATCTCCTACAAAGGAAAGTTGGATATTGTTTTGAGATAGGAGCAATGGGTTCATATTGGTACCAAATTAATGATAACCTGCAGAAACAGAATGATGGTCAAATATTTCCACTGCACTTTTGTAAACAGGTTCTTGGCATGTACCATTGAAATAAAAGAGTGAATGCATTGCTTTTGGCTCAAACAAAATACAGCCAATAGTAACTGCTGTGAATATCTTGTCATTTGAAATGTAAACTGAAAAATTACAAAAGGAAAACATTTTTATTTGTGATGATGGAGTTCATAGTTGGTGTAAAAGATTGGTTTAGATATTACGTGGGGTCTCGTTTAGTCATCCAGGCTGGAGTACAGTGGTTTCATCACAGCTCTGTGCCACCTCAAATTCCTGGGCTCAAGGGATTCTCTTGCCTCAATCTCCTGAGTAGCTGCGACTACAGGCATGCACCACCATGCCCAGCTAATTTTAAAGCTTTTTGTAGAAACGGGATCTTGCCATCTTGTCCGGTCTTGAACTCCTGGGCTCAAGCAATCCTCCTGCCTTGGCTTCCCAAAATGCTGGGATTACAGGCGTGAGCCACCACACCTGGACTTGGAATATGTTTTAATATTACATTTAAATTTTATAGAATATTGTTATGAGGTATGACAGGAGCTTTGAGAAAGAATCCAATATAGTAATAACGTTTTCCCAAACTGTAAGAAGGTCACTTACAATAGTTTCTAATTATTTCTGAATTTGTTCTTTAGGGGATTCTAGTAAGCTTTTGTACATAATTGTAAAAGAGAGGTGTTGTGGGTAGAATCATCTGCGGCCTGGAAGACTTATGGGAAGAAAGGAAAACTGTAAGGTGATTGAAAGGTTAAAAATATGTAGCTTTCTAGACAAACATGCCACTGAATGAAATCTGCAAATAGCATGAACTTTGGGAGAAATCATATATATAGATGTATAATGTATGCTATAGAAAGGTAAAAATAAATAGTATTAAATTGTATGTCTCTTTAAAACTTTAAGTTGCATTGAATAGCTTTTCAGTCTCACAAAGTATTCCTCGGTATTTTGGTGAGTGTGGGAAAGTAATCTATTTTATGTGTTTACTTATCAAGTGGTAAGTGACTTGATTCACTTTATAAAGAGACATTTACCATTGACGTAAAGAATTCCAGTTGAGGCAAGAATATATCCATCTCCCTGATCTGATGAAGGTTAAGCTCTGAAAATATATTCATTAAGTTAAAATATCTTAAACTAAGTTTAATATAATAATATATTCTAAGATTAGTATAACCAATATACACAATGGATTTTAAATATCTTCTTAACTTAGACCTTATGTATATTCTTAAAAAGGAGAAGAGGGCTTAGAAGCTTTAGGGGCGAGAGTGAGATTATCCCAACTACCTATAACAGGAACTCTCTTTAGTATTTTAGGCTGTCATTAATTGTTAACACTTAATACACAAATGCTTAAGAGTGGCTTAGTTACATTCCAATATGTTTTAATTCTTTCTTTGGGGTAATTCCTTATTCAGTATGTAGTAGCTCCAACTGAGCTGGAGACTTCAGATATTTTGTCTTTGGCCTTTTAAACAGGTTTTATATTAAATAAATGTCTTGTACTGTTTTAGTTGTATACAGTGTGACTTATGAGGTCAGAGGCCACAATAATTTATCCTCACCAGAGTAGTTAATTTTGACTTCCATTTATTTTTTGTTAATGATGCTTTTAGTTTACTGATGTTAATTTTTAATTTGGTAATGATGAGCTCTTGCATTTCTTCTGCTAGAGAGTAAAAATGTTTCAAGTTAGATGACCATCTGCTTTGTAACCTTTTCCCTTTGACCCAATTATTTCTTACATTGCTCAGTATTCAACTTTAACTACAGAATTTGGTCAAATATGTATGCAGTAATATTAATAGATAATGGTAACCAAAATGTTCAGGACATATTAGTGGGAGGTAAGGGTAAAGCCCTCAATTCTGGCATCTGGTGGAATATGTGAGTTGCTGTTTTCCTAACTTTTGGAGAATAATTCTCCTGTGCCCTATGACATATAGAACACGGTTTGGTACTGTTGAGAGATGAGGAATTCTCAGAATGTAAATCATACCATTGAGTATATCACATTCGTTTAGAGCACAAGTCTTTAAACAAACAAACTCCCTAGAAATGGCAGGTTTCATGGTGAACTAAGTTTAGTAAATGCCTATGTTACCCCATTCTTGGAGATTTGTAATGCATATTAACATAGTAAAAACTCTGAGCACTTGCTCAGATTAAAAACCTCAGGAATCTGTCAAGTTCTTCCACAAAACATATGTATGCTTAGTAGTTTAATTTGATCACAGAAACTTTTAATTAAAATATACTTTAATTTTTTCCCCACAGAACATTTGTATTTTGCATATTTGTGTATGTATTTGTTCAGTTGGTGTACTGAATACCTGCCATGCAAATAGTTGAGAGAGTGCTTTTGTGCTTGTGAGCCAATAAGCTGAAAGTGCTCTCCAGGTGTCCACTGGTGATAGTTGTAAGCACGGTGCCCTATGGACCTCTGTATTCAGGTGAGTGTGGGAAAGTAATCTGTTTGATGCATTAGTTCATAGTCTGTTTGTACTGAGAAGTGCACATGACTGAGACACACACCTACACAGAGAACACTAAAAGTCCAAACAAATGTGGAACGTGAGAATGAAAACGTGTTCACATTAGTCACCATTTTTAAAAGTGTATCCCTCAAAGCTTTACCAGCGATAGGAAAAAAAATTGCATTAGAAGGGAAAATAATGTTAATCATATAGATTCTGGATTATTTGGATTGTTGCCGCTCAGGAAACTGAAAAAAGAAAAAGTTCAACTAACAAGTTAACAACATCTTTCTAAGGGAAAGCTATGCATTGATAAACCGAGGGTTCCAAACAGCCGCTTCTTTTGGTGAAATATTGATATACATACATTAATCTTAGAAAGTCCTTTATATCCTTTTGTGCTGATGGGTCTATTTTCTGAGGTTTATTTAACTAGACAATGTCAAAGATTATTTGTACTTTTCATATTTTATAGTTCTCACAGGGACAACATTTTTGTTTATAATCATCTGGTTTTTAGCAGATATTTTAGAACTCAAATGGAAGGGAAAGATTAAAAGGACAATTCTATGTGGTTAATGATATGAGATAGAGGCAAACTTTGAGCACTAATAAAGTTTAGTCAGGGTCATGATTTGTACACAATGAAGTCTCTGAAAAATATGATTCAAGTTGTTGAAGTCAAATTAGCTTTAAAAGTTTGTTTTATGTTGGGGTGCGGTGGCTCACACCTGTAATTCCAATGCTTTGGGAGGCTGAAGGGGGTGGATAGCTTGAGCCCAGGAGTTCGAGACCAGCCTGGGCAATATGGTGAAATTCACGCTTTACAAAAAGTACAAAAAGTAACTGGGCAAAGTGGTGTGTGACTGTAGTCCCAGCTACTCAGGAGGCTGAGCGGGGAGGATCACCTGAGCCTAAGAAGGTCAAGGATGCAGTGAGCTGTGTTCACACCACGACACTCCAACCTGAGCAACAGAGTGAGACCTTGTGTTAAAAAAAAAAAAAGTATGTTTTTATATTTTAAACATAATGTACGTTTATGACAGAGAAACTAAAATCTTCAAAAGTAAAAAAAAAAAAAAAAGTAACTCTCCATTCAGAAATTCAAAGATAAGCATTCAATATTTTAGCATATTTCCTTTCAGTCTTTTTTTCTGTGTATTTATTGCTTCCTTTACTTGATTTCTCTGTCTCTTGTGCTCTGATATGTCCATATCTGCAGGTTTGTATCTTGCTTTTTCATGTTACTTAGAACGTAAGCATTCCCCTGTGTTATCATACACTTACAAACACGGCTCTTCTTGATTCCATCATGTTCAAGTGGGTATGCAAATCATTAAGCAAATTGTAACTTTCCCATCAGAAATAAATTATTAATATGTATATATATAATGTATAATATACACATATGTACACATATAAAGTTTGCAAACCTCTTGGTTTTGTAGAAGCAGTTTACTAGAGAAAAATACGGAGAATATAAACACAGAGTGGGAGCTTTCCTTGGGTAAATAGATTGCAGAGGGCAAATGAAATCTTGCAGATTAGCAGAGCAAGTTGCTTTCACTAGTAAATGCTTGTTTGTGTCCCAGGATTAATCTCAGTGCTCATTTGCTGCCATATATGCTTCTACCGCACTTACCCCACAGACTATCTAATGTTATCGTCCTTCTCATAGAAGGGCTTGTGTCTTTATTATTGAAACCCTAATGTCCAGCCCTGTGCTTGTATACAGTAGCTCTTTTCTCTTGGGAAATGAATGAATGAATGAATGAATGAATGAATGAATGGTTGAATGGAACTTTTCTTTCCTTTCTCCAGGCAGGTAGGATTTGGACTTAAAATTTCTGCTGGGCAGCTGTTTTCATATTTTCCAATGTGTAGACGCCACAGGTTTTTTTTTTTTTTATCTTTTTTCTTTTTTATTTTCTGAATTTTATTTGTTTCTCTGCCCCAACTCTTAGAAAGAGAATTGAGCTTAATTTCTCCAAAACTACTGAAGAGATTAACAAAAGATGATGTCCACAGAGAATATTGAGTATTGAAAATTCTATAATGTACTCTAACATCTCTCACTCTTTTGATGCCCTAAGCTTCTTATTAATTACTATCCCTTTTGTTAAGTTCAATTTTGACTTCACTTTAAATAAAAACAGTAAATGGACCTGGAAAAGTTAGTAAACATTGTGCAGTTGTATGAGAGAGACTGAAATTAGCATGAGATTGATTTAGTGTTATAAACTAAAGAAAGAAGACCCCCCTGGCGATCTGTCTGTGTGTGCTGGGGTGGGAATGGGAGTGGGTGGGTAAGCTTTTTATTTAGAACTGCAGGAGAAAGTGCGCTTGGGTGAGTTCCCTAGTGTTTAGGATATTAAATGTGGGTGTGGACGTCTCTAAGCTATTGCTTTCCTCTTTTAATGCAGATGTTTGAAAATACTAAAGACTGTACTACGGCTAATGCATGAAGCTGGCAAAAACAATTACCAAAATCATAAATTGTGATTTTATTCAAGCTATTAAGTATAATTATTTAAGTGAGGTCTTCTGTTTGATTAGAGCTTGGAGAGTTCACCTTGCTCTAATCCTCTGGGATAGAAATGGGTCACCGTTGTAGAAAATGTTGGGTTGATAGTGACTACATTGAGGCAATTGAACGTTCCAAAAGAAAATGCTTCTTTCGTTGTTTCGCTTCCTCTTTTCAGCTAAGTTTTTGTTTTTCTAAGTATTTTCTTTTTAAGAATAACTTATTTCTCACAAAGCATACCAAATGCTTCTTAAAGAAATCCTGATTTCATCAAATTTTCTGATAAGTTAGGTAGCTTGGTCAAGTCTACAGCTTTTAGTACATTGGTAGAACCAGTATCATAGCTGGATCAATCCAGGCCATAAAATCTGTGATTTTGGCCAGAGTATTACTCATGTTCTCTGGGAGGTTCCCTCAAATGCCTTTGAAAGAAATTTAAATATTCAATTATTTTACAGTTATCATCCCTGAAGTCCCATTCAAATACCTTAGGAGTTAGTGACCAGGATTCTAGTAAGGATAAAATATCAAGCCTGTCAATAAGGGGACCTAACTGTAGGTCATGAAGGGATAGAGGAAAGTCTTGTTAATAAATAAATTTTCCAACTTCTCCTCAGCCAAGAAGTTGGGAATAACTCCAAGGAGAGGTTCATAGTTGTTGTCCTGTTCTTAGGCAAAAGAGTAAGTGATTTACTTGTCCCTACAAATATTTTCTTTCAGTCCCTTTCATTCTTCGCAAAGGTATCCTAAGAACTTGCTCTCACCTAATTGAAAGTAATCCCCAGTAGGGTGTTAGCTGATGGCTTTAGGGTGTTACCAGCACCAAGAGTATTTGCATTTTAATGAAAGGTTTTAAAAGAACTTAAAGCTTAGAGACTGAAAGCAATAAATCTCTATTGGTGGAATTTGAGGCAATGTGATAGATTGGGCAGGAGATATCTGTGGTGAAAGGAGCCCAACGGGTCTATTCTAATCACAGCGTGAATTAAAGTGTTCCTACTTACTAGCCTCACTTCACTTCTAGAGTGAGGGCTGTGGGGACAATTCCTGTGGCCAGAATAATAAAGTACTCCTAAGTAGTTTGATTTTCTTTAAAAGCAAAACAAGTTAAAGGGCTGTACATTTCCAATCTTTTAACTTCCTTTTCCTTTCCCACTTTTTCTGTAGCATCTTGACTGAGCTCTCCCAAAACCTCTATTCTGTTTTCTCTGGGCTTGAGATGTATATCTAGCATTATATTTAGACTTAGAGTTTCAGACTCCTTTTGGGCCTTACTTTTTGTTTCTTGGAAACTTTATGACCCTGGAATTGATAAGGTAGTATACTTGAGAAATTTGGGAGAAATGGCTTTACAAATAGGGTTATTATTGTTATTTTTTATTATTTTACTACATAGAGTGAACCAGACACTGAGCTACATTTTAAGGACACACATATGTTGTGCAATTTCTGTCAAGCAGCCTTGGGAGATAAGCAAATAATCTCATTATTGCAATCAGTGCAGGAAGAATTATAGGTTCACCATGCTCTATCATAGAGCATAGAAAAAATACTAACTAGAAGTGGTTGGTAAGAAGGATGATTAAAGTGTAGGCAGGTTTAGTCAGATAAAATGGGAATGAGGATGGGGTGGCATAGAAAAGGGCATTGATGGCAAAGCATCTTTAAAGACAGTGTAATAGGAAACCAGAGCCACTCAGGAAACTGTTAAGAAACTGAGTAGGGCTAAATATAAGCTATGAATGTAGGAATAAAATGTTGAAATTGAAAAAGTCAGCAGGGATCAAGTATTGAAATGGTTTTGGTGCCATGTCAAGGATTGTGAACCCAGTAGGGAACCATTGATATCTTTAAGCAAATGGAAAGCAAGGTCAAATTTGCATTTTATAAAAATCCTCCTGGAATTAGCATGGAGAGTTGTTTAGACTTTGGACTCTAGACTCTGGAGTGGGACAAAATTGAATGTGTGTCTTGGAAGGTTTGGAAAGCTGTAACCATGTATCAAGAATGAGGGATTGATCTGAAAGGTAGGAGTGGGGACATAGAAGAGAAAATAGATTAGAAAGATATCCTCAGAAAGGTAATATTTGAGTATACAAAAGACACAAGTGACTCCTGGATTTTTGGCTTAGTCAGTTAGATTCCATTTTGCTGAACCAGAGAAAAGCAAAATGGGTTTTAATGGGATAGATGCTGAGTTCAGATTTAGACAAGCTGAGTCTTAGATTATTATAGAACATCCAAGCAGAGATTTCCAGCACATAAGCATTAATCTGTCTGAATCCCAGGAGAAAGATATGGTCTGTAGATATATATTTAGCCCTTAGCCCTTAGCATCTAAGTGATGCTAATAGAAGAGATCACTCGAGGAAAATGGATACTATCAGAGGACTGTTGATTGACCACAGACAAGTAACAAGAGTTAAAAAGCCAACTGAGAGTGAGGAGTAATCATGAGAAAGTAATAATAAGAGGAAGTAGCTTGAGAGATACTTCAGGAACAATAAGCAGGACAATATCCCTATTGGTTAACAAAACAGAAAGACAAGCAAACAGTCTTGCTATTTTTCCAACATCCTCCAGGATCTAGCCTTAGGCAATAACTCTGACAGTCTCAATCACTGCTCCTCTTCCTATTTGACTTTTTTCACCTCATTTGAAACAATCCTGTATAACCATACATTTTTCATGCTTTCATTTCTTTCTCACATTCTCACTGGAGTGTAATTTTCTTCCATTCTTTTCTTCTCCATGCTTAACTCTCCTTCAGAATTCTCTTCTAATGTTCCCCCTGCCTTCTTCCTTCCCATGACATGGTAGTATCATCATCCATCCTAACTTCCAATTAGTATTCGGATTGCAACTTTCTCATGGGATTTAGCACATTACAATTTGCATCATAGTTGTTTATGCACCAGATTGTTCCCTTTTGGCAAGAATGCAAACTTCTGAAGTCTAAGAACCCATTCTCCTAAATAGTGCACCTCTTTGAAAACAGCAGGCACTTAATAATTATTTGCTCAATGACCACATACATTACCTACCTAAATTAAATAGATAAAGGCTTTGAATCTTCTGATAAGTCTAGGGATCTCAGCAAAGGCAAAACATGAAAATGCTTATTTATGAGGCTATATCTGTTAGTTTTGAAATATTTAGGCACATTTTGTCCAAATAAATGATGGGAGAGCATTTCATAAAAGCACATTTATGATACTGAGGCAAAAAGTGAAAACACGATGCTAAAACTTTGTTTTCAAAAATTGTAAGATTATGTACAATGGTTGTTTTCTATTAATGATTGCAAATAGTTGTCTCTACCTCTGCTTTTATAATTGTAATAATTAATCTTGAGTAATGGGCATGTAAAGTACAGTGTTGCTAAAACAAAAAGTATTTTTATTTATCCTAAAGGTAGGTATGAGATGCTACACTGTCAGTTCCTTAATGATATCCTACAAATAATCCTAAGCCTTTCAAGTACATTTTAGTATATTACAAGTAAGGGAACTTAGTGGGGGATGTTCACTTAAATAGAATAAGGGTTAAATGATAACTTGACTTATCTTTTAAATGACAAAAAATAAAGAAATTGCAAGACCTTTTCACACATTAGATATGTATTGTCATTTATCATCTAGATATCAGGCTAGCAGTGCGAAGTAATAAAACATATCATCGAAAAATGTGCTATAGGTCTGAATCACTCTTTCATTCCACCTCCCAGCTAACTGTAGTATTAAATCAAACAAGCAGAACATTTCCTTAGGCAGCCATTGCCTTTTAATTTCCTGAAGAACCTTAAAATATCATTCATTACAAGTACTACACATATTTGGTTTTTAAAAGTCTCATAAATCAATAGCAGGCTGACTGTAATAATTATTACAAGTTAGTGCATAATTTTCGTGCTGAAGGCTGCATGCAGAACTTTAGCATATGCAAACGAGGCAATTCAAACTGTGTATAGATATTAATATGAAGAAGCAGGTAACGAGGTGCAGGCTATGAATTATGCATCAGGAGTGGCTGATCTTCAATGAGGAAAATGAATTCAGCATGTAATCTAATTAGTGATGGAAGTCTATTACATCTAACTGCAAAAGCAACCGTCCTTGAAACAAATTTATTTACAGTCCATGTTACCACTTGAAACAACTTTGAAATGATGTGTAAGACAACAGCTTAATTGTAAAATTTTTTGTTTGTTTGTTTCAGTTCTAGACCTGGAAGGCCTCCTAAGAGGACTCAAAGTGTCACCTCCCCAGAGAACTCTCACATCATGCCACATTCTGTCCCTGGTCTCATGTCTCCTGGGATAATTCCACCAACAGGTAAGACTGCTACTCACTTATGCCAAAAAATATTAAAAATCAGCCAATGTCATAGCTTTTATATATACCTGTAAATCAATATTTACACATATCAATTTTATTTTGTGCACACTAAGATAATGTTACTGAGATAATTTATTTCAAAATTACATTATGATTACCATCTTTTCTTTATTTAAAATAAAACAAAAGCTTAACTGAGCACAGTGCTAGAAGTTATTTTAATTAATCCTACTACAAATATCAAACATCAAATTATCATTCCTATTGTCTTATTAAGGAATCGAAGTTCAGAGAAAATCAGTGACTTTCTCAAGGTCACTCAGCTGTAGCTGTCAGTGGTTATCCAAACCCAGGTCTTTGGATTTTAAATTTGTTTAGCATTCCAGAAACTGATAGATATGCATCCAAACAAAAGACAGTAACACTGTTGAATAGAAATGTCTCGTAATTTTTTGCAAACTAATATGTTTCTATCGGAACCATTTGAAAAATGTTTATTTCTAGAATTTTGAAAATGTATAAGTAAAAGAATAGTCTTGACTGCATAAGCTCCATACCATAAACAAATTTAATAATGCACTGGAGCAAAATTCATTCATTTCATTTCTACCACCTGAATGGGTTCATTAATTATTTTATTTACGGAAACATATGTTTGCCCATGTTTATTGTTTCATCAGGAAATGAGCCAGATACATGAGCAAATTAAAATATTGCTGATATTATAATATAATATATAATATTTATATTGTTTTTCTTTATCATATGTATATTGAGGAAATATACATATGAACATATAAATGTCATGTATTATAATACAGCTGATGCAATAAAGGTAATCTGGCAAGATGAGAAGAGAGTTTTTCTTTTTTCTCTAAATTCATGTATCAGTATTTTATTTTTCTTTGTAACATTTGTCTTTCTGTGTGCTCTAATATAATCATGGAGTAATCTTATTTCCTATTTCATATTTGGGTAGAAGTTTCTTGACATCAATGACTGTCTCTAACTCATCTTTATTTTTGCAGTAATGTCTAAACAGTTCATTCACCTTTGTGGGCATTTAACAAAAATCATAGAGTTGAATTTGTAGCTATTTCAGCTATTTGTTTATTTTATATATTTAATATTTTTTTCAGCAAGGCAGCAATAGTTTTTATTTTTACTTTTGTTTTTAAGACAGAGGGTCTCCCTCTGTTTACCCAGGCTGCAGTGCAGTGGCTCAGTCATGGTGCACTGCAGCCTGGACCTCCTGGGCTCAACAGATCCTCCCACCACAGCCTTCTGAGTAGCTAGAACTTACAGGCACAGTCCACCATGCCTGGCTAATGTTTGTATTTTTTTTTTCTAGAGATGGGGTTTCTTCATGTTGCCCTGTCTGGTCTTGAACTCTTGGACCCAAGTGACACATCTGCCTCGATCTTCCAAAATTCTTGGATTACAGGCATGAGCCACCATACCTAGCCACCAAAATTTTTAATAGTAAATAATTGAAAATTCCACGAAAATATTTTTATACTAATTTTGTGCATGAAAAATTGAGATACAGGAAAATGAAATCAATAGCTGAAAATTGCCCAATTACAAGGCGGCTATTATCATTTCAATTTGTTTAATCATGTTTTTCAAGTAACTGAATCCTACTGCCTGATATTCTAATTCCAATTTGAGATTTGGAAAAATGAAATAGGTAGTACTTGGTTAATCCTTGCTTATTTATGTTTAACTGAATGATAAAGATTTCTGTTTAGAAAATTTGGGACTTGGGAATGACATAGGAAAATCTTTTATACTACATATGAAAATCTTAACGCCGGTCACAGTGGCTCACACTTGTAATCCCAGCACTTTGGGAGGCCGAGGCTGGCGGATCACGAGGTCAGGAGATCAAGACCATCTTGGATAATACGGTGAAACCCCGTCTCTACTAAAAAAAATACAAAAATTTAGCCGGGCGCGGTGGCGGGCGCCTGTAGTCCCAGTTTTCGGGAGGCTGAGGCAGGAGAATCGCTTGAACCCGGGAGGTGGAGGTTGCAGTGAGCCGAGATCGCGCCACGGCACTCCAGCCTGGGCGACAGTGCAAGACTCTGTCAGAAAGAAAAGAGAGAGAGAGAGAGAGAGAGAGAGGAGAAAAGAAAGACAAGAAAGGAAGAAAGAAAAGGAAGGAAGGAAGGAAGGAAGGAAGGAAGGAAGGAAGGAAGGAAGGAAGGAAGGAAGGAAGGAAGGAAGGAGGGAGGGAGGGAGGGAGGGAGGGAGGGAGGGAGGGAGGGAGGGAGGGAGGGAGGGGAGAGAGAGAAAAGAAAGAAAGAAAGAAAAAGGAAGGAAGGAAGGAAGGAAGGAGGGAGGGAGGGAGGGAAGGGAAAGAAGAAAGAGAAAGAAAGAAAGAGAGAGAAGAGAAAAGAAAAGAAAAAAGAAAAGAAAAAAGAAGGAGGGAGGGAGGGAAAGAGAGAGAGAGAGAAAAAGAGAGAGAGAAAGGAAGGAAGGAAGTTGGTTTAGTGCCTGTAGACTTCAGTGAATTGCTTTAGAACAGGGTGTGTGAGCCAGCTCACTACTATTTTGCTTACTTTCAACTTTTAAACACTAGTCCAAAGATTTTACGTTGCCGGAAGTTTGACTATTGCACATGAATGGCGTTACCTTCATATATTCAGTATTTTTTCTCTTTTTAAGTAAATTTTTTCTAGATGCAGAAGTTTAGATTTTAGGGAATACAGAGTAATGTCTTCATATACTAAGCAACGTATCTTTACTGTCTTAAAACATTAACTGGAAATCTAAAGATCTTAAATGAATTCTATAATTCTCAAGAAGCATGTAACATCTTTCTCCCAGAACAGTCTACCGAATGCGTTAGTGTATTGGGGGAATATCACTAAATATGATTATATAGACTTTTAAATTTGCAGGACTTTATTTATGAATATTGGCCTGCACTTTTGTATTCTGAGAAGTAACATTTGAAAACGATAAAAAGATGTAAATGTATCTTCAAAGTTGCCTAACTTTGTCCTGTGAAAAGAAAATGGATTAAATTAGACAAATTTATAAATACCTACTGATCGGCCGGGGGAAGGTGGCTCACACCTGTAATCCCAGCACTTTGGGAGGCTGAGGCAGGCGGATCGTGAGGTCAAGAGATGGAGACCATCCTGGCCAACATGGTGAAACCCCATCTCTACTAAAAATACAAAAATTAGCTGGGCATGGTGGTGTGCGTCTGTAATCCCAACTACTCGGGACGCTGAGGCAGGAGAATCGCTTGAACCTGGGAGGCAGAGGTTGCAGTGAGCCAAGATCGTGCCACTGCACTCCAGCCTGGCGTGGAGTGAGACTCTGTCTCAAAAACAAAACAAAGCAACAAACAAGCAAACAAAAAAACACCTATTGATTCAATCCTAATCATTATTTTATTGTTTCTTTTTAAGTATTGAACATTGGAGTTAAATAATAGTTTTCCCTGGGTGCATTTGTTTTCTTAGGAAAAAAAGACTATTTTTTTTAAATGTATTTTCCCAGTCTTAATATTTAAGAATTTAGGTATCTATACTTGAAACAAAAACAAAAACAAAACAAAACAACAAACTTTGAGATTGCTTGTGGAATTTTTATGTGTTATTTTGGCTGCTTGAGTGGGCTTGTGTGTAACCTTAGAAGGGGCGTGGGCAGATGGTGATAATTTCTAAAAGTTATGGTTGTCACCGGATGCCATAGCAACCAGAAGTTGAAGTTAATGAAAGAAAGAAAGTTCTTTGTAGAGTCACACAAGGCAATACCTCCTGCTGTGGTCACTACATTTATTTTGACTGAGCACTTGTCATAAATCATTTTTGATAATAACTACCAGTTTGGAATAATTCATCCTAGCAACAGACTTCCAATAACGTTCAACTTTTTCTAAGATGATGTCTATTTAAAATTAAGAGAGGGGTTATTTAGGAATTCAAAATACTCCCCTCTTGTCCAGGAATGCAATTTGGATAGTGTATTTGCCAAATTTCTGATTTCATCTTTAAGTCAGTATGCAAATTAATTTTGAGATGCATTTCATAAAAATATTAAGAATTAATTGAGTCCCCAGGATTTGCCTTTGACATATAAAAATTATTTAATATTTTCTTAAAAATACACTCAAATTAAATGAATGATTGATTTATAGTTTTGTCTCTTGGATATGTCTTTTCTGTCACTGTGATCTTGTAGACATATAACTAATAAGTATTCAGGGTAAAGAAAGCAATTATACACACATACCTTGTGCTTAAAAGGTAAGAATTTATAACTTACAAATTTATCATTTTGGAAAAAATACTGGATTGGGGCAATAGTAATCTAGAGTTAATCCCATTGAAACATTCTTATCTTTAAAACAGTTTAGAGAAAAATGTTCTCGTGTGGTGAATTCAAAAACATATTTCAAATTTAATGTTCTTTTTTTTCTACTAATTAGTAAACAGTAACAATATCTAAACAACCTCTTTTGTAATATTAGCATTTGTAATTGTTTAAATGCATTAAACATTTCACTGTCTCAGGAGAAAATTTACAATGTAAAACTGTGCCTAGGCTGGGCACGGTGGCTCACGCCTGTAATCCCAGAAATTTGGGAGGCTGAGGCGGGTGGATCACCTGAGGTCAGGAGTTCGAGATCAGCCTGGCCAACATGGTGAAACCCTATCTCTGCTAAAAATACAAAAATTAGCTAGGTGTGGTGGCGGGTGCCTGTAATTCCAGCTACTCAGGAGGCTGAGGCAGGAGAATCGCCTGAACCCAGAAAGTGGAGGTTACAGTGAGCTGAGATCACACCATTGCACTCAAGTCTGGACAACAGAACAATACTCCATCTCAAAAAAAAAAAAAAAAAAATGCCTTGTATGTTGAGAAATGTATTATAATAAATACTCTGTATTCCACTGGGATACTCACAAGTAAGGAGAACAGAAAAATGCACAAGTCAAACAGCCACAAATTGTTGGATTATCTTCACTAATGAATTAAACATAGCAAGCTACTGTATCCCTTACCAAAAGAATAAATCTCATGTAAACTATTTAAACACTTAATGTTTATGCAATATGTTTGTATGTGTTTTCATATATTTATGTATGTAGGAAACATTTGAGAGTTTTGATAACCAGACATTTTGTTGAGTGTAGCACATTTAACCTATAACTACTTAATGTGTGTTCCCTTTGTATTTTTCTTGAAGAGAAAAATTAAAAGGTAGGTCTTCTTTTTTTTTTTTTTTTTTTTTTTTTTTTTTTCCCTTTTTGTAAGGTCAACCTAAACATTAGACTTCATCATGCAATTTATTTAGTTTTCAAACTTGAATGGAGCACTCTATTAGTTTCCTGTGCCTGGCATAACAGGTTACCATATGCTTAGCGGCAAAACCACAGTTTATACTCTCAGAGTTCTGGAGGTTGCAAGTCCAAAATCAGCATCATTGGGCTGAAATCATGGTGTCAGCAGGGTACCCGCTCTGGAGGCTCTAGGGGATAATCCAGTTCTTGCCTCTTTGAAGCTTCTGGGAGCTGCAGGCATTTCTTGGTTTCGTGGTTGCCTGGCTCCAATTTCTGACTCGGTGTTAATGTTGCCTTCGTGTGTGTGTGTGTGTGTGTGTGTGTGTGTGTGTGTGTGTGAAATCTCCCTCTGACTCTCTTGTAAGGACACTTGTCATTGTATTTAGGCTACATTAGATAATACAGGATAATCTCCTATCTTAAGATCCTTAACATAATCACATCTACAAAGTTTTTTTTTTTTTTTTTTTTTTTTTTTTTTTTTTTTTTTTTTTTGATATAAAGTAGCATTCACACATTTCCTGGATTAGGACATGGGCTGAATTTTGGAGGCCATTGGTAGTCAACCACATCCAGCAAGTCACTAGGCTAAGTATTATGAGAAGTCCAAGTGAGATGCAGTAGACATGCACACCAATGTAGCCTCTGGAAGATTTTGGCCTGTTTTGTTCACTTTGGTATCGCTGGTATGTAGAATACTGCCTGGCACAGAGCAGATAATTCCAAACTAAATATTTATTCAATGAATATGGCTAATACATCTTTAGTAAAAGATTTCTGAGAGAAATTATTATGCCTTACAATTACAAATTTAAACACTGGTGTGTTAATGTAGCTTCTAAAATCCCATTAAGCACAGTTAGGCTCCAGATTAAAGATGCAGAGTCTAGAGCCTGATGGAGGTACACTAAGTATATGGAAGGCATTATTTGTTTGTTTATAGGTTATGATGGTTACATTTAAGCATAATCATCAACAATTGATGGAATATAAATCTCTAAATTGATGCTTGAGAGAAGTGATATTTATAGAAATAACATAGCATGGAACATATTACTCTTTTTTTAAATTATTATACTTTAAGTTTTGGGGTACATGTGCAGAACATGCAGGTTTGTTACATAGATATACACGTGCCATGGTGGTTTGCTGCACCCATTAACCCGTCATCTACATTAGGTATTTCTCCTAATGCTATCTCTGCCCCAGCCCCTTACCTCCCGACAGGCCCCAGTATGTGGTGTCCCCCTCCCCACCATGTCCATGGGAACATATTACTCTTTACAGTTCCTGCATATACAGGTATATATAACTACATTTGTACTATATTATATAATTCTTAAAGATTAGAATTTTCGTTGTACATCCAGTACCTTGATACATAATTAATTTAATACATACAAATAAAATATGTTTCCTAATTTAACTGAATGTAAATATAGTTCGTTATGATAAACTACATAAGAAATATATTTACTTCTTTTCTCCTTATGTAACGTGTTATGACAGAGTACTTCTGTTAAATCACAATATGCCCTCAGTCTGTTACTAGCATAGATATTCACAAAAATCATTTCTTTCTAATCTCTTAGAGCAATGATGTGTTATTTTTAGACTTAATTAAATAACCACATATTACTAGACTTCTGGACAGTCCTCTCATCTACTTAATTTGGAAGAAAATTACCATACTTTCTTCCCTAATTTATTTCTCTCTTCCAAGTTTCTATTGAGTTCTGTAGTCTCATATGCCTACACTGGTCTGTACTAAGAATTACAATCTGCTTACACTTCTCTCATAGTAGATTTCCCATAATGAAGTTGCTAATGTCCTTAATTGACTAACTGCAAGGTATTATTTGCTTCCTTTTAGTAATATGATGCCTCCTTCGACAAGAGTTTACTTATGTTAAGAAAAACAAGGCCGGGCGCGGTGGCTCAAGCCTGTAATCCCAGCACTTTGGGAGGCCGAGACGGGCGGATCTCGAGGTCAGGAGATCGAGACCATCCTGGCTAACACGGTGAAACCCCGTCTCTACTAAAAAAACAAAAAAAACTAGCCGGGCGACGTAGCGGGCGCCTGTAGTCCCAGCTACTCCGGAGGCTGAGGCAGGAGAATGGCGGGAACCCGGGAGGCGGAGCTCGCAGTGAGCTGAGATCCGGCCACTGCACTCCAGCCTGGGCCACAGAGTGAGACTCAAAAAAAAAAAAAAAGAAAAGCAAATCAGATTTTCAGAGTCAACTTTTGATTATGACAGTGGATATTGTATAGATTACCTGGAGCTTTGGAGCTTTGTAGATATCCATTTATTTGTGAAATTCTTAGTGCTCTAATCCTTTGGTTACATCATGGATGTGTCACATGTTGCCTTTTATTGCTCGCTATAATTTTTTAACCAGTAGGAGATGCAGTGGGTATCTTACGTCCCATCCTAACCAAGAAATGTGAGAAATACAAATATTGCTTATTTTAATGCAAAATAAGATAAACAGTTTATTTTTATTTTTATTTTATTTATTTATTTTTTAGCCTCTCTCTTTGATAGGCTTTCCTCTCAGGCTAACCTCAAAGCTTCAAGTCCTTCCCTTAATGATGTGGAATATTATGTTCAGTCATGGCACCACAATTTTTAGTAAGACATTGACAAACTTGTGAGCATTAAGAGAACAGTCATGCTGATAGCAATTTGGAAATGATGGTGATGTTTAGCCTTAAGAAGACTTACAGAAAATCTGAAAGTGGATGATACAATAGAATCATATTCTGCACTTCTGAAGCAGAAATCTGACTAATAGAACAAATTGCACAGAAGTCTACATTGGCTTCTGTAAGAAAGAACCTTGCTGTGTGGAGAACTGTCAGAAAGTGGAATGTATTACTAATTAAACCTCAATTTTTCCTTCTGACAGAAATGCTCAAGAGAAAACTGGGATGAAACGTTGTCAGCTACAGTTTTTCTATTCAATGTATTTAATAGGCTATATTGTTTATGTTACAAAACAATACAACTTTTTTGAAAACTTATTCTCCCTCCCTAAACATCAGCTGTAAAATTTCCCGCTTTATAATTCCTGTTGTTAGTTAAATTTGAAGGCAGTTTTACATTGAGAGGGAGGTAGGTTGGGGAAGACCACCTCGTTCCCTTCTAATTATGAAATATGTGAATTCTATTTTATTTTACTTTTAATTTTTCTCCCAAACATGACATGGTGTCTTTCTAGTTAAAAGGTGCTCATTCACATATTAATTCCTAGTTTTTTGTATGGTAACGTAAAATTACTTTTGAGATGCATGCTTTATATTCTCAAGCAATCATACTTGCTACACTGTTTTTAATGGATGGAATAGTTAGCTTCTGAATAAAACTGTGACTATGGTAAAGCTAACAGACACTTTTTTTTTTTTCCAGTTGAAAGAGATTTTTACGTATCTTTTTTCTTTTGTCTTCTCTCCCCTTCTTTCATGAGAAACCCTAAACGGTTCCATAGCTGTAAAATTAGTCAGTAGGAGGAAATGGCAATTATTGAACATAATACAAAGAAATATTTAAAGTGCTAGGCTTTGGAATAAGGATGGAATATGTCGTATTATTTTAAACAGTAAACACCATCAGACATGATAACACAAGGACATAAATCCTAAAGATATTTAAATGAAAGACCTTGAACTTTACTTAGAATTATTTTGATTTGACTTTCCGTTTTAAAAATTAAAGTCCCAAGAGAAAAGCCAATCCCCAAAATTCATAGGAATCTTTCAGGCACATGGCTTTTGAAATATATAATAATGGAACCATTCAAATTTTTTTTGATTCTTCATTTCTTTCACCTGTAAAAAGAATCTTTTTATTATATCAGAATTATGCTTCTCCAATTGTCATGAATGTCAAATGACACAATTTATAGTAGCATCTTGCAAGTGATGAAGCTAGACAAATGTAATATATTATTGTAATTAAACAGGCTGATCCCAGTGTTATTCAATATTATTGCTTTCTATACTCAAATCAACTCCACTGGTTTTAAAAATAAAATTAATAACTTTTAAAATGTATAGTTTAGGTATAGGAAGTCTTAGATTGTCAAGCTATTCATATTCACATGTCCTCTACAGATTTTGCTAATAGTATTATTTTATAACATTGAAATTTGGTTATGAAATGTTTACTTTTTAGGGACTTAATGACACTGAACTCTCTTTATAGACTTGTGGACAAAATAAGTTTTACGGATATAAAATGTCATTGCTACTGTTACAATATATGTTCAAACTATCACATATCACTTTCAGAAACATGCACATTACAAATGGTAGTAGACCTTAAAAATGGAGATTGCTTTCAATTGATTATGGCTGTATGCTGAGCTATTTAATTGTTGGAAATGAATTGACATATTGTAAACAATGAAGCTGATTTTCAAAATGATAAAACTGTAGCCTAATTCAATAAATTGAATCAGATTACGCAAACACTTTTGCACTTCATTAAGGAATTAGTCAGTATCATTAATGGGAGAGCTTTTTATCTTGTTCACATGTTGATATATGGCTGAAGACATATACAGTAGACTAAACTATTTGAAGATCTTTTGTGCCATCTCACATTAATTAAAGTTGCCACAGACCTAATTCCTAGGAAATGAATACCATGGATTATTTATTTATTTATTTATTTGGGCTAATTTTAGGATACAATGAGTAGGTTAGGCTATGACTCTTTTCTTTAAAAGACATTTATTTTTCAAACAAAATGGTATTGTGAGTTGGCTCCTAACTTAGAAACTGAAAGGTCTGGCCTTTATTCTCTTCCTCATCGCTTGCTAGTTGTGTGACATTGAGTAACACTACCTGCCCTCACTTGTTCAGCCATTACAGGTAGGAATTGGTACCTATTATGTTCTAGTCAATTTAGGTTTTATGACCCCAGTTTATTGATTATATTCCTACATCAAGCTGCCTTCTGAAATACCTACTTTATCATGTAAAGACCACCGTCATAAGTTCTGCCTTATCTCTTACTCGATAGGACTTTGTGAGGAACATAGTAAGCGAATGCAGCGGTCCCCAACCTTTTTGGCACCAGGGACTGGTTTTGTGGAAGACATTTTTTCCACTGATGGGGGTGGGTGGGGAGTATGGTTTTGGGATGATTCAAGCACATTACATTTATTGTGCACTGTATTTCTATTATTATTACATTGTAATATATAATGAAATAATACAACTCACCACCCATCTGCAGGTGATGAGAGACACTGACAGATCATCAGGCATTAGATTCTCATAAGGAACACACAACCTAGATCTCTCACATGTGCAGTTCACAATTGGGTTCCTGCTCCTATGAGACTCTAATGTTCTCACTAATCTGACAGGAGATGGAGGTCAGGCGCTAATGTAAACAATGGGGGGAGTGGTTTCAAATACAGATGAAGCTTTGCTTGCTCACCTGCCACTCAGCTCCTGCTGTGTGGCCCAGGTCCTAACAGGTCAAGGACCCATACTGCTCTGTGGCCTGGAGTTTGGGTATCCCCGAGCTAATGTGATCACAAAACACTTTGCAAAGTGTGACACAGCAAGATGCCATCTGATTCAGAGTTTTATGATGATGATTTTTAAAACAGATAATTTGCTTTGTTTCACATGGAATACCAGTTATTTATCTCTCTGTTCGAATATATCAGTTCTGGGAATTATGGGTTCTTTTCCATATTTATGGCATCAGGTTATAATCATTTCTTGTTTTCTTGTTTCTTTTTTTTCTTTTCCTTTTTCTCTCTTTTTTTTTTTTTTTTTTTTTTTTTTTAGTTTAAGATGCAATTTTGCTCTTGTTGCACAGGCTGGAGTGCAGTGATACAATCTCGGCTCACTGCAACCTCTGCCTCCCGGGTTCAAGCAATTCTCCTGCCTCAGCCTCTGGAGTAGCTGGGATCACAGGTGCCCACCACCATACCCGGCTAATTTTTGTATTTTTAATACAGACAGGGTTTCACCACGTTGGCCAGGCTTGTCTCGAACTCTTGACCTAAAGCAATCTGCCTGCCTCAGCCTCTCAAAGTGCTGGGATTACAGGTGTGAGCCACTGCACTGGGCCTATTTATTTATTTGAGACGGAGTCTTGCTCTGTCACCCAGGCTGTAGTGCAGAGGCACAATCTTGGCTCACTGCAACCTCCGCCTCCCGGGTTCAAGTGACTCTCCTGCCTTAGCCTCCCAAGTAGGTGGGACTACAGGCGAACGCCCCCATGCCCAACTAACTTTTTGTATTGTTAGTAGAGACGGGGTTTTACCACGTTGGCCTGGATGGTCTCGATCGCTTGACCTCATGATCCACCCACCTCGGCCTCCCAAGGTGCTGGGATTACAGGTGTGAGCCATTGTGCTTGGCCCATTTCTTTATTTTTATTAGAAAATTTTGTTTTGTATTTTTCAATTAGATCAAAAAAATATTTTTTCCCTGATACAATTCTCATGTCATTGACTTGTTTTTGTCTATTATATGTAGAATTTTGTGATTCATATTTAACTTACTGGAATACATCCTACATTAATTTTTTGATTGAATATCATTCTATTCAGATAAAACATATTTCCTTTAATTTTCATTTCAGAAATCCAATAATTTTGGAGAGACTATTTTTCTAAATATATATTTTTTAATTATTTGAGCTTGCTTCCTGGGATGTAAGGATATAATTTCAGGAAAGAGTGTTGAGTTTTTAAGGATTAAAGGGGATGCAACACTCTTTGTTTATTCCAAAGGACTATGCAAATATAAGTTGTTATTTTGGGTTTGATTTACAAATGTGATGCTATATTACCAAGATTATCTTTAACCATGTAAAATATTTAATATTAAAGGCAATAAAATATTCCCTAAGTAAAGCATTATTCCCTAAAAGTCAAGTTTTGGACCTATTCGTTCTCCTATTAAAACATCTACTTTCTAAATTTGAAAATGTAACATTGTGAAAGTTTTTAAAATGTATCCTTCTATTTGGATACCTTCATTTATCTTTTAAAGCACTAAATGCCCTTTGTGTTATCTGTTATCTTATATTGCTTAATAAAATTCTTTTAGGGAATAAAATTATGGAGAAAATGTTCAAGTAGGATTCCATGGAACCATGTTGATTCAAATGAATATAAATGCAAGTATGTCTAAATTCCAAGAAAATTAATCTCTTAATGTTGCAATATAATGATATTTTGAAGTTATTTGAGCATGAAATTCATCTCATCATACCTAACCTTTAAGTAACTTATTGAATAAATTAAATTTAAGGATACTATTCCAAAGAGAACCTGTTACCATATGACCTGTCCATATGAGTTGTATTTTTGATTTATAACGGCAATTGCTTTCTCCACATGGATTTCATGACATAATAATATTCTATGAATTTTTGAAATTACAGTGAGTTCCACATCAATCATCTAAAATACTATACGTATCAATGAGAGAGAACTATTGGAATATAGACATTTTAGAAATGTGTACTTCCTCCAAATACCAATGCCATTATTTTAATGAAATGAGATGGTTTGCTTCCTTTGATTTTTTAAAATTGATCATAAAAATTGTCAGCATTATCACTCCCATTAGCATATCATCCCATCATCTCAACAGCAATATTCATTTTACCTTGAATATGTTGACTGTCTGTCCAGCCAGTTCTGCCTAGACCATTGTTGATCTTGGCCTGAATTCCAGAGAATCTATTGCCTCTGGAGTTTCTATGCATTAATACCTTAAATATCAGGATTATAATTAAACACATGTATCATGGACTACCATTATCTGGCCATGTTTCTTTTATCTGTAAGAGATTCAGAGAGATTTAAAGTGAGATCTTAGTCATGTAAAAAATTGACTGTGCTGCGTTTTTTTTCTCAGTTTCTCTTTTAAAAATATTATTGAAAATTCCTTGTTATAGTCCTTCATGAGTACTTATTCCTATTCTATATGAAAAAAAAAAACTGTACGTAAAATCTGACATCCACAGCTGCTTCATTTTTTAAATTTATTTTATTTTATTATTATTTTTTTAGATAGAGTTTTGCTCTTGTTGCCCAAGCTGGAGTGCAGTGGCATAATCTCTGCTCACTACAACCTCTGCCTCCCAGATTTAAGCAATTCTCCTGCCTCCCAAGTAGTGGGGATTATAGGCACGCACCATCACACTCAGCCAATTTTTTGTATTTTTAGTAAAAACAGGGTTTCACCATGTTGGCCAGGCTCGTCTTGAACTCCTGACCTCAGGTGACCCACCTGCCTTGGCCTCTCAAAGTGCTGGGATTACAGGTGTAAGCCACCGCACCTGGTCATTTTTTACTTAATGTCACTTTTTGTTTCTACAATGTCATATCAACTAGCATGCAGGGTTCTTTATTCTTTGGACATAATTTTATGTCATCTTTTCATTACTGATTATTGCATGTTCAACTGATTTATTTTTATAATAAATATAATAAAATGCATAAATTTAGCATTTCATAAGTAGCATATTTGGAAACCCAATTAGTATATTCAAAGAGAGCATTACTTTTTAGAAATAATTTTTAAAAGGCTTATTTAAATTTATAATTCTCATCATATGGTTTAGAACGGCCATGGCCATATTGCAGATGCAAACCACAATAAAGAAGATTTTGGCAAGTGAAAAATATTTGAAATTTGCTTCCAAATAATTGCTTGAGCTTGTCTACATAGTACTTCTCACACGTATCTTTTATAGATATTCTCGCATTTATAATGCATATTTATTAAGACTTTGTACATAGGATATAATCAGTAGAATGAAAAAATCTTATCAGTTACATGTACGTTTAATTTAAAAATTCCAACTACTTTTATATATACAATCAATATTTATGTCTATGTATATTTTTTTTACCACTGCATCTTCAATCTAGCATAGTTTTGGGCCAAAATATTGTTAAATTAAATATGATTCAATTAGTAAATATAATAAATTGGTTAAAACAAAAGGCACTGCAAACAATTAATAAGTAACTACTACATGGTAGGAACTTTGCTAATAGCTAACATATCATTTCATTTATTTCTCATGTCAATCTGTGAAGGAGGTGTTGCTTGTCCCATCTAACAGATGAATATTAAGGTACACAACATTTAAATAGTCTGCTCAAATTGAAATGAAGGGCCCAACTGGGGATTGAATTCAGGTATAAATAATTATAAATCTTGTTTTCACTGTCACTTATGCTATGTCCAAGGAATCCGTTAATCTCTTTAGGTAACATTCATATTTTGATCAAAATTGAAACAAGATGAATTGAATTTTTCATTGATAAAAAATTGATAGATTAACTTTTTAAAGGACAGGGTCAAATTTTAAAAGAACACAGATTTTCATTAACATGCTTAATCCTAATTTCAGAAACTTCTTACAGCACCACTGCATGTATTGGACATATAAGTTAAATTCTTATGTTGTAGGCATTTTAGTCACTAGTTTACACCATAATATCTTCTTGATAGTATTTTATTTCTCTCATAATACTGGTGGAAAACTTAAGAACTGTTTCAAAATAGTTACATTTTGAAGGGTTATATATTTTATAGTTACATTTTAAGGTGTTGAGATGTTCAGTCTCATGATTTGGAGATATGGTATAGGGGTAGCAAAATGATAAATTGAGAGATGTTAAAAAATATATTTCCAAATTATTGACTAAGCTTAATTCATTAATATTCCATTATGTTTGAATTTTAGTTCCAACTTAGCTATCACTTTATTGAGTGTGGAAAAGTCTACTAAACCTTTTTTTTTTTTTTTTTTTTTTTTTTTTTTACATTTCACTTTGCTAAATAATGCAGTACTAATAGACTGACAAATGTTTTATGCTATTAGAGTTATTTCTGAACATTATAAATAGTTCAAAACATAGTGTTAGCTATAAGTCCCAAGCATGCTACTTTACCCTAAATAATTGAAAAAATAATTTCTTACCTTTTATTAATACCTCACTCTTATAGTCTTAATTTACACTATTGCTCATTAGTAGTAAATCTCTGTGTTATTATTTATTTGTGCAATTGATAAAGCACTGGTTAAAGCAGTGTCACAATTGACATCCAAGGGCAGTTCAGCATAGGCTCTTTGGCTCCAGAAATTATGGTCATACTTTTCATGATAGCTATATTAAACACTAAACTGTTTTATATAATTTGCAAAAGTAGTTGAAGCTATTTTTCAAATATTCAATTTGTAAGTTATTATTGTAACATTTTGGAAAATACGAAAGCATCACTCATAATCTTACCATGTTGTATAACGTATATTTCCTTTTTGTTTATTAACTCTGAGTTCTTGCTCAACAATCTATGAAATATGTACCAAAATATCCTATTTCTTTCCATTTTTCAAAATGTGGTAAGCCAGTTATTTATAAGTATACTACAGCCAACTCCCATCATTTTAAAACAAATGCGGTAAATTCACAATTCTGTCATTAGTACCATTCCCCTCTTTGCATTGCCTCTGTAATAATTGTGAGTACTTTTAAGGTTTTATTGTTTTCACACCAAGATCTTACTAAACAGGGAATAGAGGTTGTTTCAATCATTTATGGCTAGTAAGCATCTCAAATTCTACATGTATTTAGTTATTCTGCTTTATCCTGTTTTCCAAAAGAACGAGTTGTTTCTTAAACTCACAGAAAGTTTAGTCTTGATAGAAAAATGAACCTACAACATTTTTATTTTGTATTGAATCTCAAAATCCAAATGAGAGATTTGAATATTAGGACCTTGACTTGACTCACCTCTGCTTAATTTTGACAGTTGTCTTAAAGTGAATTTAGTGTTTAATGAAATTTTCTGGACTGATAACTCAAGACCTGAAGGGAACAATTCTAGTGGTGAGAAAGTAATTTTCTGGCCTAATTACACCTTTGGCCTCACTACAAAGTCTGTCAACAAAAATGCCAGGTTTGATCATGATTTTTTTTGACGTGTATTCACCAATCCACTTCACACTGGAGCCTTTTTTTTTTTTTTTTTTTTTTTTTTACAACAGCATTGGGTATTTGCAACCTAACTAAGATTTTACATCTGGGAATAAAACCTCAATGTGCTGTTTCCAACAGGTGATTCACTTAAATCTGTTTCCAATGAAAAATTAGGTGGGTATTAATGAACTTTACGTATTGCACTCTGGAAATCTACGTAGCCATATTATTTGAGACAGCCGTGTGAATTATATCAAGTATTGGCAAATACCTGGCGAATTGGTTTTTTTAAACAATTGGAAAACTGGAGTCTTCAGAATTTCTATTTCTTATTTATATTCACTCTGAAACCTAGCAGAGTTATATAAGCTAATGGTTGGGAGTCTATAAAACTGCTCTCTTTCTTGCGGGGATGTGGTCCCTGTAAGGTTAATTAACGTTAACCACTAAATATTTGTGTGATGCTGGCAATTCCTTTAAATTTCTGAGCGTGAATTTCTCTACATTTCAGTGCTCCAGTAGCACTTTGTTTAGCTGTCAACTAACCCTTCAATCTTTTCTCCAACAATGCTTTGACCAGAAAGCATGTATCTGTTGCATGTTTTTCATCTGAGCCTAGGCTCTAATCCTCAAATTTGAACATCTGTCTTCTCAATCTAGCTTTTTTTGTTTTCTCCTCCTTCTTTTCATTTGTTTTCTCTTCTGTTTTATTTAAAACATTTAAAATGGCAAAGTTGTTAATGAAACCTCTGCTTAGCAGAGGCTAAGTTCTGATGAAAGAAACAAAGTAACAAAAGATAACTGATTGATGTTATTGAATTATTGTCTCTGTTGTTCTGCTGTTTAACACCCCCAACTACTTTTGATACATTTCATTCTCAGCTGGAGAAGTTACACACACACACACACACACACCCCATCATATACACAATCACACACACTCTTTATTTCCAAATAAGTAAAATATTTATAGTCATTAAATAGAATATCTTAATGTTGCAGAAAATCTGAAATGTATATTAGATATCATACAATATACTTATAACTAATTCAAAATTTATTTGTGAAATGCATGCTTTAGAAATGTTCCTTTATTTATTCAACAAATATTTATGATGAGTTGCAAAGATGAATGACGTTGCCACTCAGTAATCTATAATTGAAGGTACAAAGTAGCAATACCAAGAGTTACATAAAAGCACTATAAATTTTTTCAGAGGAAGAGAAAACTAGGGGTTAAAGGAATAATTATTCTCATTGTGGTGGAAAGTGGCATTTTTATATTGTCTCAAAAAGAGTGTGATTCAACTCGAAACTTCATTTGTACAACACAAATATGAAAATTAAATCCGATAGCAATATTTTTTGTGGAAAAATAGATGAATTTTACGGTATTACAAAGCATGTGATGTGGCTATTTGAAGATTCAATGCAATCACTGACTGATTAATGAATATGTAATTTTTAGATCATTAGAATATTAGTAATTGTTACCATCTATTGGGATTTATCATATTTCAGTTACTAAGTCCTTTTACATATATTAGCTCATTTAATGCAGATGAAATGTCTGTGGGTAGTTATTACGGTTTCCATTTTACAGACAAGTAAATTTTGGCACTGATTTTTCTTGCTCAAGATTATTAACATGACTGCCAAGCCTATTTCCTGAATCACGACGTGGCAGTTTTGTACGTTTATCAGCAGCATTGGGCTCATTTAAGGTTATTATATTTTGATCGTGATTTTTTATAAATCGTGTATTCATCAATTTATTTCATTCTGAACCCTTTTAACAATAATATTTGATGTTTTCAACATAAATAAGATTTTTACATCTGGGAACAAAACCTCTGTGTAGCATTGCCAACATGGTGATTCACTGAAGTCTATTTTAAATTTGATGCTGTGTGGCTGCTGACAAGCTCTACGTATTGCTTTGTTTTGGCAGCAGCCTTGTTTGCTTAGAGGGTATCAACAGTATTGTGTCCATTTGTGGTTGTTACGTCTTGAGAGGTCATGATAGAAAACATTGTCCAAATTGGGTAATCACAACTGGAAGTTATTACATTAACATTGGTTGAAGGAAATGAGAATATTTAGAGAAGAATGGGGACTCTGAGTAGGGACATTATCACTGTCTTTGGATGCAGTTATAGAGGTTACAGATTAATTCTCCATTGTTCCAGAAGGCAGGACTGGACAAGTGATTGCCACTCATGGGAGAAAAAAATGGTTCAAATATGAGCTCACTGAGAAACTGTGTGGACCGTGTTGCATGGAAATCTCATAGAAATGCCTTGACTACTCTCTCCCAGGTGTGTTGTAGAGGGATGTTTCAAATTTAGGATAATGTTATAATTATTATTATTGATTCTAAGATTCAATCTGCCTATGAAATAGAAATAAACTTAATTTCAAGGGATCTTTTTTTCTTGAAGATTTTCATTTGATATTGTATTTTGGGAACATATAATCTAGGAAATGTATCCTCCTTTTCAGGATTGTATGGAAACAATATAATTTTTGACTTAAGTGTTTGAAATACAAAATATACACATTTGATTCTATCATATTTAGATGTATTCATCTGTCTAATCATATACATAGTGGTCTATATTGATAGTCTTCCATTAATTATTCTATTGTATAGAAAATGTTGTAATATCCCAGAACATAGTAAATCATGTTCTTTCTTTTTTCCTGCTAATTTTACTGTGTGCTAAGATATTTTCTAGTGATTAAGTTCATATTTACTCAAGATAAAACAATGTAACAAAATTAAAATTATTCTTATGAGTCATTTATATATGTGTAAGTGTCTGTGTGTGCGTGTGTGTTTAAGCAGCTGGTATTACTGTTATTTTTTATGATAAGCAACACGGAAAAACGTATAAAGATGTTTCAAAACTTCTTTTTGGTTTTCCCCTGTCTAGGACATGAGATTGTTCTATAACAATCTTTTTCTATAACAATATTGTAGAACAATCTCATGTTCTTTTTTTAAAAAATTATTTTCATCACTTTATCCATAATACTCTCTAAACAGTTTTACATCTATCACTAGATGTTGGACATTTGATGTCATTTAAAATGTGTCAGTGACAAAAAGAAATTCATTATTTCTTCTATAACAGCTACACTGATTTCTCTCTTTTTATTAATGGTAATTTCTGTTTTAAATAGTTACACAGGCTAAAGAACTGAAGGAGTTAACTATTATTTCCTAACATAATCTAACATAACAAAAGGCAGCTTACACATTACACAAAAAATATTTTAGAGATTTATTTAAAAAATCCTAACATATTTTAAGAATCCATAAATTATATCATCTCCCAACAACTTTCTGTGATACATGTAGTTCCATGAGAAATTAAAACTAGGGTTTGCTGCTCAAAATCAGCCAGATAATGGCAGACAATTTGAATTCATAACTCCATGCCTCTGCTCATCCCAATATATGGGGCTATGGTTGTCTCATAACCCCAATACATTTGTTTACTTTATTCTTGGTGAAAATAGAATGATTTTGTGCTTTATTATAACCCTAGATGAAGTTATTACCAAACATATTTTAAAATTGTTAAACTTGAAAATGTATATACATATTTTATATGCCAGACTGAAATATTGATATGCTGTATGTTCAAAACCTTTGTATATAATTATGACCCTTCTAACATGAAGCAGGTGACTGGATTAAATATAAGTCAGGCATAAAATGCCCTGCATGTAGCAACATAGTGAATCAAGCAAATTATCAAATGGGAAAGCTCATTTTGTGCTCTGGGCAATTTCGGCTGCCAGCACTTATACATCAAAACTTCACTCAATGTACGATTGATTTTATTTTATTTTGTTTATTTTTAATTCCCTACAGCAAGCTATGTTAGTTTTGTAGAATGCTGTCTGCATCATTAGGTTCCTAAGAAATTATAGTTGTTTCAGTCATGGTTGACCAAAGTATTATTCTCTTCTTATAGACCATGGATATTGGTTCTTGAATGGGTACCACTGAATTGAAATTGTATAATGCCAGTGACTCAAATACACACAACACATAACACACAGAGAAAGCATCAGTGTTATTAGAAACATGAACATCTAAAAACTAATGCTGTAAAATCAGACAGCCAATGTTCATTAAAGATATTTTCCACTTCAAGGGAAGAGGTTCAGATTAAAGTTTGAAAGTCCAGTCTTAAAGCAGGAATAAATTCCTATGTAAGATGATACATGTCTTCTTTTCACAGTTGCTTTTTATGTTGCCTTAAAACATGTCAAAAAAAAAAAAAAATCCCCAACAGAGGAGTCTAAAAGGAATGTCAGCTCTGTGGTTATGTAAATCGAATTGAGTGCTTTACAGCAGGTTTAAGATTTTTATAACTCAGAAGTTGTTAACAGCCAGCTGGTTTGTATCTGTTTTTTATGGTTATTCTTGTCATATGCAGCCTCCACAATTCTTAATTATATTTTATGGTATGTGTTTTCCTCCTCTTGAATCCCTTAGCCACTCTTTGCTTCACAAGATATTTTCCACTGGGAAGGGAACAAGCACAGAGATGGGACTTCATCATTGGAAATACAGTTGTATAATTACTTACCACTAACAGCTCTATAGTGTGAAATTCAAGTAACTTTCCATTGCAAATACATAACCTTCTATTAGAGCATTGAAATTGCTTTAATGTAATAATATCTGCTTGTAAATTTGTGAGCCACCCCCCAGTAAGTCAAAACATGATTATGACACTCTTTGTATTCCATTTTTTAGAAGTGACATACAGACCCTTCCCTTCTTCCTTTCTTCTTTCCTCTCAGTATTCATCACGTAAATTAATTTCTGTCTCACAGTTAAGTTCTAAATGCGTACTTTGTTTTCTATTTTTGATTATACAAAGGTAGTGACTTCTAGTATGGTTCTAAAAATCTTATGTTCTGGTTAAAAGGCATTTCTTTTAGCCTCAGAGATGTGAATAAACTTTTCTGAGATTTTTAACACCCTAATTTAAAACTTGGGCTAATATTCAGATTTTTCTCCTCAGAAAAACAGAGTGAAGAAATACGTTCTGAATTTGAAAAAATGTTTTTAAAAATCAAAATGTGTACAATTATCAAGGAAGTATATGTGTGCTTATTTCACAGGGACATTTTTAGAGACTTCAAATCTTTGAAACTATAGACACATTTTTTGTGTTAGTTCTTCACAAAATAAAAATATTCCAGCAAGATCTCTTCCTCAAATCACAGTTTCTAGTTTTTGGAATACAACGTTGTAGGTTTTAGACTTTTAAATAATCACATTGTATTTCCTACAAGATGAGAATATTTAGGCCAAGTGAAGGAGATTAAAATAAGTAATATGTTTTGGTATACATTACATGGATACAGTGATTTTTTTATTATTATTATTTTGAGATGGAGTTTTGCTCTTATTGCCCAGACTGGAGGGCAGTGGCGCGATCTCAGCTTACTGCAACCTCCGCATTCCAGGTTCAAGAGATTTTCTTGCCTCAGCCTTCCAAGTACCTGGAATTACAGGCACACACCACCATGCTGGTTAATTTTTCATATTTTTAGTAGAGACGGGGTTTCACCATGTTGGCCAGGCTGGTCTTGAACTCCTGAACTCAGGTGATCCACCCGCCTCAGCTTCCCAAAGTGCTGGGATTACAGGCCTGAGCCACAGCACCCGGCCATCAATTTTGAGTCTGTTATAAGAAATATATAATACATAATGTGCAATGAAACAATAAATATGTATCCCTAAGAATAAATTTATATAATTCAGTTTTATTACTTTGATAGGGGAAATCACCATAATTATTGTGATATGATATTTTCAAACATTATGCCTTTTAGTCACGTATTATAGATACACGATATTTAAGACTGCAAAGTTACGGTTCAGAAATACTTATTTTGAGTCATTGAACACTTTCATTTTAGTGTGATGGTACTTAATAGAAGTTAGTTTTTCTTCCTTTAAAACTGAATATCGAAGTACATTTTTTATTTAGTGTTGAATTATTTAAGTTTGTAAGTATACTCTTGAAAGTAAGTTCAGGGACACGGTTGCTCACGCCTGTAATCCCAGCACTTTGGGAGACGGAGGTGGAAGGATTGTTTGAGCTGAGTTCAAGACAAGCCGGGGCAACATAGTGAGACCCTGTCTCTAAAAAAATTAAAAATAACAAAATAGAATTACTCAGACATAAAATAAAAGAAAGTAAATTCTACACATGAGGCATTGTTTCTTTCTTTTTTTTTCTTTTTCTTTTTTTTTTTTTTTTTTGAGGCGGAGTCTCGCTCTGTCGCCAGGCTGGAGTGCAGTGGCCGGATCTCAGCTCACTGCAAGCTCCGCCTCCCGGGTTCACGCCATTCTCCTGCCTCAGCCTCCCGAGTAGCTGGGACTACAGGCGCCGGCCACCACGCCCGGCTAATTTTTTTGTATTTTTAGTAGACATGGGGTTTCACCGTGTTAGCCAGGATGGTCTCGATCTCCTGACCGTGTGATCCGCCCGCCTCGGCCTCGCAAAGTGCTGGGATTACAGGCTTGAGCCACCGCGCCCGGCGAGGCATGTTTCTATGTTAATCATTTTGAGATTTGGTACATTCACAACATTTTGTACTGTGCATGTGTCTGTGGGTCTCCACTAGAAAGTCAAATGAGCACCAGAGGAAATTATGAAAAAGAATAAAAAGAAAAAAAAAACATTCTTTTGAGACAGAGTCTCAATCTGTCACCCATGCCTATGACCTGTCACCCAGGCTGGAGTAAGAATAAAAGAATAAAAAGAAATCTTTCTTTCTCTCTCTCTCTCTCTTTTTCTTTTTGAGACAGGGTCTCAATATGTCACCCAGGCTGGAATGTAGTGGTGTGATCACTGGCTCACTGTAGCCTCAACCTCCTGACCTTTGGGGCTCTAGCAGTCCTCCTACCTCAGTCTCCCAAGTAGCTGGAACTATAGGCATATGCCACCATGCCCAGCTAATTTTTAAATTTTTTTGTAGAGATGAGGTTACACTGTGTTTAGGCTGGTCTAGAACTCCTAGGGCACAAGTGATCCTCCCACTCTGCCCTCCCAAAATGCTGGGATTACAGAAATGAGCCACTGTACCCGGCCTAGGAAGCATTTTTGAATGTCAACCATGTACAATGCATCATACTAGGAGACATTTTATATACTGTCATTTAGCTCCATTAACAAAATGAGGACTCTAAGTCTCAGGCTGGTTAGTTGACTTAATCAATAATTCATAACTAAGAAGCAGTGGAGATAGTTGTTTGATATGTATATGCACACACATATGTGCATATGTATATATATGTGGGTGTATATATACACATACATGTACACATATATATGTGCATATTTATGTATGAAAGAAGAACTGTCAATCTGTCCTCAAGGTAAAGAAGATGAGTTTTCAAGTCAGTATCTATCTATCATCTATCTATCTATCTATCTATCTATCTATCTATCTATCTATCTATCTATCTTTCTATCTATCATCTATTTATCTATCTATCTATGTAAACACACTTTTCAAGTCAGAATATATATATATATATTATTGTCGGAGTATATATATTCTGACTTGAACTCACCTTCTTTCCCATAGTACAGATTGACTATTCAAAAATGTTTCGAGATATAACAATGTTTTGATTTTGTTAGAGAAAGCTAATTTGTCAGCATTAAAGAGATAGGATGACAGCCTATGTAAAGGCACTAACATAATTTAAGAAAAATATTTGGGAAGAAGAAATAAAGGAGTAAAAATGTTGGAAGGAAAAGAGAACAAGCATGCTTAGAGAAGTATCAACAAAATGTGTTCCAATTTTGGGTAAGATAAATCAGACAGAGAAAATTTAGCCTAGACTTAGACTAGTGGCCATAAAATGCAGTTTGGTTAGCTGTTTTCCCAGGGTTAAGGAGCTATATACTGACAAATGGAAGTTTGACCAGATGCCCTATTCAGTAGGCAGAAGAAAAGTTTTAGGCCAATGATTAAATTAAAAACATAATAATTAAAAAGAAGCTGAGAGAGTTACTTGATCTGACACTGACAGTTTGGATTGGACAGAAGTATAATTTGGGCATATGGTGAGGAAGAATACAGAATGTACAGAATAAACAGGAAATGCACAAGTAATGATACAGGCAAGCAAAATCACACTTAAGGCTCATGTGAAGTAGTTTGCTAATGTAAAACAATTGCTAAATATCATGTGGAAGTGGACTGAATTAAATAAGGAGAAAAAAGAGGCAAGACCAGTGTGCTTCTAAATAAAGCCCAATACCCAAAATCCCAAATAACTTACTTTCAAAAACTTGCTAAAGATAACCTTTGAAGTATGTCATGTAAGTGTCAAGCTTATTAAATTATTGGCCAATTAAAAATTACTTTCTACTTTCTTCTTTATATACTTCATAAAAATTGTGACTGTTCCAGAATTTCCCTTTAATAACTTTTTCTTCTTTGGCAGATTAATTTAGACCAGGTTGACATTTTGTAAATAAAGTTTTCTTGGGAATATGAACAAAATTAAAACACCAACAAATTAAAGCAAATGAAAAGGAAAGACATGGGAAAAAGTGAAATAGTATTCTGATTTAGGACTGCGGTATTCAGAACATTGAAGGATTTAAGTGTTATTCGTAAGATTTTTAATTTTAATTTTTATTTTGTGTGCTTTCATTAAGAAACAGGCAGCCAGGCTTGGTGGCTCATGTCTGTAATCTCAGCACTTAGGGAGGCAGAGGTGGGCAGATCACCTGAGGTCGGGAGTTCAAGACCTGCCTGACCAACATAGAGAAACCCTGTCTCTACTGAAAAATACAAAATTAGTTGGACGTGGTACCGGGCACCTGTAATCCCAGCTACTCGGGAGGCTGAGGCAGGAGAATCTCTTGAACCTGGGAGGTGGAGGTTGCTATGTGCCAGGATCCCTACATTGCACTCAAGCCTGGGCAACAAGAGTGAAACTGTTTCCAAAAAAAAAAAAAAAAAAAAAAAAAGAGGCATCACCAATGTCAGCCTGCTATGCTTTCATGAAGGTTTTGTTAAGTGATGTCTTGATTTCTGTATTCAAGTGATTGGGAGAAAATCTTACACACAGAGTAATTAACAGTAAAAATAACATAATAGCATGGCATAGTATTATGATATGTGTATCAAACGAATAGGGCAGTCATTGAGGGCTGAGAAGTTCTGAAGTTCTAATCATCACAGCTGTAGCCATCAGGGAAGGTTTCTTGCAGAAAGTTGAAGAAACAAGTTGCTTTCAGTGATTCCAGATGAACAATCTGGAAATTTTCTAGTTTTAGATCTTCAGCTTTTCTCTAAAGTTGACTAAACTATGTTAGAGGTTACACATCACAAAGTGGATGCTGACATGTAGATTAGGGAAGAATCAAATGTCTGTACAATGTGCAAAGTAAGAGATGTTCTTTAATGGAAGATAAACCTCCAGCTTTTCTGTTAAGCCTGCCTTTCTTCATTCCCCACCTATCTCTGTACCAAATAAACATTGTACCATTTTTTTATTCTGTTAGAATTATTTTTGTTTATCAAAGCCATCTGTATATGTATTTGGGATCATTTGGCGACATAATGGCCAAAATATTGGCATTTTAGGCTTTGAAGTTGAGTTGAATGTAACATTTGTGAACTGTAATGCTTATGAAAACTTAAGTGCCAACACATTTCCATGTACTCGCATATTACACTTGCACATGTGGGTCAGTTTTTCAGTTTATTGAGGCCCACTTATAGTACAGTAGTTAAGAGTGTAAATTTTGGAGCTAGACATGTCTGGTTTGAACTGACTGCCCCATTTATTGGTTGTCTAATTTTATTTTATTTTATTTTATTTTATTTTATTTTATTTTATTTTATTTTATTTTATTTGAGACAGAGTCTTACTCTGTCACCCAGGCTGGAGTGTGGTGGCACAATCTTGGCTCACTGCAACCTCCACCTCTCAGGTTCAAGCGATTCTCCTGCCTCAGCCTCCTGAGTTGCTGGGATTACAGGTGTGCTCCACCACACGCAGCTTATTTTCATATTTTTAGTAAAGACTGGGTTTCCCCGAGTTAGCCAGACTGGTCTTGATCTCCTAACCTCAGGTTATCTTCCCGCCTCAGCCTCCTAAAATGCTGGAATTATAAGCATGAGCTACTGTGCCTGGCCTACTAGTTGTCCAATTTTAGATGGTTACCTATCCCTTCACACATCATTCTCCTCATTTAAAATAGTGTGAGTTTGTGTTTATACACTCACCCATACATACTATAGATGTAGTACAATTATTAACAGAATGCTGACTACAGTTTTGAGCACCCAGTACAAATATAAATAGTGGTTCTATTCTTTCTTTTTTTTTTCTGATGAATGCATTTAAAATCTACTCTGTAGAAAATGTCAAGTATACATCACAGTATTGCTGAGTATAGTTGCAGTAATTCTTTTCATATTTTCTGAAAAGTTACTGTAATCAGTCAGTTCTGGCATTAAAAAATAACTTAAAGAAAATAGAATTTAGAATAAATGATAGTGAATACTTCAGAAATATGCTTACTTTTCAAGACAGTAATCTCTTGGTATGTATAGGTAGATAAATACCAAGTTTATATATAAAGGGAGATATTCAAACATAGGCTTTGTTTTGCAGCCAAAATATTCTAATATTTTTGGTACATCAGAAAGGAAAAGCATTGTAAGGAAAAGCTTTGAGAAGGGAATGCTGTCCTAGCAGGTGCAATAACCACAACTGTCAGGTGTAACAATTACAGTAGGTAGAAGCCTTAGAGACATGTGTAGGGCAGCGTCTGCCTTTGCTTTTAGTCTGAAAATTTGAAGAGGCTTCTGGGATAAGAGGAAATGACAGATCAGGGAGCAGCACTGGAGCTGAATGGACTGGCGGTAATACTTCACTCAGGCTTAGGTTGTTTCGTTGTTCTTTTGGTAGAGTTTACTTTTAGTTATTTGGTGCATGTGTTGACCTTAGAACCAGTTGATGTTTGTTGGCACTGGAATGAGTGTTTTTCTTGTGAGTAAATTTGGAAGAGTATGTTTCTTTTGAGCATGGATTTAGTGGCAGGGTTTATTGTGCTGCTTTCTCCAGAAGATTTGGGTAATGGGGGTGAATTTTGTCATCAAATAACCGAAATTAAGTTGAACCATATTAAATGATCACTTTGTAGGTCAAAATTAGTGAAACATCAGCAATTTCATATAGTTTAACCAAATGTGTGTTTTAGTTTAAGCCTACAAATCTGGACTTGCAATATGTAGAAAGATGAGGTCTCATTTATTTCGAGTTGGGAGGACTCAAATTTGGATAAATTGTTGGCCCTTTAAATGATCTTCTTTAATTATGTTCTGCATTGGTCATCTCAGTCCACTTTTCTACATTTTCTAGATTTCATTTCTTGTAGTGTTGCCATTTATTTATTCAAAAACTTAATATTTATGCTACGGAGAGCACAAGAGAGCAAAAAGAAAACTTAATGAGTCATGGCCTCTACCTTCAAGGGGCTCATAGTGTAATTGGACAAGCTGTTAAACAAATGATAGCAATATAATTGAGTAAAGCTGTAGTTGAGATTTCGGCAAAATTTAGAAGGTGAGGCAGAGGAAGACATAATCAACTCTGTTTCGGTGAATTAATAATAATTGATTATCACTTCCTAGGAGGTGATAATTTGTGATGGTGTTTAAACTATGCATAGCAGGAGGGGAAAGATTCTTGACAAAGAGAACAGTGAAAGAACCAGATGCTGAGATGAAGGATAATTCTTCAGAGTTTTAAATAGAATAGAAAGTGGAATGAGTGCAGTGACTGGTCAGTGATATATATGGAAAGGTAGGTGAGGGACAAATTATGAAAGCCTAAGCATGCTATAGATAAGGTGTTTGAATCTTGAGTTCTAGGCAATGGGTAATGCCAAAAATGTGTAAGCAGAGGAGTGGAATGACTTAATTTTGTGAAGTAGAAAAAGAAGACAATCTGCCATGAGGAGAGGGAAGAAAAAGGGACAGTAACTATTTGTTAAGAGTGCTGAAATCTATACTAGCATTTAGCCTTGTTTTCTAATTATCTAGATCATGAGGAGGCAGCCTTACTGTTCCATTCGTGTGGCTTAGTGCATTGCTGGTTCTAAAGACTGATCAGTGATCTCTTATGTCATCTTTATAATCGTGTGCATTTATTAGGTACCTATGTTATATGAAACAAATAGGAATACGATCTAACATGACAAATGCCAATTAAGTAGTTCCTTGGGAATTCAGGGAAATACTCATGAAGGGTTCATTTATTTGTTAAAAGTCTAGTATTTAGCAAGAATATCTCTAGGAGCTGGAATAAAGTATTGAATAAGACAGCTGCCTGTCTCATAAACATACATTATAGGTATAATATTTCTGAACACATGAATATCTGTATATATGTGTATGTGTGTGAGATACAAGTACAAATACAGCTTGCAGTTTCCTAAAATTATATTTCAAATAGTTTCATCATATATTCAGAATCTTATGATGCATACATTTCATGTATATACACACATATGCATATATATACACATATACATACACATATACATATATATAAATATACATATACACATACATACATTCTTATCTCCCTCCCAGAGTGCCATGGCACTATCACAGCTCACTGGAGCCTTGACTTCCTGGCCTCAGGCGATTCTCCCACCTCAATATCCCAAGTAGCTGAGACTACAGGTGTGTGCCACCGCACCTGGCTAATTTTTGTGTTTTTAATAAAGACAGGATTTCCCCATGTTGTCCAGACTGATCTTGAATCCCCACAGTTAGAACCTACTCATAAACTTTTTGTTTTGTTTTCTTTTTCTCTTTTCTTTTCTTCTATTTTCTTCTCTTCCTTCCTTTCTTTCTTTTTCTTTTCTTTTCTTTTCTTTTCTTTTCTCTTTCCTTCCTTCCTTCCTCCCTCCCTCCCTCTCTCTCTCTTTCTCTTTCTCTCTCTCTTTCTCTCTTTCTCACTTTCTCTCTCTCTCTCTTTCTCTTTCTCTCTCTCTCTCTTTCTCTCTTTCTTTCGAGACAGGGTCTCACTCTGTTGCCCAGGCTGGAGTGCAGTGGTGCAAAACATGGTTCACTGCAACCTTGATCCCCAGGGCTCAAGCAATCCACTGACCTTAGGCTCCCAAAGTGCTGGGATTACAGGCAGGAGCCACCGTGCCCTGCCCTCATCTATTGTTGAAAGACCTATGACAATAGTTCCACGATGAGATCAACAAATATTTGAGTGGCCATGTTTTCACTATATTTTGCATTTTTCTTCTGTGCTATAGCGATTGTATGTCTTTTAGTACAATGATTACCAAAACGATATTTTGCTCTTAGAATAAATGCTTAATAGCTTATATAACAGTAAGTTCAAATGACCTTTGCAAATTTTTACTTGCAGTAAAAAGTAATAAGATGCTTAAGTAATTGATGGAAAATTTTACTTCATACATAATAAATTATTTTTCATAACTGAATGTCAAGGCTGGTTTTGTTTGTATTTATCTTACAAGTGGAGCTTCAAACTTGAATTAAAATAATTTGTCATAAAAATTATTAACATCAAGTAATTCTTACAAATTTATTATGATGAAGATGCACTGTCAATTTTAGTGATTATGTGAATAAATGTATGTGTTGAAAGATCATATATAGTTGTCAACTTTTATACGAATGCCTTGATAATAATTAGAATTCAGGAAAACAGAGTTTAGAGTCTCTTAGAATTCTACAAATCCCTGATTTTCTGTTTTAAAAGTCGATTTGGTCTTCTATTACCTCACAGAGAGAGAAAGTGTTTCTTGTATAGAACTCCTTAAATGGGTCTATTTACTACGTATTCTGAAAATCTAAATATCTTATTATCTATTACAATAATATTATTTAATTTGAATCATAGAAGTTAAAAATTAAATATTTTAACTTTTATTCAGTAAATTATATTTATGGATATGTAATTGAATGTTGATATTGAGAGTAAACAGTGTAAGGAAATGGAAAACAAATTATATTTTTCTGAGAATAGAAATACTTCTTGCTGCTATAATACACCAAGTACTGCTTATGTACTGGATTACTTGACAACTAGAAATTGTCTGTGTAACAAAACTAGCCATTGACCAAGAAACCAATGTAATGGTAGAGGAAACATTGCTGATGTGCTCTTGATATGTATTGATTGATTTGTTCTTACAGAATATTGGGGAAATACTCATGGTATTTATTAGCTATTTGAATCTTCTTTTATTTATTCTCCACTATTCTTGGATATTTCAATGTGAACAAACAGTAAATACGAAGAGTGAGTATATTTAGGGGCTGCAATAAATGTTTAAAGAGACTGTGTGTGTACGGTGGGGTAGCTTTTTATACAGGTCAAAGTGCTTGGCCTTCCAGGGGAAAGACGGGGATTCTAGCTTGCTTCTGCCCTCTGCTCATAATGTGAGTCTGAAATTAAAGAAGAGGAATTCCAAGATAGCACCAATTCTTATGTCTGCATTGGATAATTTAGTGACTGTATATTTAAAGTCTAAACTTAGAATTTTTGTGAGATCCGTGTTGCTCATATCCCTTTAACTGGATCTCTTTTTCAGTGTGATTTTACCATGATATACTTCTAGTAATAAAATATCCTTAAAGTCAAGATGTGTATAATGAAAATAGGTAATGTAATGACAATGTGGATCTTTTTGTGGTTTTTGCAATATTTGTTTATTTTCCTTTTCATTACAACATGAATTAAAATTTAGTTTTCATCATCTTAAAATTAGTTTCTATATGGTATTTGTTATGAAAATTAGTGTTTTTCATGTCAAAGAACACCAACAATAGCCTACATATATGGATTGCTTGTGTTCTCCCATACACAGTTGAGGTTCATTATGTGTGCTCCCTCACTTAATTTTTATATCCACTACAACATGTAGCTGGTGTCAGTCCCATTTCCAGGGCAGGTAAGTGACTTTTCTAAGATCCCTTAGTAAGTTGTAGATCCAAATTTTAGGTAATTTTAAAATGTGATACAGAATTCATCCATTCATGTACATTCATGCGTCCCTTAACGACAAGGATACATTTTGATAAATGTGTTTTTAGGTGATTTCATCTTGTGTGCACATCATTGAGCGTACTTACACAAACCTAGATTGTATAACTTACTGCATACCTAGACTATACATATGGCTTATTGCTCCTAGGCTGCAAACCAGTACAGCACATTACTGTACTAGTGTGAGGAAATAATAACACAATGGTAATTGTGCAATAAGGATTTTTCAGCAATGTTATAATCTTATGGGACCACTGTTGTATATGTGGTCTGTTGTTGATAGAAACATCATTATGCAGTGCATGACTATACTTATAAAACAAAATTTCTTACAAGGAACACATTTACCTAGCAAGTTCCATTATTGATCCTGAGAAATAAAGTTGAAGTGGCAGATTTATGGGAGTATTGCCATGGCCCTGGCCCTACTGTCTGTCCTGAACAAGTAGTGGCATCTCCTTCAGTAGTGGGGCTACTAATGCATAAATGGCAGGAAAGGGACTGCTATGATGAGATTATAGGAAGGAAATGATTGTCATTGAACACCTCTATACCTTGCTTTTTATGCATCCTATGGCATCTAATGTTCTCATCAATTCTATGAGACCCAAGCAACATGATCCTGATTTTTAACGCTGGGAAATAGTTAACTGTGGTAAAAACAGATTAGATCTTACAAACAGAAGCCATCTATCTAATGACTGAGAGGGGACTGGAACGCAGATCTTAGTCTTCAAAACCCATATTGTTTGTCCTATACCATATACCTGCTATTGCTTATAATTTTTGAACTTTTAATTAACTGTTTTTTTCCTGTTAATGGTATCAAAGATGGACATTAAGAGGAGAAAACGGCACTAAGTTGGCCATAAACACATGTACTCTTAAAGCTATTGTTGTTTCCCTCCCTTTCACCCCAGTCCCCTCTTTCTCTCTTCTCACTGCCTCTCTTGAGCTCTGCAGTTGCTGTTTCATGTTTTTCTAAACTGATCTGCAACATTAAGAATGAAGAACATGAGGTTAATGATTCTAGTACTGTATCAAAGCATTGAGAAAATGTTACCACCAATTTTAGCCACCCCACTGTTACTGGAAAAGTTTGAATGTCTACTTGATATAGGTCAAAGATGACCAGTGTTTTGGTGTCCACATTTTATTGTCACATATTTGATTGCATAGTAACTAGATGAAGGATACCATCTTTGTGTTCTGTAGACATACCATCTTATTGTTTAGATCTCTCCAGCTAGAGACAGGAAAGGAAACTCAAAGCAATAGGGTGCTATTTCATGTTTCTGTTCCTGATAACTCTAAATATAAACATCAAATTCACTATGTAATTTTATGAAACTTTTATGTACAAGGACCAAGACTTTCATTATGAGAATAAAGTAGTATCTTGAGAACAACAATGATATTATCCTCTGAAACTAAGAGTTGCAGGTTAACTGTTGAGCAAGCTTGGGAAAGATGACAAATATTGGAATATTGGAAATAGCAAAGTAAGTGGGCTTCTTTTTGAAGTTGGTAGCTATTTTCTTTAATATTCTCCAAAAAGTTTTTGTCGCAGGCCTTTTTAGTTGCTCCACAGTAACAATCCATTACCCCTTGTTTTCTAACAGAATCCTAACTTGATTCAGGCATTCCCATTGTTTCTCCAGTCATGCACTTCGGAGGGCTCAGCCCCATGTTCTATCCCAGTTGCGAGTCATGCTGGCCCTGTTCTCTTTGCCTATGATTGGTTGGGCATGATCAGATGATACAGTTTGGCCAGTTAGAGCCTTTTAGGTGTCCCATGGGAAAGACTTCTTCAAGGACTGAAAAGAAACATAGAGCATAATCAGCTAATTCTTTTTTAGTTGGATTCCTGGAATTGCTATAGCTAACTTTTTAATGCTTTTTAATATGAGGGTTATCTACTAACAGATAGCAGAAAGGAAATATGGAAAAAAATTTGGTTCTAGACATCCTTGATTTCCTGATTTAACTAACCATAATTGTGCTCTTAGAAACTCCTTGTACAAGGACTGGTGTTTTTTCAAACTAATATCTTTATTATTTAATTTGAGGATTTTTCTTACTTGCTGTCTACTTCCCTTCCAGCTTCACAGCTCATGCTTTACAAGGTAATGATAAAATATGCCAAGACTTCACATTTGTGACAGTGTTCAGAATCTCAGTTGTCATCCAAGCATCATTTTTATTAACAGTTATAAAGTGACTTGATAGTGTCAGATGACAGATGCTAAGTAAAAATCATTTTCGTTATTTAAATATTAGAGGTCTATTGTCCAAATGTACGCGCATAGTTTGCCTATAGCCTCGGGTATACATAATGCTACCCATGCCTTTCTGTTTTCTCTATCCATCCATTTTTGTTTAGCAATTTTCACAAGACACCTGAGTATTGGTAAATAGTAATGGCATACTTTATTTGCTTTTTGAAACTCAGCAGAATCCACAATGAAACGGATATTTTATTGCAATTGTCTTTCAGAGTTTAATCAGAGTGTATTTACTGCGGCAAATGCAGACTTATAAATGATTCCACACTCACTAAAATGCTCAAATATGGCATTCTTATCATCGTTACAAACTGAGGTACCTTGAACAGAACAAAATAAGTACAGAGGATTTTCTATTTTCCACTAAATGGTATACAAGAATTACTTTTAAGATAAATTTTAGTGTGTTTTTGAACAATTTGAAGTTTTTCATGTGATTAAACTTGATCAAATAGATGGATCAACTTTCTCCATAACAATGAGTAAACTTGTAGATAGTGTTCCCAGTTTTATGTCCAAATGTAGAAAGCTGGGCTAATGGATCACTTCTGAAATTCTTCATGTTTTTATGACAAGTATCAGACTCTACAATTATCAACACTGTACTTTTTCCTTATTAGTAACTTTTGAGTGGCCGACGAAAACAATTTGCTTTGACTGTGTCACTGCTTAAAAGAAAAAGGATTGTAGAAGGTTTTTTTTTTTTTTTTTTTTTTTTTTTTTTTTTTTTGAAACAGAGTTTTGCTCTTGTTGCCCAGGCTGGAGTGCAGTGGCGTGATCTCGGCTCACGGCAACCTCCGCCTCCCAGGTTCAAGCAATTCTCTTGTTTCAGCCTCCCAAGTAGCTGGGATTACAGGCACCTGCCACAAGGTCTGGCAAAGTTTTGTATTTTTAGTAGAGATGGGGCTTTTACCACATTGGCCAGGCTGGTCTCGAACCCTGACCTCGTGATCTGCCTGCCTTGGCCTCCCAAAGTGCTGGCATTACAGGCGTGAGCCACCATACCTGGCCAATTACAGAAGTTTTATATCTCTTTTGGTCCTGTTAAACTGGAAAGGGTATATTCCAGTCTCAAAGGCAAGTTCTTGAAGGACTTTTCAAGCCAGAGCTCAGTCTCTCAGTTTGTTTCCAAACTTGAAATTTCTCAAGTTTCAGAAACACAGACTTATTAGGCCACCAGGCTAGTGCAGCAATGTTTAGATATTATTTCAATCAAAGAACTGTGTTCTATTACCCTAGGATCTATGTCAAGCTGTGGATTAGGTTAAAAAACCAACAAAAGCTCCTGGTGGTTGAAAGATTATACGTATTTTGCTACATTACTGCATTGCAGGCATGAGCACGTTCTTTCAGCATTTTAGTTTCACAATGTTACAATTAATTAATTGTGTCTATCTAGCGAAAACACTAGTTGGAGTTACTGTCTGCACTTTTAATAAATCCTTTGAATTCCCTTGATCTTTCCTTTTTCTTATCCTCCCTGTGTACTGTAGCAAACTTTCCCAAGCCCATAAAAGTCTGATTAATGGAACAAAGAATTAGACTTGAGATACCTGCTTTTGTTACTCTCCCATGCTTCTCTGACCTTAAGATCACCTTCTAAATGTACCTCAGGCTTTTTCTCTTAAAGAACAATAAATGAGATTATTGAAATTATAAACCATGACCACCCTTGCTATTACTAAATCATTTACACACATACATGCAACTTGTCTTTCATTTATGTACATTCTAAACTATAGTGTTTCATTCTAGAAAGTAGTTGATATTTCCGCATTTTCTTCACCTTTTTCTTCTTAAGATCCTCAGTTATATACACGTGTAAAAATTATGCCATAAGTCAGGTGTGGGGAGAATCATGTTTATCAATTGCTCTTCTGACAATGCTTCCCCTCCTAAACTTGGAGTAGCACTTTATGGTTTCTTGCATAAAATCAAACCTGCTCGTTGATTCTAAAACCCTCTACTAATTCAATGAAAACCAACTATTCCAACTTGCTTTGGATTCTGATATCTAAGTTTAACCACATTCTTAGAAACACTGTGTTTGTATCCTTAATATTCTATGAATAGAACTTGATTTTTTTTTTTTTTTTCCATTCATGATTCAGGTTAGATGGTCTCTTCTCAGAAGTCTCCTTTGCTATTCTTGGCAAATATAGAAAAGAAGCAGAGCCGCTGCTATAAACCTGCTTCATCCTTGACCCCAGTAGAACTCATTGCCTTCCAGCCGTGCAGAGTGCATTTCTTAGTAGGGAGCCTGGCCTTGCTTTCACCTGGTGCTGCTGGTGTAAGCAGCCATCATGTTCAGATTCAAAGGTGGCCAAGATAGCATCCTGGGGACATGTCCCTGGAATGAAGTAGAGCCCCAGTTCTGTCCAAATGCTGCTAGGTGGAATAGGGTTGGGTGCCCTGCTGAGAGCATTGTGATTTGTAGATAGAACCTGGCAGAGAGGGTCCCGTTAGGAGTACAGAGCCAGCTCTCTTTCCCCTTCTCTTGGAGAAGATCTGAGGTATGATGCAAAACATTGCTTCTTCCTTATTTCACAGTTTATATGAACTCTGTTGGTGACAGGAGGATCTACCTTATTTATACTGTGGCATGGAAGTGGAATTGAGGCTGCGATAACTTTTGTCTTCAACACAGTGCCGGCTGAAAAACTGGATATAGTTGAGAAGAACTCAGTTCATTTACTTCTCTAGAAAATATTGATATAAAAATGACACATATAACACTGTTGATTGAGAATGTCAGCTAAGAAGATAAAATTGTTCCTCTTAAAAATTTTAATTGTATATCAATTAATTATTCTGCTACTAGCATTTCTGATGATAGAGGAAGGATTTCTTCATTAAAACAGGTCAGATAATACATAGATACTGTTCTATTTACAATGCATTTAATTAATATCAAAACTACAGCTGACTTTGTGCAATAATGACAAGATTATACGGCATTATGTTGTGCTAAGCAGGAGACTACAATTTAAGAGTTAGGCTTGTTGGGAAGAAAACATGTCCTCCTCCTCCCTTTTGTAGTTTTACGTTGAACTAGAGAGATTGTTTTCTAAGATTCAACACCTCAAGAAAGCATTTTTTTTTAATATTGTTCAAAGCTGACCTCTGCTTTCAGAAAAGTTTATCTGTACTTTTTCATCTGTTTAGAAACATACATTTTTGGTTAAGGGCTCGAAGACAATCTCTCTTTGTCTTTTTTTTTCTTCTTTCCCTGAGCTAGGAAGGTTGAGATAAAAAGAATGACTGCTTTAAAAGTCACACATGGCTGTAATTTAAGATTTTTTCCCTCTCATTGTCCGTAACAGTTGAAAGAAACCTTCAATGAAAGTTTATTAACTAGGCCAATGCCTGAGGCAATAAAGGTTCATTTATTACCAGTTTCTTGGCTGTTTTTCTTCTTCTATTTTTCGGTTAAACTCATAGCGTAAGATAATACTTCACAAAATTAAACCTTTGACCTTCTGTAGAGTTAAGTCTCCTTTGATTAGATAAAGTAACAATTTATGGTCCAGCATGAGGTTGCACATGAAATGAATAATGCAACAGACTCCGTGTGGACTGAGAATCTATTGCTTTTGAAAAGATGAATGCTGTTTAAAGGGGAGAATGTCCGCTTAAGTGTGTTGTCTTTATTCAGTATGCACTTTAGCAATATTTCAAAGGGCTTTACCTCCAAGATAAAGTTATGTTTGAATTTTCTAATTCTCATAAGAAAGATGTATGGTAAGAGTATTGCAAAAAGCTTTTGAAACTCTTTGTAGGACTGTCATACATGTCATTATGCCACATATTCCAGGTATTACAAATGGCTGAATTATAAAATCAAATACATGCGTGAGAAAAAATGACCATTGATTTTACAAATGGAGTTCCAAAGGATGGGACAATTAGAATATTATAATTTCTAATCGCATTAGGTGCCACTGTGAGCATTGCATAAATCAAAATTACATTTAATAACTTCATCTTAAGAAGAAGAAAAGTAACAATAATAAAATAATAATAATAAACTGAGTTTGTAATTTTTTTTTTTTTTTTTTTTTTTTGAGATGTAGTCTCACTCTGTTACCCAGGCTGGAGTGCAGTGGCACGATCTCTGCTCACTGCAACCTCTTCCTCCCAGGTTTACGTCATTCTCCTGCCTCAGCCTCCCAGGTAGCTGGGATTACAGGTGCGTGCCACCATGTCCGGCTAATTTTTGTATACTTTTTTCAGTGGAGATTGGTTTCACTGTGTTGGCCAGGCTGGTCTTGAACTCCTGACCTCAAGTTATCTGCTCTCCTCGGCCTCCCAAAGTGCTGAGATTATAGGCATGAGCCACTGTGCCCGGCCTGAGTTTGTTATTTTTAAACCAATCCATAGGAGTTCAGTCTTTGGTTATTATGATATATTAATCTTTGTAGATAACAAGTGTTTTAAATTTTGTTTTGTTTAAGTCACCTTACAAATTTGAACTATCATAACTCATTGACAAAGAAGAGTGACTAGATGTGAAATGTTCAGATATTTCTATTTTTCTATGTTCTTTTGAAAATTTTTTGGAAAAGTTAAAAAAATCTCAAGTCCATCAATGAAAAAATTTTATTGGAATTACCTAATAACTACAGAAGAGATATACATACTTGTAGAATCAGAATTGATGTTTACTTCTATCTTCAGCTCAGTGGAGGTAGAGAGATGTGTACATAGCACAGGTCCGTGTTTCTCACAAAGCTTTTGTGATTAGCTGGTTATTTAAATTACTAATTGACATGCAGAAGTTGAATGCTTGAGAGAAGTGTTTTAGTTTTAGTTTGGTTCTTTTTCAATTAGCTTAAATTATTTAAGGTGAATAAATCTACTGCAGTGATTTAGTTTCTTTTAATAGAATCTCCTGGTACAGTATAAATTAGGTCAAGAGAAGTCATTGGATCAGTATAGCTACAGACATTGCGTCTAAAATGAAGAGATGTTAGGAAAATTGAAGATTTGCTATGACTTACAGATGTTTTGAAATAAAGCAAAAGTTCCTGTCAGAATACACAAAAGGTTCACATTTCTTGGCATGTTAGTAACTAAACATTTCTTTCTGTTGGAATAATTTTTTGCAGCAAAAAGAGAAGTGAATGATACAATACTACACATTGGTAATTCTTCCTGATATACAGTTGCTCTGTTCCTAGGTGAGATGGGTTGAATATAATAATCAGACCTCATAAAATAAATACATTCAAACCTAAACACCATTTATTTTTTGAACCACAAGGTGTAAAGTCTCCTTATAATCAGACTATCTAAGTAATTTGTCTAAGTCACACTCAAATAATTGAGTAACTTGACCATGATTATGAAACTGTGCCAAGATAAGGACTTCATACCCTTTAGCAATCCACCCTCTAGGAGATGACAATGACTAGAGACTATGGACCACAACTCATGTTTCATTTGAATCTTCCTTATCACATGGCACGATGTGTTTTTCCAAATTAACTAGGATTGTTTTTTTTTTCCGTAGTCAACTTTAAAACTGCAATCACAAACCTACTTTTGAAAGTGCTACAACTGGCCTCTCACTATTCACATTTTCTTTGTAACTAAATGAGGAAAACACTTACCTTGTAGGTTGATGATGGAGCTTAAATGAGATGATGTTATAAATGCTAGACCTAATGACAAAGAAGTAAAAGATATAATGCCTCAACCACTGATTTCTCTGTTTCCATTGTTAATCAGTGACTCTGCATGCATATTGTTCCTAGCCCACTCAGACTTTGACCTCCACTTAGAAAGAATACTGTGTGTGTGTGTATGTGTGTGTATTCTTTGTTCTATGTGTGTATACATATTAATGTGTACATATATTCATACATATACATGTATATATGAATAAATTTCTTGCATGAGTCTTTTTCTTGGAAAACATTTATTTACTGTATCAGAAGACTTTTGTGGCCACATATTTTCCAGCTATTTTTATTTCATCAGATGGCTCATCCCAAACAAGACTTACATGTAAAAATAACCACCTCTTTTGATTTCTTTGTCATTGTCTGTCCTCAACAATAAACTATACATGGACAGAGACCCCTATGTGGTGCTTGGAATCTGGAAAAAGAAAAAACAACTGAGACATTGAGGTAGCAATGGATTTAGACAAGGATTTACATGATATTGAGAAAAGTAGAACATTTGAGGAGATTATACTTAGACTGAAATGTCAATGAGGTTATTCTTTTGCAGGAAATTACATTTATGGTATCTTTTCCTCTTTTCACTTATTATACTGCCTGAACGATCACCAATACTTTAACAAGTAGCCTCTTAACAAAACAAAAACATCCTTTTAGAATATCACACACTTTCAGTCACTCTCATGCTAGTTAGAGCTACCTACATGGAGTCAATTCACTAAGTAATTTTGGGTGATGGGTCCTGTGAGTAGTAAGATGTATTGGGCCTTAGACCAACATGAAGATATCTAATGCCTAGTTTATTAAATAATTGAAAAATTTATAATGAGGGGGTGCTTAAAAGAAAATTAGAGTTAAAGTGTATCTAGTTCAATTTGTTTCTGGTTAGAATTTGTTTTATATTAAAGATATGCAGAGAAGAATAATTTATTTACTTTTTTTTTTTTCCCTCATTGTGCCCTATGTAATATACAGGATTCAGGAACAAATTATATTGTATTTCACCAATAGTATAGGTTAAAATTTTGTGCATAAATTTCAATGGCCATTGTTTCTGTGGCAGATATACTCTAAATTCTATAAAACTGAAACACAAACATTTAGATCAGATTTCTAAATGGAGTCAATTTATATTGGTGTATTTGTGACATACCTGAGTGTCTATAACTTTGACTTCCTAGATAATCCATAAGCTGCTAGAGCAAAGGGGAGTCATCTCTTTCAAAGGCTCCATAGTTTACTGTCTTCTGCACTTTTCTTTTAATATCTATTCATAGAGTGTGTGTGGTCAGTGCTGAACTGGGAGTAAGGAGAATTGGGGTTACTCTATGATTATTTAATGGTGTGACTTATAGAAATGATTAACCTCATTGCCCCTAAATTTAATCATCAGTAAAATAAAAGGGTTACATTAGGTAAAGTCTTTCTAGTCCCCAAATATTTTAAGTGTAAGATCCCAAGAAGTTGTTTAGAAATAGTTTTCTAAAGGTAGTGATGTTAAAGGTGGAGTAAAAGTTACATATTTAAGACCTTATAGTGCCAAGTTCAACTTTATACAAATTAGATAATATTTTATTTTAAACCAAATTATAGAGATTTAAAAGTTTTATTGATTACGTTTCAGCCTGATTCTGGGTTAGTGATCGGAAGGTGAGCTTTCCAAAAGCTTTCATAGAAGTTCCTCAGTGATTGATATGCCAGATGACTTCCCTGTGGTGTTCACTCTTTCTGATTTCACTTCTATAACCTCTTCAGTCTGAGAAATTGAGATTTTAAGCTATCCAGGAAAAGTAATACTAAATCTGATGTCTATTTGATTTATAAGTCATTGTTCATATTATAACAACGTCTTTCTTACTGTATATATCTCCAAATTAGTGGGGTTTTTTTTTTTGTTAGTACAAACATTTAAAAAATCTAATTCAATCAATTGAAAGACTCAAAACTGGTATTAGGAGTGTTTCCATTAATGGCCTCAAGAATCAATTTCTCTTTTTCTCCGCAGAATACAAATGTGTTTCAAAGGCCAAGAAAAGTCAGTCTAATGGACATTAAGAGAAAAGTTCACACTCAAAATCTTCAGTCTAACCAGATTTACAATTAAGTTATTTATTCCATCTGCTTATCATTCTGGTTATTTAATCATTCAAGAGTGAAGACATGCATGTTTCAATCATGATTTTAATTTATTTAGAAAGTATTGAGAAATAAAATAACTGAAAGTTAGTGTCAGTTTCTGACAGCTGGTATTTAAATAAGGATAGGAGGAAAACAGGGTGAAAAAAGGTACTGGTGTTTTCAAATTGTTATATTGAGCCAAGAGTTATTCTAAGACTTGGAGTGATTTCAATTGAGCTGTAATTCAAACTCATGTGGAGCTTACAATGCACCTTCAACAGAGTTTTGCAAAGAGTCTGTAGGAACTGTCAGGAGCAGAAAGATTACTTCACAGTAATGAGTGTTGAATTGAACTATGCTTTTTGATGTTTTACTTTCTGAATTGAATTGTTGGACAAGATTAATTGCACACAGTGAGAGTTTTAAATGAATGACTATGTAAAGCATTAAGTTTCTCTGTATGCCACTTGGGGAAAAATAGCTGAAAGGTTTAAATGAATAAGTGTATTTAATGCACAAAATGCCTGAGCTAATTTTAAAATTCTTTTGCTAACATCCTTATTGAAAATAGAAACCCACTTTATTCATCCGTCTTGGTTATATTGCTCTGGTTGAAGTAATTTAATATTCCTGCTTTCCACTAATCTTCTAGTTCAACAGAAGTAAACAATAGGTTTCATAAATTAAAAATACACCCTTCTGAACATGCTTATAAGTTTTTAAAAAAAGGCTGTAAACATTTATGACTGAAACAAACTAGATTGTTCAAATACTGCCATGATGTATCATGTATATCAATATGGCACTGATATCAGTTAGAATGCAAACAAGGTTTTAAATGATGTGCCCCTTCATTTCAGCTGGAGAATCCGCTTCACACCATCTGCCTATCAGATGGTTAGGAACCAGGACTGCGTATTAATGCCACATGTTCGATTTTCCTCCTTCTTGTAATGGTTAGATTCATATTGCTAATAGCTGTGCATGAGCACTGTCGATGAAATTTCTGTGACGGTGGAGTGATGAGATATTTATAAGCTGCCTGTCTCTCTGAATAATCAGTAGGAAGAATGCCAGACATAAATAACTTATCAATTCCAGAATATTAATAATAACTACCATTGGCTATAATGTACTGCATGTTTAAAATGGTTTTGTTTAAATGTGAGCAAACTAACACAAACTAATAACGAGTCTATCATACGGAAAGTTTGAATACTTAACATTCCTTGGATATAACCCATTTTATTTAACTATTAAATTTGGGGAAATGCATTTTATATGGAATGCGATGTAAAAGTAGAAAATAAATCAAACATTTGGAAGTCATCTTGATGTCTTTGAAACCAAAGATCAAAGATTGAACCTTTCAAGTTAATGAGCAAACAAACAGATCAGAGAAAGAATTTGACAGCAATATGTCTCTTTTATTGATATCTATAATCTACAGTTGTAATCTTCTATTTATAAGTAAGGGTACTAACTTAATTGAAATAAATAAAATGGAGACAGTTTTCCATTTTTTTAAAGAGAGCGATCAGGATTGCATAATGGCATTTGAAGAATTTAAAGGCCTTTTTAAATAAAAGTTGAAAGCAGAAGGAAAACACTATCTTTAAAAAGTAAAATAATACTCTAAATAGTGAAAATGCCTGCTTATCTTCCAAAAGATAAATCCATGCGTTGGCTTTAGGGTACAGAATTTAAACTAGTGAAGGCTTTGTATCAATACAGCATAGAGTGAAGATTCAGTGATTTTATGATAAATCTGATCAATGTAGAGAGCCAAATCCAATGATTTGATGGAAACATGATTTTTAGATATCCATTTGCCAAATGGCTAAATTCTCACCCAATGCTGTTAGGTACTTTTTGTCCTATTTGCACTTTTGTAATTGAACAAAGGTAAAACTAAACATAGAGACATGATGGATAGTGAGTTACTTCACAGTATCAGTGAGCATTTATGGAGGGGCAGGGCTTGACGTGTGCCCAGGCTGTTGCAAGTTATTTCACCTTCATTCTTTACAACACATCTGTGAGGTCAGAATTGTTATCCCTCCATTTAGAGATGAAAATTTTGAAGCATGGGACATTATATAACTCGCTGTGCCATCCCAGATAAGTTTGATGCATCCTGTCCAAAGTTTGCATGGCTCTTTGGGGTGTCTTTTTCCCCCCAGCCACTGTATTATACATATTTCTTATAAGAGAGTGAGACTAGATTACAAATAATTTCTATGCTGGTCACTAATGTAGCAGGAATCTTAAAAGATTTTAGTGGAATATCAAAAAGTGAGAATAAAAGTAAAAGAAATTGACTGGAAAAGATACAATTTTGTAACAATAGCCCATTTAAAAAAAAATCTATAATTTACTCTGAAGAAGCAAGCATAAGTTTGCATCATAATTCAGATAGTAATATGACAAGGCAGGTTTCTAGTTTTGTGTAAAAATTTACTCATTCTTTTAAATTTGCAAGTGATAATTTGTCAAGATTCAATAGGAAAGAAAAAGAAATCTGAATACCTTGCACCATGTAAGGCAGGTAGTATATTAACCTAAGTTTGATATACAGTTCTTTTCCTGAAGACCAAGTGCAGGCCTAGAAGAGAGAACACAATATATGACTTGTTATCTTTACACTGAAGGAAAACACTTTTTTTTTTTTTTAAAGAAAATCTTTCTCAATCCATTTTTACTCAGTGGAAAATGATTTAGATTTTTTTTTTTTTTTTTTTTTTTTTTTTTTTTTTTTTTTTTTTTTTTTTTTTTTTAGTTTGTGTTGTTTTGTTCTGTTAGAAAAGGTTTTTAAAGTCCTCATTCCTTTTTTGGAAACTGAAGAAGGCATTATAAAGCACCTCTAGCTAATCAAAGTAGTTTAACTTGTGCTCACAGAATTCATTGCCTAGGATCTCAACCTCCTAAAAACATCTGGAAAATGAACTTTAAATATACATTAAAGTTTCTCCATTTCTGATGATAAAATTAGATTTAGAATCTTTTAAAATAAAATTTAGACTTCCTTTGACTTCTCAGTTCAGTACGTTTTTGTCTTGGTGTAGGAGACACTTTTATGCAATGTATTTTTATGCAAAAACACAGATTCCTTAGTCCATTTCAGAAATATTCTGTGGATGTGGGCCTGGGGAACATCACCTGTATCTTTATCATGCACTGCAGCTGATTGCCTAGTTCTGAGGGAGAAATGGGTTGCTTGAATGAAAAATGTAAAAGCGTGGTGGCTCACGTCTGTAATTCCTGCGCTTTGGGAAGCTGAGACGGGTGAATCACCAGAGATCCCGAGTTCGAGACCAGCCTGTCCAACATCGTGAAACCCCATCGCTACTAAAAATATCCAAACAATTAGCCAGACGTGGTGGTGGGTGCCTATAATCCTAGCTACTCGGGAGCCTGAGGCAGGAGAATCACTTGAACCTGGGAGGTGGAGGTTGCAGTGAGCCGAGATCCCACCACTGCTCTCCAGCCTGGGTAACAGAGTGAGACTCTGTCTCAACAAAGAAAAGAAAAGGAAAGAAAAGTGTAAAAGCAGTGGTAATTTGTAGTATAAGACAATTCAAAGTTGGATATGGAAGAGGAGGGAGGGTAGCAAAAATTTCCCTGAATCTGAAGACAGGGCAGAAGGTCTACGATAAGTGTGGAAAGGGTTATAAAAGGAAAGAAAAGGATGTGGCAAATGTTATGGGTTGCCAGTGTTTACACCAGTGGGCAATTCTTGATTACATAGAAATGTTATAGTTTATATATTCTCTATTTAGTGTAGATCAAAGACTTGAGTTATTTTGTGAATTTATTACACGATGTTTTTTAAAGCAACTTTGCTTGGGAAAAACATATACAATGGGACCTCTATTTAAGGCTAGTATACAGATTGTAAGCTATGTTTTTAGAGACAGGAAATTGGAAGGGATTTGAGAATTACATCAGGGATTGAAAGGGCCATTGCAAGGCCAACAGGAAGTTCAATACATGCAGAGTGGGTTGAGGTGGTGAATCTTTGTGATCCTCTCCAGCCCTAGGCAAGACATACCTTTGGAGAGTCATGCTTTATATTAAATTAACGAGATTTGTTATTCTTAGTATATACACACTTATTATAACATAAAAATAATGTTTTAAATTACTTTCCATTGACATTGCCAAAATAATGACCATGTTTCTCCTGTGGCTTTCCATGTAATCTAATTTGATAAGCATTTTTTCATTCAGTGACAATATCTGCCAAGCATTGCAGCGGATGTTTGGGATATATATATACTAAGAAAGTATTTCTGCCCTTTTGGTGTTATGACCTAGTTAGAGGTCAGAATCCTAATCCTACCCTCCTTGGCCCCAGCCCCCAAAAAAGAGCAATAAAGAGTTTAAGAGACTGTTTTTCTTTACTGGAATTACTCATTAAAATGACCTGTAGAATAGTAAGATTAAGCAAAAATATACAGCTGCAGAGGCCCCAAACCAGACCTGATGATTCAGAATCTCAGATGGCAGGGCTGAGCTATTTGCATGGTTTAAAAGCTCCATGGGTGACTCTGATGCACAGCTAGGGATGGCAAACTCACATACAGCAGGGGAGATGCAAACACAAGCAAGTGGGGTAGATTGGGGAAGGTCAGGTACAGCTCTTTAAAAGAGTAAGCCATGAGCTAATTCTTGAGATGTTGACAGTTCTTTCCTAGGTAGATAGTGAAGAGTTAGGAACCTGAGCCTCCAGCTCTGAGCACATAATATTAAAGTGATGGCATGAAGAAGGCATAGCCAAGTCTGGGGCCAGGGCATAGAGGGCTCTTCTAGAAAGTGAGAACAGAATGTGCAAAGACTGACTTAAAAGAAAGAATGAAGTCGTTCACTAGTGAAAAGGAAAGAAGGCCTATGTACCTGGAGCACAGAGAGCAAGGGGGAGGTGGAGGAGCAGGGGATCCATACAGACAGGCAGGGAACTGAGAACAAAGGGTGGTGACAGCCATGAGAAGCACTGGACTGGATCCTAAGAGCAGGCATAGAATGCGCATTCAAATCCTCACTTTCAGGCAAGGTGTCGTGGCTCACGCCTGTAATCCCAGTTCTTAGGGAAGCCGAGGCAGGTGGATCACTTGAGGTTAAGAGTTTGAGACCAGCGTGGCCAACATGGTGAAACCCCGTCTCTACAAAAAATACAAAAATGAGCTAGGTGTGGTGGTGCGTGCATGTAATCCCAGCTACTTGGGCGGCTGAGACAGAAGAAGAGCTTGAACCCTGGAGGTGAAGGTTGGAGTGAGCAGAGATCACGCCACTGCACTCCAGCCTGGGTGACAGAGGGAGACTCTGTCTCAAAAAAAAAAAAAAAAAAAAAAAAAAAGGAAGAAAAAAGAAAAATCTTTACTTTCATGAGGTTTGGCTATGACATGGATAGTAAGAGATTGGAGATGGGTGATGTGGAAGCTATTACATTAAGCAGGACTCTAAGAAAGAAAAGATTGGAACTTGTACTGCTGGGGAGGGGCAGTGGGAATGCAGAAAATTAGTTGAATTGGAAAGACATTAAATAATTAAAATTGAGAACCCATCAAACAGCCAGGTGAGTTAGTGAAGCTAAAATGAACAATTGTTGCATATGTCATAGCTTTCGTTCTGCTTTCAAAAAACTGGGCTAAAAGTGGAATGTTAAAAAGGGTTGTAAAGTTACAGCATGTAAAATGTGTGAGTGTGTGTGTGTGTGTGTCAATGACACACATATATCTTTTGGACTTTGTATTAAAAATGTAAAACTGGGAAAAGTTGTCATAGAAAAATAAAGGAGTACCATAAATAAAACAGCTAAATGATAAAACCATAAAAAATATTTTTAAAAGTCAAGGGCTAATCCAGCCACCTAAGGACAAATTCTAGCTGAGAGGGCTGTGTCAGGCCACAGATACTCTGCAGAAATTACAGTGAGGCCAAGTCTTTCTTTTTAAAAAACTAGAATGAATAGCATGCCTAGTTTTTACTAAACATGATGTGGCATTCCTCACTAGTTTATCTTATTTGTCCTTATATTTTTTTCTTGGGGATTAGAATGGTTTTACAGGTGAAGAAAATTATATTCAAGAAAATTGGATGGTTGGTTCCAAGGCCATGTCATGCATAGACATGGTTCCTGGTACTTAATTTGATTTGGATCTCTCAGATAATAGTGAGTTGTAAGTTTACCTTTATTATTTAAATACTGTGAACAAGTTTTCCCTGCAGCACAAATCCAAGACAAAGACTTTTGAAGTCATAAATTGGAGATGGGTCAACATCAGGTAACCAAGGAAAAATGGGATGTTCACACTGGTGACAAAACAAAATTGAGGAAGAAAGATTTGCTGGAAAACACAAAGAGACTTTTAAGAGAACAGGAAAGAAAATTTTCTGAAACATCTTTGAAGGAAATGAGTAATTGGGGAGAAAATTCAATCATAGGAAGATGAGAGAATCAGTTCAAGTTGTGACTTAAAAGGTAATGAATGTTCAGATCAAACCCAGATGGATTCTTTGAGTTTAGATTAGTGCCTTTTAAGGGATGATTATCAGTTTTTCATGTAAAGACCTAATCTGAAGGTCTTGTTGCGTTGGGGTGAAAGTTGTCAGGGTCTCTTTGGTCTGATTTGAAGGAAAGGTGAAGTCTTCTTCTAACCTCTAAAAAATCAGCAGAGATTTTCATAGAAAAATACTTCCTTATAATTCCTTGGGCAGTAACTTATTTGCTAGAGTAACTAGAAGTGATGATTAGTGGGGAGGAAAAGGAGGAGAGCAGTGCTCAGGCTCTAATCCACCAGCTGGGAGTGGAAATAAATCACACAGATAAATTCAAATGGCTGGAGCACTGTAGTCAGAAATACTAAAGCAGCCACAGTAAAAAAAAAAAAAAAAAAAAAAAAAAAAAAAAATATGGGTGGGGGTGGGGATATTTATCTTCTCATAGACTTAAGGTTTTAGAATTAGGAGAGATCATTTATACATTCCAGTGTCTGTCATTTTGCAGATGAGGGACGTCAGCCTGAAGTGAACTGACTTGGCAAAAGTTCACACATTTAAGCAAGACAAACCACTCCCCTGCTCAAAAACCTCTGCTTATTATCTCTCTCTATAAATATATAAAGTCAGAGCAGCGTGGTCTTAATTCTGGTCTTCAAGATCTTGTCTCAAACTCTGTTTCTTTTCTTTTTGTTCTTTTTGTTCTTTTTGTCTTTTTCTTTTCCTTCCTTTTCTTTTCTCTTCCTTTCTTTCTTCTCTTTTTTTGGGACAGAGTCTCACTCTGCCACCCAAGTGTGCTCACAGCTTACTGCAGCTTCAACGTCTCAGGCTCAATTGATCTTCTCACCTCAGCCTCCTGAGTAGCTGGAGCTACAGGCACAGGCCAGTGTGCCCAGCTAGTTTTTGTATTTTTTGTAGAGAGGGGGTTTTATCCTGTTACCCAGGCTTGTCTCAAACTCCTGGGCTCAAGGGATCTGCCTGTCTCTGCCTCCCAAAGTGCTGGGATTATAGGCATGAGCTACTGCACCCGGCTCAAACTCTATTTCTAATTTAATGCCTGCCCCTACCCCCTGTTCTCTGGATGGATGAAGATGAACTATTCTGGACAAATTTCCTTGGCATAGTGGTTAAAAGTGTCAACTCTGAGGCCGGAGTGTGCTGTTTTAAATAGTGTGCCATGGTTTTCTAATCTTTCAAGTAAGGATAATAGTGATCAATCACAGAAGGTTATTAAGATGATTAAGTTACTTTTGTGTCACTTAAATCAGCACTTAAATTTTATAACTAGAAGCTAAGTGTTAGCTTTCATTATATTATATTTTATTTTTGGACACCTTGAACACTGGGAATACCAAGCTGTGTAGCAACACACGGTTCCTGCCATTGAGTAGTTCACGATCTAGTGAGGAAAACAGGTGTCCCAACAGGCCATTCCAGTGCAGTGTGGCATGTCCTATAACAGCAGCACAGGTATAAACATGGGCTGGGGGAGAAGAACAGACCAGGCATCCAGGCAGCTGGGGGCCGTGGAATGAGAAGACTTCTAATGAGTAGCTTTTTTCAGGAGGATGAGAAGTCAAGGAAATGTCTGTCATAGGGCAAGAAGGTTCCAGGCAAAAGGGAATGGCATGTGTGAAAGCACACGTGTAATGGTGACACGTGTGACATAGCCAGGGTTTGGATGACAACAAACAAACTGGGTGAGGAAGTAGGTTTACACACCTTTGTGAAAGGACTTGTGGACTCAGTTAACAGTTCAGATTTTTCCCTCCGTGTAGGCAGCTACAGGGGATTTTAAGCAGGAAAGGACATATTTAGGTTGGTAGATTGGTTTCTTTAAGAAATACCTGTGGCTGCATTTCCACTATTAGTCTTCTACCTGTGAATTTTGTTTCTGTTAATATTTAATTTTGGACTGTAGCAATCACTCTTTCCCCTTATATCAATGTTGTTTCATTGTCTAGTTGGGAATGAGTAAAAATTATCAAAGTGTTGCGTAAAGGAATCAGATACTCTAATAAATGTTTGTATGTTTGTTATAGCAAGCACAGGAACTATTAAATGAAAAATCGGAATTCGAATTACCTCATTTTTAATTTATTCTTTTAAGGTCTGACAGCAGCAGCTGCAGCAGCTGCTGCTGCTACCAATGCAGCTATTGCCGAAGCAATGAAGGTGAAAAAAATCAAATTAGAAGCCATGAGCAACTATCATGCCAGTAATAACCAACATGGAGCAGACTCTGAAAATGGGGATATGAATTCAAGTGTTGGTAAGTTTTATGTTCACTGAAACTTATTGTGATCACTTTGCTACCGAATTGCAGTACTGACTTTTCCAGAACAAAACTGTTGGCTACCCATTCAAAAAGTTGGCACTTTTAGCTTGAAAACAGTGTGTGTTTGAGGATACCATTTTGCCTCTCTAACAACTAATGATAATTGTTCATTCTAAAGGAATAATTAGCAACATTATTTTTTTTTAATTTTTTTTATTTTTTTATTTTTTTTTTTGAGACGGAGTCTCCCTCTGTCGCCCAGGCTGGAGTGCAGTGGCGGGATCTCAGCTCACTGCAAGCTCCGCCTCCCGGATTTAAGCCATTCTCCTGCCTCAGCCTCCCAAGTAGCTGGGACTACAAGCGCCCGCCACCTCGCCCGGCTAGTTTTTTGTATTTTTTAGTAGAGACGGGGTTTCACCGTGTTAGCCAGGATGGTCTCGATTTCCTGACCTCGTGATCCGCCCGTCTCGGCCTCCCAAAGTGCTGGGATTACAGGCTTGAGCCACCGCACCCGGCCAACATTATTTTTAATTATAGGATCAACTTTATGTCTGCAACTTCTAAAAGCATTCAGCTATCACCTTTCATAATGCAAAGTTTAATCAAGAGAATTCTAAAACATTGAGAGTAACAGAGAAATATGTACAAATGAAACCCTACACTTTACTTTTCTATTCTTTTAATCCATTTGTTATCAAGTAAGAAACTTACTACCATTGGCAACAAAACACATAAACTTAGCCCTCTCGGAATACAGATTATGTTGATGATTAATTCTTTTTATAGATAACGGTTATCAATGTCTCTCACTTAAAAAATACAACTTTAATTTCTTGATTTTTTTTCTTTCCTACCATATGGAGAAAGATGAAAAGTTAACTGTCACTGTCAAACCAAAAGGAACAGTTTTACCTGTGCCATCTATCCATTTGGGTAATTCATTTTGTCAAACACGACTTCAAATATGGGTTAATATTTTTATTAATGAAATCCTTAGCATCTGGATGTTGATGCGGCAAAACATTTTTTTCTGCTATTGCACTGTATTGCTTCTCTTTCAAATGCAGAGATCATGCTCAAAATGTAATTAACAAGAGAAATTTGGGTACTACAAGATATATGCAAGATACTATAGCCAATGTATATTTATGAAGACCCTAATAACTCACAGCCATTCAATAAATTCTCTTTTTCATGCAGCATTTTCATAGATTATTTCTTAAGTTAATTGTCAGCTCTCTACTTTCAATCTATTAAGACATGGTTAAGGGTATATAAAGGAATACTGTGGATTTTAGTGACAATCATTTTCACAACAGCTATCTGGAAACATACACAGACATGAATATTAGAGTAAAATACATAGACAAAACACAAAATACTCTTTCAGTGATGCTAAAAGGCAGCTTTTGTAATGTAAAAAGGGAAAAATGCACCTTTTCAGCAGAACTACATAAGGGAAATTGCAAAGGACTAGCAGTAGTGGGTTTGAATGGAGAGTATGAAAAGACATGGAAGAGAGCCAAAAGAGATAGCCCTACAACTGCAGAGGACTAAGGATAATATCCGTGCTTATGTTTGTAATGCTCCTGGAGGGAAGACGGGGAGGGAAGAGGATTGTTTTGGGTATGGTTTGCACACCTATATTTAGACATTTAAAAATTAAAACAGAATTGAAGTAAAATGCAAGAATTAGTCTGTTTTTAGAAATATTACTTTAAACTAAAAGCCTTTTACTAGACTGATAAAATGGGGCCCAGTTGGTCACTTTTTAAAACAAGTAATTAGCCACTTGTACATTATGGCTATTATTACAAAACAATCTGGATTGTTTTCAAAATTTTAGAAGATGAGACTGTTCATGCAGGCTGTTCTTAATAGTTGGTTTTATGAGAAGGGATTCTTAAAATAGACAATTTAACAACATTTAAAGCAAAACACATTAAAACATGGTATCTCTGTTTGAATTTTCCAGAGCAGAAATTGACTTTGGAGAAATCAATAGGCATGAGATAAAGAGAACATGGTTCATAATTAAGCATAAACATATTTTTCATATTTGATAGTACGTGACAAAATTTGCCTACTAACCAAATTGTAGCTTACTTTAATGATTTTGATACATAGGCTATTGCAATGGCTTAAAAAACAAACAATTTGAATTTTCTTTTGTATTTTAGTTGGAATAAATGACTTTTGCTTTTTTCATTAAGGTATGCAGTTGATAGATGTTACTGCTTTTCAGTTTTGACACCCCCATCCAATGCCAAAATGAACCAGGAGCAGAAATTTACTTGAATTTTCCTAGAAAGTCTTAATAGTTTGAGATTCTGTTAACATAGTATCAGTGTTGCTGCTGGTCCCTAAGGCATTCAGGTCATTTATATTAGATATCTGTAGCTGATTTGGGCAAAAAGATGTTATCATTGTAATTTTCATCTTATTCTCACATGCTGCTGTCCTCTAAGAATTTCCAATTTATAATATTATCCTTCCTGAAGACCTTCACCCCAGGTATATATCTAGAGATCAAGGAAAGTGATTTTAGGAGGGATGTGGTAGTGGGGGAGGTACAAAGCAATGGTGAAGGTGGGGGTTGAGCTGCATCAAAGATCAAAGCAATTCCTGAAATGCAGCTTTGATGGCCACAATCTTCTCTCGACAATGCCTGTCTCTTGGTAAGTATTCAGTAATGACTTGCTCTGTGACTTTGTAAAGTGTGTAAGCTTTCTGAGCCCAATACTCCATATCTGAAAAATGACATAAATAATAGTATCTATATCATGAAAATTAAAATACTTGTCACATTATTTATTACAATGTCTGCTTATCAAGTTGTTTGGTCATCAGTAAGGTTCATAGCTCGGGGATTGCTTTTGCTATTATTATTACTATTTTTTCAAATCTGTCCTCCTGGAAATCACCTTCCTCCTTTTTACCATCATCAACTGCTTCCACCTGCTTTTCTATTCTCTCTGGTAGCTGTTATTTGCTAAGCTGCAGGTCTGTGAGGATATTTCAGGGCAGCTGTTACATCTTTTAGATTTTGTAGGACATTCGATATTAGCTCATTCTAGGAGTACAAAAATAATCACAACACAGGCCCAGGACTCAGGGGCATACAGTCTATGGATGAGATAGGTAGGTAAGTAGGCAGTCATAACAGGATGTGCTGAATCCTCCAGGAGAACCAATTACCATGAAGTGGTTAGGAAGTGGTACTGAAGCACATGAATTCTAGAAGGAATCCCAAGAATCTCCAAGGTCTATATTTTAGAATACAGACTGCTCTCATGAATCTATCAACTGTTGACTCTTTGAAGTAGTGAAACCCTTCAGAGAGGTGATACTTAAATGATGTATTGTTGCTACTCAGTCTTGCCCAAATCCAGTGATATTTTTGAAGACAATTCAGGGCTCTTGTTTTCTCCTGTATTCATCTAGCTCATAAATTCTGTTAAACATTTTAGGCTTTTTTTTTTTCTTTTTTTTTTTTTTTTGTAGGAGCATTGTTTTTTTCCTTGATTGTAAATGAATCCTTAAAGCCTCAGATAACAGATTTTGTTTTTGCTTTGTTTGGTTTGATTTGCTGGGTAAGATGACAGGGTAATTTTGTATCACACAACCCTTCCTGGTTCATAATACGAACCTTAGAAATTAGCCAGAAAAAGATGTTTAAAGAAAGCTTTGACACTGGTAAATAATTATTTTATATCCCAATTTTACATGGTAACCTTGAGCTCATATCTTTCCAACAGAATGATCACTTTAGGAAGAAGTGAGCACCTGAGGATAGATCCGAGTGAGGCATCAACACGCCGAGTAAAATATATGGCCATGTTGCCATTCTCCCTCATCCACAATCAATTGGATTCTTTTAGTTTAATATTTACTTGCTACGATGAGATGCTAGTCTGCATGGTGATAAACAGTCTGCTCTTGGCATCTGAAGGTGACCTGTCAGTTCATATGGACAAATCTCCTGCTTACTGAAATGTACAAAATAAATCATTAAAGCAGGCAGGTGCTCATTCCCAGATTTAAATCACCATAGATTTATGATTTGAATTAATGCTTCATTTGACCATAGAAATAGATGCTGAGACAAATGATATGCACTGGTTGGGGTTTCCATACTGTAGCCATCCTGATATTGATTACTGAGATGTCTTTGCAATCTCTTGTTTATATCAAGTACTATCTTGTGACAGGTTGGCTGATATGAGCTACATTGCAGATAAGAAGGAAAAATGTCCTGGATTCTTTTTAGTGGCAACACTATCCACAACATACAGGCCAGATAAATTGCTATTTTTTTGCTTTAAGGACTGATCTACATAACCAGCTTAAAAAATGCTGCTTGGAAGTTGGGACTGGGATATTGCAAAGGCGGAATTTAAAACCGGTGAACCCAAGGTCAATTTGATAGTATCTATAGCTATGTTTTAATCTGTTTATCCTTTTTCTTTGGCATTATGCACGCTTTTGAGGATACTAAATTAATCACAATCAGTTTATCTAAATAAAGGAAACTTAATTTTACTTCTAGTTTTTAAATAGTATATAAATATTGATATAGTAAGCATCTCTTAATAGTTTCTATGTTGTTTGAATACTTGCTAAACCTAGTATCTTACTCCCTTCCCTAATGACAACAAAGGAAATAACTCTTTAAAGATAAATACATTAAATATTATTCCCAAGTGCAGCATTTTCTGGAGTATAATTTACCAAGAGGCAGGAAAAGACTGCATTTTTACTTCTCTTAACATTTTATTTAAGGAAAACACTATGTATACAGTTTAAAAAATACTTGGAGGATTTAAGAGGGACCTTTGCCACTAGCTAATATCTGACTCATAGAACTGGTAAACAGCTATCAACAATAGTAGATTGCTTGCTTGGTAGGAAATGAGTTCACATCTATTCAAAATGTAATCTCAAAACAGATGTCCCAAGAAAATCTCATTGTTTAAACCATAGCCATAACCTTCTAACTGCTGTAATTTCTTTAAGGAAGGGAAGTCTTTGTAAGACTTTAGTGTTTTCTCTTTCTGAACATTGTGGAACATGAGCAAAGGTGCACTAATGCCCTCATCAACAAACCTGAACACATTTCACATGCTCGGAACATATGACTGTTTTTCATTTTCTCAAACTTGTAATCATGACACGAATGTAGAAGTTTCAAGTAAAAATAAGGACTTGAGTTTGAGAATAAAGCTGTGATCTTCAAGAGTATTTATCACTCCTTACTTCTTCTGTTCTTCAACCAATAAAACAAAACAAATATATGAAGGGAAAAAAAGCCAGACGGATAAAGAGATAAAATTATCTTCTTCAACTCACCCTACTCTTATCTTTTTTAATTTTAACCATTCCTGCAGAAACAAAATAGTTTATGCTGGAGTCATTTCCTTTCTTCTAACACATGTGTCTATTTGGAAGGAAAAGATTAATTTTATGATTTCAGGAAAAAGTCTTGGAGACCTTGAGAAAGCAAATAAAAGGAAACTGAGAACGCAGGCCACCAAGCAGAGCTCTGCAATCGCACATTGGATTCTCTGCCTTGGCAATGTTAATGAACCTCAAATCCTTCCTATAATTAGATGAGGGAATTGCTTATATTTTCAAACAGATGATGCTGCTATAATGAAACGATTGACAGGGAATTTAAGAGTGTCTACAGTAGTCATTTGGTTTCTGTTATAAAAAAAAAGTTTAAAAAGAAGATTGGCTTTAGACATAGGTCCTGAGAGAGGTAGTAATTTACATAGCATGCTATGACAGGTGTCTTTGTATAGTAAGGAAATAAAATGGAAGACTAGAGAAATGATGGGCAGGTATAGCAATTTTTTCAGGGAGGGGGTGTCCTATGCTTATTCTGCTTAGGTTCTTTAAAAGGGGCCGAGACTCAAGAGATGGAGCCGGATTGAGTGCACAGCTGTAACTGCTGATGAGCTAATTGCTCCTTATCTCTCAGCCCCATTCATCTTCATTTTTTACCAATTACTGAGAATTATCTGTGTTCTCAGTTGGATATGAGAGTTAATCCTTTTTGGTTAAGCTGGCAGTACTGTGAGCAGATTCCAAATCGGAGGGTGAAAAAGCCAAAGCAAGCTTGCTCTAAAAATGTCTCCAGTTCAATTACAGTATCAGTGATTCACAAGAAATTGGCTATTGTTTAACAGATTAAATGTAGAAAGTTTTTTTGTTTGTTTGTTTGTTTTGGTAACTAAAATGTTTTTCTGCCTAACAATGATTTTTAAGATCCTTCTTCCTGCCTGATGAGTAAAACCCAACAATATTAACCGCCAGAGTCTTGTAAACGTGGAAACATATACAAGACTACTCTCAAAGTTCAGAAAGATTCTGACACATGAGATGAGAAATATTTTAGAACTGATAGCTGTCAATTAATATATAAGTAGTTTTAATTAATGAATTTGCTCTCTGTAGCTTCATATATGGTCAGAAAAGTATGTTCAAATATAAATATTTTCACAAATGTCCCATTAGTGGCTATTTTAATGGAAGACCACATAAGCATCTCTTAAAAGTATAGGAACCGTCATGGTTTGCAATTCAATTGATTGAGAATAGGCCATATGGTTAATATCATCCCCTATGCAAAAGATATCTTCATATCCTGAAATTTTTACACAAAATTGCTTAGCCCAATAATAAAAGACAAAAAATGTACTAAGCTACTATTCCATCAATTTTAATGCATTTGTAAATATTTACTGTTTATGGCAATTTTTCTTCATTATGTATTTTAAACAAGATAGATAATTACCAGTTTGATAATGATTAGGAATGTTGTTATAGAAACAGTATGTGCAGTTCATTTTCAACAGCTTTGAATTAGAGTCTAATGTGAAAATCTAAAGGATAAACAGCTAATTTAATACAAGATGATCAAAACATCATTGTGTAAAATATGAATATGTTATTGTGTGACCAAGGTAAGTCCTTCTAGACACAGCCACAAACTCAGGTAGGAGAGCAGAGAGCAAAATAAGTCAGAAGATTTAGCTTCCAGTAATAATGTAGTTAATAAATAACTTAGCTACTTAGATAAGTCACTTAACTGCTCATCTTTTTTATTTAATAAATAAGGACATTTTGCCTAATTTCTCTGTTGGCTCTAAAATTCTTTGATTTTTGAAACCGCAATAAAAGATAAAGGGCAAGAAGATATTTTTGAGAGTAATTTTTAAAATAAAAAATCAGAAGTAACCACACGTTCCAAAACAAAGCATCCTTAAGTATACTGTAACATCTATTTACGTATTATGCAAGCATTATATGATGGATAAGTGTGGACAATATTTCTTTTGAATATAAAAAAAGGATGATACCTCTTTTTCTACCTTGGTTCTATATATCCTTTTCATTAGAGTTTGGAAGACGCTAAACAAGAGTTAACATTGCTATGTTATTGTGAAAAATTATGAATATTAAAAAATAAATATAGCTTAAATTAGATTATTTTAAAATGGCATATGAACATACTAATCACTGATCATTTTATGAAGCTCTTTTTCATTATTTTCTAGAAATTGGATAGCATAATTTTGCATTTTCTCTCATAATTTGTTTTTGATCTTTATTGTTCATGTAAAGGGATAGAAACATTAATGATGACAACAGGTGACTGTGGAAAAATACATTTCTATATTTAAAAAATCATTTTTCACTTTGAAACACTTGAACACATATTCTTAAATCCATTTCTATATGTAATAAAATCACTAGGGTATGATTTATAACATGTGCTAGTTTCCTATATGAACTATATGAAGGCAGATAATATTTTTATTTTTCATTGTGATGTCTGTTCCACTTCACGAAAACTTTTTTTACTTATATGGACAGTTGGAGAACATAATTCAAAAATATTATGCAATGTTTTTATTTTGATTTCAATATTGCTAATTCTAACTAATGACTAGATAATGGAGTAAACCTGTTAATTCAAGCATATCATATTAAGAACTATAAGTTAAGTGATTATTTTTGACACTATATCCCCAGGTAATTATAAAATATAAGGAATGTAAAGGATGTATCCTAATGAATATGTTATGTGCTAGACTCCATTACATTCCAGGAGGATGAATATGTTTTCATCAAGGAAAGTCTTGGAAATGGTCATTATCAACCTACAAAAACATGCTATACTGTTTATGTAAAGTTCCAAAAGAAAGTAAAAATAAATCAAATATTTCAGTATAAAATAACCCCAGGTCATATTCAATTTGTTTAAGATCAGACAACTCTTATTTTCTTCATTAATATGATATTCAGTTGTTTTATATTTGAACTTCATATGATTGATGATGAGGGATTAAAATAAATAACTTTGTATTGTATCAAATATCATGTTTGCTAATACATATTTTTAAATATCTCATAATGTCTTGATACTAAAAATGTATTTTTAGAGATTTTACTAGGGTGTTTGTGGTCCAATATTGTTTTGAGCGTGTGCACACAAACTTATAACTCTGAGCCCAATGTACCTGTCACCAGACCTAGTATTTCACATTCATGTGACTGTGATTCATCTCTCAATTGTACAAATATTCCCAAATTATACAAAACTATTTGTATGAATCATGACATGTCAAATCTAATACAAAAGAGTGGAACTAAGCGATAATAAATAAATAATATAGTAGTTGACATAAATGTCTAAAAATGTCAATTTACTTAAGATGAAATAATGTAGCCCACATAGTTTTGCATGCTCTTTATGCCCCATCCCCCCTAAATGAACCCAGATAATTTGGAAGATAGGAAAGAATGGAGGATTTAAATATGGTTTTCTTTAACAGCAGGTCATAATGGAAACACAGACCCTTACATTCAGTGCTGAGAGAATTACCAGTTTGATAATGATTAGGAATGTTGTTATTAAAACAGTATGTGCTGTTCATTTTCAACAGTTTTGAATTAGAGTCTGCACTAATGAAACGGATACGCTTTCCTTCACAAAGGGCAGATCTGTTAGTTAATATCGCTGCAGCAGTGCCTCGCAGACCATGCCTTTAGCTCTATTTGTATTTCACAGCATGATAAGCAAAGAGTGTTGATTTTCAAGGATCCTGCTGATGAAAGGTAATGGCATTATTACATCTTTATCTCAAAAGCAGAACTGAGTGGCAAATGATTTTTTTTCTATGTTGCACAAAAGATTTCTTGGTTAGAAAGCCTTTTTTATTTCTTTACATCGTTTTAGTCTTGGAAATGATATGTTATTATTTAATGTCTGCACAGCAAGCTTGAAAGCACCTAATAGCGAATGGATTGGAAGTGAAGTACCTCCTGCTCACAGATATGGATCTTCTCAGTCACACGCTGTACCAGCTGTCACCCCAGCCATACTGCTGTGATTTAATTAGTCTGTTTATGTCCTTTCTAATAATATTTCCATCTCTATGAAAGGGCAAATGCGACAGGGACTTTTTCCCGTTCTGGTTCTGCAGACTAAAGAATGTGGCCTATATCTGATATGTAGGGATGCAGGATTGAATCACCATTCCTGTCACTTCAAGCTGTTGATAAATTGTTCGGCCAAAAAGTGTAGTGTACTTACTTCCTTGGGGTCATTTGTAGGCTGGGAGTAATAGCTGCATAGCAGCAAAGAAGTGTGTGTGTGTTTGTGTGTCCAGTTATATACGTTATATATGTAATATATACAACATATATATGCACAGAGATAACATATATGTGTTTAAAAGTTAAAAAAATTATAAGTAAATGTGAACTTTGCATTTGTATCCACCTTGTGCATGGCTTTATGGCACATATTTAAGTCTTTTTATCAATTGAGTTCATATATAATTGCAGCATTTCAGGAATTCTCAGGAAAGTTTTTCACTTTTCTAAGTAAAACTTCAAAAATATAAATAATTCATCTATGATTTTACCTCTACATCAGCGTAGATTATGATCTTTGTAGAAAATACATGTTTCATACTGGAAGATATTACATTTTAGGATACCCGGGAAAAGCATCACCATCCTCATAATACGTTTAATATTTGCATCTTTACTTAGATTTTTTTCAGAAAGTATGTTTAACTTAAAATGATAGCTGAAGTTCAAACCATCACACCGAACACACAAAATTATGTAAGTATAGGTAAATTAATAAACAAATGTAAAAGTGTTATGACATTATTTAACATAATGTGGTGATTAGTAATTTATACTCAGGCAGTATGCCATCTGAGTGACAAGCCTACTTGAAAATCCAGTGACCTTAGAAATATTCTTCTGCCTTCAGGTTCTATGACCCTAAAATGTTCAGGAGACAGATTCATATAATAGAGCTGAGGGGAAAAAAAATTTTTTTCAAAATCAATTTCAGTAGTTTTCATATTACTCATGTTTGTCTTTGGGAGAAATAGTCTTTATTATTTATAAATAATTTGTTAATCAGTTATATGTGTTTTAGTCTGCTTTTGGGAAGTAGTTGAGTGTTTCTTCATCCTCTGTAATTTAAGTGCTGAACTTGTGTCACAAGGACTTCTAGATTATCTTGCTTTTGCTTGTATCTTTCTGTTTTTCCATGCTTATACTTCACATTTGCATGTCCTAACTACATTTTTGAAAAGGGTCTTATTGAAACAATGGTTCTATCAGATAATATAAGTCTGATATTCACTTTATATAAAAATATTAAAGTTAAAAATCTTATCGAGGTGGTCAAATTAGTTTGTAAATTAGTTTATAAATGATTTTCTTTAGCAATCCAAATCTCAGCTTCCTAGAGTTACCAGTTTTAAAAATGCACGCGGGCACATGTTTAGTTTTTTCTTGTGCTTTTATGTACCTACCACTGTCCAAACCTATGTCTACATCAAGAGAAAAAATCATTGTCTAGAATCTATTAAAATACATATATCAAAATGAGCATCAATATTATACAATTTCTTATTTCTATTAGTACATATTGGCACTGTTTTCTATTGTTTAGAATCTTTTACTTGATAATATATGACCTTAGCAATTACATAACTTAGCTTGACACTCATACACAAACCACATAATTGAGTTCCTCCTACATTTCAGCTTCCAAGAATCTCTCTTTAACTTAGTACAAATATAAACTGAATTTACTAAATATATTCATTTTTGTAATCTGTTTTCTTAATTATTTTATTCTGGGAAAATGTAGACATATTTACTGTCTTTTCACTGAAGTGAAATTTCAATTTCTCTACATTTACAATACTGTTGAACCTAAATGTTGACGATTAAGTTATCTTGACATGAACCATTTGATGCTTTGAAAAAACCCACCACGAAGCAGTTGATGGTATTTTTTATTAATTGGATAAATGAATTGTGAGATGTGTGATTGCATGATGATGTACTCATTTAGTTGTTGCTTTTTGCTTTTACTAATCTCTGTCATATTGGATTTATAAATGGAACAGAGTGACCTTTGAAACTGTGATGGAAATGAAGAGATAAACACAACTTGAAAGGACAAACCAATTAATATCAATGTGTTTGTTACACATACATGAGGGATTTTAATCCTTTGCTCTCTACAGTACATTTGTGGTTCATTTGTAGAGTAGGGAGCATACTTTTTTATAGTTACAGATTTAAAACTCACTTTTTAAAAAATATATAAATTTATATGTCACCGTGTGTGTGTGTGTGTGTGTGTGTGTGTGTGTGTGTGTGTATATATATATATATATATATATATATATATATATATAACACGATTAGATTATTTTTAGTGCATACAGTTGTGGCAGCACTACTTTTAAAAGGTTTGACAATATAGCCTTTCTAGAAAACGTTTAAGTATGTATTCACACCTATGCAAAAAAATTCATATAAGGTATTCATGTGCATACTTCTAATATATTTTAAATATAAATACATTGTAATCTTAAGTGCAGAAAATTATTGAATAAACCTTGGTTTTGTAAATTTAGACACATAATTGATCCTCTGCCATTGTCCCTAGAATACTTTCTAAAATTCCAGACTCAGGAAACATCAATAAAGTATTTATTATTTTAACCCATTGACCTGTAACGTTAAAAAGTATTTTTCAAAATCAATAATTATACTTGAGTATGCTTTTAAAATAAAATCTGAACAGTCATTCATACGTTATTTTTACCTCGTGCCTTCCCCAGTTTTTATGTAATTGGGTTTATTTTTCTTAAAAAAAAAAAAAAAAAACTAATTCTGCTGTAGTGCGAATTTTAGTACACTTGCACATTCTATTTCGTTTAATAGCTTAATTATAGAATATAATCAATTTAATATGCAGGTTTTGAAATATTGCCATTGATGCACAACAAGGAAAAAAGTAATACAAGCTTGACATTTTAAAACACTAGCATGGAAAGACTTTAACTTCTAATTGATTTTTGAAAGAGTTCCCTGGAAAAGTGAGCTCAGAAATGTTTATAACAGCTTTGGCAACATTCCAAAATGTTTACCACAAAGCATAACTCAGCAGTTTCTGAGTTTTTCTATCAACTAAGAAAGATGTGTCCTATAATTGGCTTAATCCATGTTGATAGTGAACCCCACACACAGATGTTATCTTTTTAAAGACATAAATTCTCAAAATGATCACTTCAATATAATAAATGGCTTCCCTTTTTCCAACCAGGAAAAAACTCTGAACAAGAAAGTTATGGATGAGCAAAGGGTATATCTTTATGTTTTGTGAAATTACATATTTTATTTCCTCCTTCTTTTTAAATGTATTGGCCTTCCGAACCTTGTTTAGTAAAGCTGACAAAAAGAGGATGCATTTTCGATATATTAATATCACAGTCACTTATGGTTGACTGTAGGTGTGAAAAACTTCCACAGCCAGCTAAAACGTTAATGGATTTGACATCCATTTTATTTTAACAAGTGAGCAGACCAAAATGCAAGTAACATTGAATGCAGAAATTATTTTAAAGGCTACTGCTAAGTATTTTTTAAAAAATGATTCTGTTGACTAGTTGTTTGTCAGTTCCTGTACTTTTTTTTTTATTGATTGCTTTTGAACATATAGCCCCATGATTGATGCCAAGTCTACGTCCGTGAGTGAAAAGAGATCAATTTACACAGAAAATGAATATACAAGCTTTATTTAGATCTCTACTTTCTGATATTAATGTTGTCATGTGGTGTTTCTTTGAAAGAGGTCGTAGAGTAGCTGTAAATGTTGTTTAACTATTTCATTCTTCCAGGTCTTTGGTTAGCCTACTTGCTTTTTCACAGGTGTGATTCAGGCAATGATGTGATATTTCAAAGTGTGATCAGCCAGAATGAATCACTTATTCATAAGCATTTCTTTTCTGAGATGAAGACTGTAGCGTAATTGTATAACATCTACTTATTCCTCCAGGAATCTGGAGTGATTTGTGGTTTGAAATTTCTGTATCATAAACTCATGCAGTGCAGGCAGTATTATATTTAGTCAATAACTAGGAATTCTGATTAGTTGGCTATAAATCACGAATGTTGAGAAATAAAGGTGACAAAAACAATGAGTAAAAAAGAAATAAATTGATAGAAACAGGTAAGGAAGTCATCCAGTAGACAGTATTCCCTAATTTGTCAAAATAATCTGTAATCCGGTGTGAGTTCTAAGAAACAGGTCTGCATGCAAATGTCCCTCAATACCAAAATCCCATGTTTTATAAAAAAAATTTGAACCCACCGGGCATGTGGCTCATGCCTGTAATCCCAGCACTTTGGGAAGCCGAGGTGGGTGGATCACCTAAGGGTCTGGAGTTCGAGACCAGCCTGGCCAACATGGTGAAACCCGATCTCTAATAAAATTATGAAAAATTAGCTGGGCCTGGTGTTGGGCACCTGTAATCCCAGCTACTCGGGAGGCTAAAGTGGGAGAATCGCTTGAACCTGGGAGGCGGAGGTTGCAGTGAGCCAAGATCACGCCATTGCACTCCAGCCTGGGCGACAAGAGTGAAACTGCATCAAAAAAAAAAAAAAAAAAAAAAAAAATTGAACACTAAAACTGCACTAGAAACAAATATTTAAATGTCATAATTCTCTCTCTTTCTCTCCCTCTCTACATATATATAGATATTCGCACTTTTACACTATTCTGAACCCAATGCCTCTTTATTCATTTGTTGATTTTAGAGACAGGGTCTCACTCTGTCATCAGGCTGGAGTGCAGTAGCAGGAACCATAGCTCACTGCAGCCTCAACCCCTGGACTTACGTGATCCTCCTCCCTCAGCCTCCCAAGTAACTAAGACTACACGTGGCATATGCCACCGCACCTGACTATTTTTCTTTTTTAGTAGAGACACTGTTGCCCAGGTTAGCCTGGAACTCCTGGCCTCAAATAATCCTTCCCTCTTGGCCTCCCAAATTGTTGGAATTACTGACATGAGCCACCACACCTGACCTTCTTTTCTCATTTAGAGAAAAACAAAAAAAGCAAAAACTCCTGCACGTAATGCGATTGGACATAATTTTCCTTTCTTAGGCTACAATACTGTCCCAGTGTAGACAGCTTTGGCCCCAAATTCCAAGATGCACACATACCTATCCTTCACGCCTCCAGCTGTTCATGCCTGCGTCATTTCCTTTTCTGTTCATCCTCACACAGCTCCAGTTTGTTAATACTCTGTAATATCTGCCTCTGGTCTCCCCAAAGGAATCTTTGGATGTAAGAGGGAGGAGAGAGAGAGCCAAAACGTGGAAGTGTAAACTGGGAAACAACAGAACCTTTGTGGTTCAGCATTAAAAATACAAAATCTGATGCCGCATGGTTTGGGTGTAAAACATGACTTTTTTTTTTTTTTTTTTTTTTTTTGCCATTGCTAGGACATTTTTGCCTCCTTACTTAGCCTCTATGAATCTCAGTTTCCTCATCTGTATAATAGGTATAACAATGTAAAATATTACTTAGGGATCTTTGGGAATTATTTGGGTCAAATTAGTTCTCTGAACACTGCCTGATACACTGCAAGCACTATTCTAAAATTTCTTAAGTAGAAAATAGAAGTAAAATAATAGAAGAAAATAAAAAGTAAAATAATGATAGAAGTAAAAAAATTAAAAAATAGTATGCGTGTGTGCACATACACACACACATGCACATTCATAGATATCTTCTAAAAAGCTAAGACTTTCCAGTATTCCTACAGTCTCAACATTAGTTCAAACCGTATAGAATATTGTCTCCTCTACATGCCCTCAACATTCATTTCTTATCCAAGATCTTCATTAGTTGATCATGACTGAATATTTATATCCAAAGAGTGTCTTATGGATTATTTACTGCAGTTTCTGAGCCTGTGTCAAACTCAGGAAATATGCTACAAGATTCAGTTTACATTGCTACACTTTTTAAAAAGTACAGGGACACAGGAAGAATACAATTGTCAGTTATTTCATTTGCACATTTTTAAAACAAATCAATAATCAGCCAGTAAACTTTTAATTGAAAAGTTTTGTCCCATTTTATGTTATCAGACAAAATATGTACTCCAGCTCTAAACACAGACATTACTTTATTCAGTGCACATAAGGCTTCCTTTAATTAGCCCTTAATAAGCTTGGTTTAACTGGGATTTACGGAAGAACAGTGGTCATTAACATTAGCCAGATTAAGACTGTGTTAATTACTATTGATAGATAAAATAACGCCTAAAAAATGGTTTAAATTATTTCTATACTTATGAATTGAAAAGAAGTTTGACACTTTTAAATAGAAGTTGTATTTTATTTATACTTTAAAATTAAATAATGACTTCTTTACATGTAGGCCTACAACAATAGAATATAAGCTTTTATAGTTTAAGTTTTACAGTTTTATGGCTTCTTTAGGTTTACCATGAATATGAGATAATCTTAAAATATAAATTTTGATTATTTTCTAGGATATAAGTATGGAAATTTTTATATTTACTTTGATGATTTATGTTATGTGATTCTAGTTAGAAACAGATACCTTACTTTATACATTATCTTCAGAAGACTTAGTTCTCTTTTTTTAAAAAATAACTGATAGATCAAATGATTTCTTCTATTTGGAGAGGATTTTGTTACATTTGTGGCTTTTTTTTTTTTTTTTTTTTTTTTTTTTTTAGACAGAGTTTTAGTTTGTCACCCAGGCTGGAGTGTAGTGGTGCAATCACGGCTCACTGCAACTTTGACCTGCTGAGCTCGAGCAATCCTCCTACCTTAGTCTCCAGAGTAGCTGGGACTACAGGCATGCACCATCACGCCTGGCTAATGTTTTTATTTTTTGTAGAGATGGAGTCTCACTATGTTCCCCAGGCTGATCTGGGATCCCTGGGCTCAAGTGATCCTCTTGCCTTGGCCTCCCAAAGTGCTAGGATTACTGGCACAAACCACTGCCAGGCATGAGCTGACTTAATTGTGGCATATTTATATTAATGATGTCTTAATGTTTATCCTTAGCCTTGGTGTCACTTTTCCCCATCATATATGTGTGTTGAATAGTAACTGAAATTTAGATTTCTTCTCCATATACATAATTTCTTGGACATTATATCAAGTTAAGCTGTTTCTCAGGATTCTTTAAATAGTTTCTGTGTTATCCATTCCTACATCCATTCTCTTGAAACTACTCTTGCAGAATAATAATATTTACTGGATTAATGTGTATGAAAGCAGATCAACCACCCATGAACTCTGGATTGACAAAACCAATGGAATTCTCGTTTTCATTCTGCATAAAATTATGCAATCCAATGGTTAAATTCTATAGTTAGTGGTAATACACTGTCCCCTCCATGATGATTTAAACCACTCTCTTCATTAAAAGATGCATAACATGAACCTTCGTATAGTTCCAGGCAAAATGGATTATAAATAAATAGTCTTATGCCTCTGCATGGACTTTGACTTTCGTCAGTCTTTCTTAAGCTCAGTACATAGCAATCTTTAAGAAAACAAACAAACATACAAACAAACAACCAAACTCAGAGGCTGGACATGGTGGCTCACGTCTGTAATCCCAGTACTTTTTGGAAGTCAAGGCAGAAGCCCAGCCTGGGCAACATGGTGAAACCCCATCTCTACAAAAAATACAAAGATTAGCTGGGCATGGGGGACACACACCTGTGGTACCAGCAACTCGGGAGGCTGAGATAGAATTGCGTGAGCCCAGGAGGTAGAGGTTGCAGGAGTGAGCCATGATCACACCACTCCACTCCAGCCTGGGTGACAGAGGGAGACCCTCTCTCAAAAACAATAACAAAAGCCCACAACAACCTCAGACAGTGAATCTAGAAAATTAGGTTTCATCCTTAACATGTGTAATCTGTTTATTCTTCCTCCAAACCATATCTAGGATTCATATTCCTCTTTGCACTGCATCGATTGCCAATGCGGTAACTCAGATTATCAGCACTCCCCACGTTGGCCACTGCAGTAACCTTAACCAGATTTCCTGTTTTCACTCTTTGTCTTTTTCAATCCTCCCACCTTACAACAGCTACAGTGATGGTTGTGAGCCATAAATTCATTCATAAGATTTCCTTTTTAAAAATCTTTCAATGGCTTTTCATTGCACTGATAATAAAATTCAACTTCCTTAACATAGCCTGCAGAGACCCTGCATAATGTGGAATGCACCTCACCTCCTCTCTCAGAACTCTGGGGTTATTCTTCCCCTTTTCATTCTTCCTGCCAAGCTGGCATATCTCCAGTTTCTCAAACAGACTACATCCTTTCTTCCCGCAGATCTTCTTAAAAACTGGCCGGTGGATCTCTGTTTTCTTTGTTCCTGAATTTTGGAATTCCTATTCATTTTTCAGTCTCTACTTAAATGTCTTTCCTTGAATGCTAAAGTTAAAATCAGTTCTTCAATTCTGCTCCATCCTATATCACCCTGTTCTGTCTGTTGCACTTTGAACAATTTATAATAACATCTTTATTTGCAAGCCTGTTTGCTTCATGACCACTGTACTTCATGAGACCATCAGCTTGCCGAGGGCAGGGCAGGCCTGGCCACACTGACTGGCATGTACTGCCAGTACCTGGTTATTCAACAAATAGTCCTGAATGAATGCTTAATGAATGAGTACTCACTAGGCAGGAATGCTTTTGTATACATTATTTTTGTTACTACAGACTCTCTTATTCATGGAATTCCTCTAGATGCTGTTCCAATAGAGTATTTCCTTCACTTTAGAGTATTTTGGTCAATGCCAGCATTCGAGTTTTACTATGTAAGGTGTTCAATCTCATTTTCTTGTACAGTGCACATCTACATTTACTTATTCTTTTCATTTAATCTGGAACATAAAACGTTACTGTTGTTGGCATTTCCACTTTACAGATGAGTAACCTGAATCCCAGAGAAGATCGTTTTTTGCTTGACATTATGTGACTTTTAAGGTCGTGTAATGAAGGCAGGGTCTACCGTTTGGATTCCCACTTTGGTGTTTACTCCAGATTATTAAATAAGGAAAACAAAGTTCAATCTTTTTTTAAGAACATTAAATTAGAAATCTAGAAATTTGAGTTCTAGTTTAGTTTTGCCAGCATCCATTTTGTTGACCTTGATGACATAAACTTTTTGTGTCTTATTGTATTAATTTGCTTGATTACAGTGGTTCGGAATGGAATGTTCTCAGTTTATATAATTACATTATTGTATAATATAAAATAACATAAGGAATTGATATCTTTAAGTCACTCAAATTAACCTACATATTATGGAGTGAGGAGAAAGGATTCTACTACAGCATTTCAGGAGCATAATATGTATTCAACATTGAGATTTCTGTGGCCGTAACTCATAACACTATGGAGAATGTAAAATAAAATTTGGATCGGTATCCTATCAACTTTATTATGTATCACTTTCCATATTCTTACCCTTGCCCAACAAATTCCCCTAAAATTATAACAACAAAAATATCTTTTGTGATGTTATATCCTTGTTTAATACCTTTTTATTCATCCTCATATGATTGTCCCTCAAATAATATGTATTCTCTGTATCTGAGCTGTTTTACATAGTATGTTCCTTGGATTATACTATAAACCCTTTGTGGCAGGGACCTTGTCTTTTTATATGCTCTATAAAACACCATGCACACCTAGGGAATTTTATGAATAATAATAAAAAGGAGACAAAAAAAGCTTTCATCAGCAGTGTTTTATTTTGCATGTGAATTTAGAGATGAATTCATACCATTGTCCATATTTCTGGAGAAATAGCTGCTTATATTACAAAAGTTGACTATGAAAAAAGCATGTAATATTAAATCTGAAAATTTACATTGCTGGTATAGAAAAAATAAATGAAGCAATACAATTTGCTTTTTCCTGCCCATTATAAAAATATTGCCAAGTCTGGCATGTGGTTCATAAAATCAAACATTTTCTAACACAGCTGTGCATGAGGAAATGAAATACGGCAGGTATAAGAAACCACCTGTTTGCCAGAACAGCAGTTTCAAAAAGATAAACAGCAGAATTGTACACAAATCCCTGTTGAAGATCTAGTCTGCTATTAATACTAAAGCCTTATCCTTCAAACAGGTGTTTTGCATGTGAATTGAAGGTTGAATTAGTCCATGGACAACTCATTAGTAAACACTATTGGTTTTTTTATCCAGTACACAAGATGATATTGAATACAGCCGTCAAAAATAATTTTGCAACCAATTCAGTTTTAAAATCTAAAATTATACCAAACCACAAATTCCTGTTTATTCCAAATGCTCTCCTTTCCCTTCTTTATCTTAGTTGCAAAACTCTCATGAACTTGACAGTGTTCTCCCTTGATGAAGAGAAAGTCTGAAATATGCCATAAATCATACTGAGCTACCAGAGAAATTCAAATTGCTGTAAGCACAAGTGCCGAGGGACCGCTTATACACTGCCTGAGCCATAATGCAACGTTCACAACGAGATCATTGCATCATAATCTCATTCTGACTGTGATTTGCTTTGTGTGGATGGGGCTCAAATGTCAGAGAGAGAGAGACAAGAGTGATTATCAGGTTAGATTGCTCTCCTATTTTAGGTTAAACAAATGATCAGAAAAATACATTAGCCGGTATAAAATATTTCAGAATTAAAATCTTCTCCAAAGATTTCTCTGCATGAGACATTTCTTGATATGCTTTATCTAGGTAGACTTAACACCAGAAGTTCTAGGGACAGTTGAGAGATCTTTTAAGATCCTTTTTCTTCTTGTTTACTGTTAGTAAACTCTTTGTACCCTCAACACCAAGCTTAAAGAGATGTCTGTTAAACAACAAAAAACCTAAGAATGTTTCTAGTCAATGTAGAAAATGTATATATGGAAAAATTCTGGTGAAATTATTAATATAGTCATGTGATACGTTTTTGTGTTATGTTAATGTATTGAATTTTCACCAGTGCATATGTATGCAAAAATGCATGTGCATATGTATGTCTCTGTGATTTATACCGATGCTCTCTCTTTAAGATTTATGCTTTGCAATTATGAGATGCTTTGTAGTTTACTCTCATATATAATAGTAAGAAATTACTAAAACAAAACAAAAACTAGATTTTTCCCACTTCTTTACTTGAACGAGGGGTAGAAACATCACCTTGAATGAAATAGTCACAACCATCATCACTTTCATATTCTGTATGACAGTAGAATTCTGTTCAGTAAAGCAAATATAAACATTTTTGTACAATCCTCTGTAAAGCATACAGATATCCCTGTTTTATTGTCCACTTCTCATTTAATATCAGATCAGAGAGATATTATATTCTAGTTCTATTTAGTGGTTCATAGAACCTAATTATGTTGTCCAGCATCATCTTTCCCACTTGAAAATTCTAGGAAGATGACCATATCCATTGCAAACAAGAACACTTTTTTTTCTATCAGTGTAGTTTGCCTCTTACTTTTATTTTATAGTTTTGTTTCTTATCTTAATGAATTGGCCATACTTTAGAACAAAATTGAATATTAGGTTCTTCATTTTTAATTTATAAAGACTATGTCTCATTTCTCCCTGATATATGATGTCCTTTGAGGGTTTCTGTAAGTATGCTTTTAAAAATGAAAATGTTTCCTTTTTTTACTAACCACTACCCAGAATGAGTTTTTAATAATACAAATTTTTATATTTATCAAGATAAAAAGTCAACTTCTGGTCTGGAGCAGTGGCTCACATCTGTAATCCCAGCACTTTGGGAAGCTGAGGCAGGTGGATCACCTGAGGTCTGGAGTTTGAGACCAGCCTGGTTAACATGGTGAAATTTCAAACCTACCAAAACCAAAAAGTTAGCCGGGTGTGTTGGCAGGCACCTGTAATACCAGCTACTCAGGAGGCTGAGGCAGGAGAATCACTTGAACTCGGGGAGTGGAGGTTGCAGTGAGCCAAGATTGCGCCATTTCACTCCAACCCAAGGAACAAGAGCAAAACTCTGTCTCAAAGAAAAAAAAAAAAAAAAAGAAAAGTCAACTTCTAAGTGTTTTAGCTTTTTAACTAGTTGTGTTTACTAAAACAAATGACTAATATTACATAGGTCTGATTCATTCAGTCTTCAATCTAGACTAAAGAAGCATGGTTTCGTATTTATAGTATATACACAGCACCAGGAAAACATCAACATGTATTCTTAATATTCTTATTCATATGTCATTGTGAAACACACACAGATATTTGTGTATTTATATGTATGAACTAAAATAAATTTCAATGATGACTTGGTATGGTGACAAAAAAAAATCTGTTTTCTGGACTAGAGATATGGATGATGTGGATTTTTTTTTCTATGTATATTTTTTAGTCTCCATAGTTCTCTAGAACTAGGCACATAATAATAAACTTCATATTAATCTATAATATTTATTGGTGGTTTAGAATAAATTTCATACTATTGTTGATGTTGCTTAATATATTTATTATAAAATTATACTTGCTTTAAAGAAAGGATTATTGCTTTTCTCCTTTCAAGTCTTAAAATGAAGCAAAAGAAAACAAACAAGCCAAAAATCTCAATTCATGTATCTTTTGTCCATTTGCATGTTGGGCAGAGTTCCTGCTATATCTTCCTCAGTTATGCAATATCTTCATAAGGAGAAATACAATTATCTTTATATCCTCCAACTATGCCCATGTATTCTATAGTATATACTCAGGAAATTCGTTATGGCCAGTGCATGTAAAGTTTGCAAAAGTTCCTATTCTTCTATTGGCACAGAGCATGAAATAATTATTATAAAAAATACAATGAATTTGCCATACTCAAGCCCATACATTTTTCTTTTGAAGTATCATTACACTTCAGTCCTTATTAATTCTAGAATAATTTAGTTTTAGGATTAATTATAAGTGAACAGATATTCCTCATTTGGAATATTATTCACTATTGAAATAAGTTGAGGCATTCAGAAAATGATATGTTAATTTATTGATATTTGAGGACTTGAGAGTAAAGTTTATTTTTAAGAATTTCTGGTAGCCATATGGTAATAAATTCTGTCTAAAAGTCTAATATGGAGTGAAAGCCTCACCAGACTATTAGTTTGATAGTCTAGTAAAGTCAGAAATTCAGAGTTTTTATCCATGCCCTTTTATACATTACTATGTTCTTAACAAACCAACATGTTCATTTTCTCTTTTGTAATGGGTACGTGATGGATATAATAACATCTTGTTAATAGTTTTGATAGAAGAAACAAATTTTGATGTGTATTATTAGTCTTTTGTAAGTGGATTTGTTTATATGTATGCTAGATGTTATTATTACCCACATGATTTAAATCTATATCCATGATAATATACATATTGTTCAGGAAAAACATTTTTCTAATGTGTATGTAAAAATGTTTTGCAACAGATACACTTGCACATTCAGCATTCTCTCTCTTAAGGATAAATTCATGAGGATGTATATCTTACCCATTTTATATATACACACACTGTAGTCTCTGTTACAAATATACCTAATTCATAATCTATATCTTTCTCATTAATATGGAAATTATTATAGAGTATCATGATGGTGAATTAATACTTATCGCTTAAGCGTTCTGGGCATCAGTGTCTTCATTCCTAAACTGAGGGAATAAGTGCAAGAACCTTCAAAATTTCTCATTGTTTAAAAACGTTTATTTTTTATAACACTGTTCCTTTGAAACTGATACATGTGACAGGCAGTCTGAATTTTGTTGGTATCTTTCAATTTATCATGTTTTAAACACTCCACAAAGTCCCAGCTCAGAAACAGGAACATATGTGCTGTTGCTCATGATAATCTTCGTATATGCTCAGTGAAATAAGTTTACCATAACTTAGTAGTCACTTTCATCAAGAGAATTTTTTCCTGGTGGTATTAAAACACAAAGACTACTGCCACACTGGTCTTTAAGGGGAAAAAATAAATAAAACACAAATAAACAAGCTCCTAAGGGACAAATCTTACTCACATTTGCTGATGATTAGAGGTATACTTGGCTTGGAAAGTCATGCCTATTTAACACAGTATTTTTTTAAAAACTTGCCTTTTTCCCATGTAACAGTGATATCAGAAATGCATTTCCTTGAGCGACTTTGAAAAAAAAATTTTAGAATTGTTACATGGCTTAGTAACTGTACAGTCTGTCTTTATTGAGATCATAGCATTTAAGGTACAGTGTTTTATACAAAACAATAATAACCCTGTACACATGAATTTAAAAAAGGAATTTTAAAATATCAAATAGAAGAAATGCAAGGTAAGGATTAAATTATCATATTGTAAAAAGTTATGCAGGTGAACACTTTGTTATTACAAGTACAAAATATAGTCTGAATAAATCTATGAAAAGCTCTTTTTTAAAGTGCAATTATTCCCTGCAATGTGTAGTTTTTCCTGTCCCTTATGTTTATTTTAATTTTAATATGAAAGAAGTGATCATCCTATTTTCTTTGAAAGTGGTATAAAGGTAAAACCACAAACCTTTTGAAAGAATTCCTTTGTTCCCAATCACATGAGTGTTGTTGGAACAAAATTTTGCCACCTGCCAGAGGCTTTAAAAACTAAATCAAAAGGCTCACTACTTCAAAATACTCAAACTAAAGGTAGGCTTCTGGATGAAAATGTAATGACTAGATCACTCTCATCATACATTTATTACAGTGCAGCAGAATTGATGGATCTTTTGCTACCTTTCGCTAGAGAATAATTCATAAGTAAAAATGAAAATATTTAAATCATGAATAGCTATTTTATTCCCTCATTCTACCTGTTAGGGATCTAACATTTAGGGTGTCTCACTATGTTCATATTAAAACTTCCCAAAAGAAAAAGAGAGGAAAAAGGTGAAGTATTTCTCACACTAGTTAAAACAATTCAGTGTTGGCATGCTTCATTAACTGTTTGCATACAAGAGAAAAGCGCTTTCTGATGAAGTGGAAAACCAACTTGGGACCAATTTTCCACAACATAAATTCAACACTCATTCTACCTCCTGATACCTTTGTATTCAAACTATCAGGAAGATTTTTTATATCTGTCATACCAGTAATCATTTTAATACTTCTATTTTAGATTCTGAAATCCTTGAAAATAGTTCTATTGTAGATTCTTTACTTCCTGAGAATAATTTTAAGATAAACATCTACTAATATTCATAAATGTGAATTCATTGAACTGGCAGTTATCAAACTGATTTAGAAAGAATTCTTATCATGTAAGAAGCATAATAAACATGGTGTTAAAATGGACAGCTTAAACAAAATCTTGTTTACATTCAATTTTATTCTGTTTCTCTTCTCTCTGTATATAAAATATTTGTAAATATATATAGATGTGTATATACATTCAATATATAGTTAAGCAACATAATGAATGTGATGTATTAAACATTATTGTAAGTCTAGCCATAGAATATCATTTATTACAGTACTAGCAGAAAAATAGTTGTTAGTAAGTTAGCAAAAGAACTGAGTGCCAATTTGAAACACCATTATTGATCACTGTATCACAACAGTGTAGCTTCAGTGAGATAGGTGAGTCACTGTGCCAGTTCAACACATGATAGCTGCAATGTGCTACCAAACACAATGAAGTCATCCACAGTCCCTACAGAGTCTAAGTTATTATTCAGTTTGTTACATAGTGTTTTGTCTTCATCAACAGTGTTCAACAATCACTTTCAATTACATGGGGTGAGAATCTGGGAGACTGTCTTCACTTCTCTATGGTTGTAAATTCATATTTTCTAGACTCCACATGGGGAAAGAAAAAGGACATTATAATATTTTTATTTTCATAATAAAAGTAAGACTTACTGAAGAGGGAGAATCTTTCATTTTTCACAATATCATAAAATATTTATCTTTTAATGAATTGCTGTGAGCCAATATTTTTGTTGAAAACATTCTTTGATAAGAGCTTAAAAATGATATAAGCATACATGTTTTATTATATGAAAAGTAATCAATTTATAAATACACTGTGACGCATTATTTTATCACATTTAATATATTCATTCATTATGTTATTTAAATTTTATTTCATTAAAACTTGATGTATTCACACTAAACCAAGTGATCTTATTGTGATTTCATAAATGGAAGTTGCTCATACTGAAATATATCTTTTGATATTAAAAATAACATCCTGTTATTTCATTTGTTTCTTTCAAATATAATATCATATTATAATAAATTAGTTGTATGGTTCAAGCTAAGAATATATTCCCAATATGAAGAATATGTTGAATGGCATAAGTTTAATATTTAAAAAATGTAATTATTGATTCAGTGAACTAAATATGTTAAACATGTAAAACATTAGATTCTTTCAGTATACAGGCATAGTCAGCTTTATGGATTTTTCCTGAAATGTTTTATGTAAATCAAGAGTTTTATCTAATCAAGTTTTAAGTTAATCCACTACTTAGAAAATATTTTAATATAATGCATTTGCTTAAAGTGAACTACATCTACAGTGATTTTGAAATTCAAGCCATTTTGCATAAATACTGCTTATGCATGTATACATTTATAGACCACTTTGCCAATGGGGGAGTAAAAACAACTGAGACCAAGAGAAGTGTTTCGGTTTCCATGTAAACTAAATGAGACCAAAGGAGCTGTTTTAGTTCCCTGTTTGCTATTTTGATTAAATTACTGATATGCAAAAGAGAGCCTTTGAAAGTCCCTTTGTTTTGATTTATTAGCAGAATATGATGCTAGAGCTGATAAGATAATGCTTTTGATGTAGGAGGAGATAAATGAGAAATAGCTCCATTTCCATGTGACACCTGGGTTCTCTAAGGTGTCTAGTTTTACTTGGTTCATCTATTGACTGAGTTAACTTCCATTTAGAGACTGAGAGTTGAGCTCAGTTAAAATACGTTTTTATATTTTTGTTTCAGTTATATCACCTTGATTAGTTTTAATTCCTAAAAAGACCATATTATTAGAAGTTTATCAAGCCTTGATTTCTACACTTGGAAAAGTAATATTTAACGGTTTGGTTTCATGAGAAATTGTCCATTCTTCTGGGTGCGTGATAATGGTGTTGGATGAGTTATAATCAGTCGTCCATCTGGAGTGGTTCCTCTGTGGGTCTATTGAATATCAAAGTAGTGAAGTTCCACTGTGGAAAGTTGAAACATTTAGCTTGTCTGTTTTTATTTGTCTGTTAGGGTATTTAGTTCATTTTACTTAATCACTTGATTTGATGTTTCTTGATTCAATAAGTATTTTTATAGTAAATATGTGCTTAGGTTTTAAAGTATGTTTTAAAGTATGAAATAAATGAAAAATTAACCAATTGGAAAATAGGATTTGAAAATATCAATAATCACTGAAGAGTGTTAAATTATATGAAGTGATTTTTATATTCCATTTTATTATTCATTAAATATGATACCAGCACACTTTATTAGTAGAGTTTTGAAAAATTGCATTCATTGTTTAAGTCAAATTTTGTGAATGTATCCCATCAAGTCCCCCACAATGTGACACAATGGCATAAACTAGAGGAGACTAACTAGATACATCTTCACAACCATTATATTTAGCATTGATTAAAACTTCAATATTATCAAAGTTACCCTCACATTCCCTTTTGAAAATACAAATAGGCCTTTATTGTCCTTTACAATAAAGAAACAATAACTTGTAATGTTCATAATTTTATTTACATGGAGCCTAATATATGTATCACATACAAAATTTAGGTTAATTAAAGCATAAATTTTCAACTAATGTATTGTATCCCACACATATATCTATTTTTCTTGATAGGTAATTTATACAAAATATTATTTGTTGGAGTATATATCCCATTTAAAACTGGCCAACATAAATATTTTAAAATTGATTATTTATATAAACTAGACACTATTTTATCGTTTCATGTGACACAGCAAAGAGAACAAATTCTACACCTCTGAATATGATGGAATTTTTTAGCTATGCTATCACAACTCTGCAGAGAGGTGGTTTATTTTCCTGAAATAAACATTGAAAGTGATGCACAGCCCAGCCACTCAATGCACGCATTTAACACTCACCAGGAGGGAGATTTGGTGTACTGAACACACTAAGTTTCAGATCTCAGAAGGGGCTTTACAACCTGTGGTGTAGGCACACTTCTTTGAGTAGAAAGTATGTCACTAAAATGCTACCCTCTTACAGTGACTTTAAGCCATTTTGTGTAGTTGCAATGGTTTTTAGTCAGGACACAGCATGAGAAGCATTTTGGTATTTTCCTGGAGTAATCCACCATTGGTATACATGTCATAATGGGGGAAACCAGTTTCTTCATGAAAAGTAATAGTGATTTTAATCCAATGTCAAAAAAAAAAATCAATTTTTGCAAAACAAAGAAAAAAGCAACTATTGTGACAGTTATATTCAGTATGTCACTACCAAATTGTAGATGAAAATTATTAAACAGAGAAACTGATCTTAATTTTATTATTTTAATAGCCAATTAAGTAGTTAATTTAAGTGGTTCTCTGTGAATAAAAAGAAAGCACATAATTGAATAAAATGTATTTTACTAGTTAAAAATATTCAAGCAGCTTATTTTGGCATCACAGAAACACATTCTCAATGAAAACATTGTGTATTGTATTATTAACTCACAGCATATGATCTCCATTTCTGCCTCCCTAGATTTCTCTCCCCCTGGGATAGTAACGATGTGGACTCACACATTTATTATATTAATTAGAAATCACTACCTAATATAATTATTCTGGCATGCACATGGTGAGTACTGAAAATATTATTGACAGAATTTCTCCATTTAACTCTGGTGTTAAAAAGATTTGCATGTCTAAAACAGCCTTGATTAGATATTGTTTTTGACGACTCCGCTCAGTGTTTTACTAGATGCACATTAAGCATGAGGACTTTTAGCACGTCTGAAGTAACATCTGCTCTGTCTTTTTGTTGCTGGGTTCATCAGTATAATTAGCTCTATATTTCACCAAATACAATTTTGCTCCCATGGCGGACAAAGCAGCGTGAAGAAAACATAAATAATTGCAGATTAGAGAAACAGAAGGCAAAGTGGGTGTAGATGGCTTTGATAAAAAAGGGTTAAGGAGAATAGAAGGTCAACTCATTATTAAGAAAAAAAGGAGGCAGTTAAAATTAGATATGGTCTTTGTCATTAAAGAAAACACACACAGATTTTCCTTCTAACAATGTTTTCGATTTGGCTAAATAGTTTAGTGACTTGCAATGATTTAGTTTATTTTATATTTATTTAGAAAACACTTCAAGAACTGTGCATGCTTAGATACACAAAATAAAATTTAATTATTAAAGGAAATGTTGAAAAGATACAGGAAATTTTGTGTTGCTTTCCAGAATGTAAAACATTTTTTTTGATAGTGCCACATTTATAGAGTCAAATTAGCTCAATGTAGCGAGCTAGTCAGGTATCCATAGCCTGATATTCTGATTTTACTGTGCCTTCAATTAACAATTAGTCAATATATTTGCATGAGCCAAGGGTATTCAGTGCATACTATTAAATGTTCATTAAATTTGTAACTGTTTACTGTATGAAAATATCTGACTCACTCATACCTCATTGTTTAGCATTACACAATTACATAAAAGAATATTGCATAATATATATAAAATATGAACAAGAGGCAGATGTTGAAATAGTATATTCTGGCAACCCATAACATGAGTTATTGGGCTTTTTAAAAATACGCTATATGATCCATGATTACGTTCGTTTCATTCATGTGAAACGTAATTATTCTCATCTTTTACTTTTAGACTACAAACTGTAAAACATTTTGACCTGATAATAGAGTACTGACATTTACTTTATTTCAGTCAGAAAAAAAGCCCACAGAAATCCGTAAAACAAAGTATAATGTTTTGTTTAGAAAAAAAGACAGGTGGAGATTTTGTTCTTACAGGTGTTCCTCCAATAGCACAGAATAAGGAAGAATATAGAAATGTATCCTACTTCACTCTATATCTGAAGAATAAAATTCATATTAACTAGAACAAGACAAGGCAAATAAACGAACAGGAAGCAAGAAAAAGTCATAACTTACTATGTAGTGTTGCGTTGAAGATAGTTTCATAAATATTATAAAAAATATTTTTCCACTATGTGTTTTCCTGTTGAAGAAAAACGGACAAAATATTTCTGTACTATAAGGGTATATTTTTCATATGATTAGCAAGTTTAAATATGTTAATTCCACTGATAATATCTGGGATATTTTACCGTATCCTTGTGAACTCCAGATGTTCTTGTCCAGTTTGCTTCAGGCTGAGAAAGAGATTGAAGAGGTGCAAGGACCCATGTAAATAAACCATTTCCAGAAGACAAGTGCCACCAAAGACACTGCATTATTCACCTATTAATTATTTGGTTTTCTTTTATCTTTGTTGGATAGATAGATAATAAAAAGCAAATCCTACTTTGGCACAGATATGAATATTTAAATGGCACTTTTTTTCCCGGAATTATGGCACCTGAGTTGAAAGAGACCATATGGTTGAACTAGTTCTTAGACTCTTCTGGAGAGCTTAAAAAAAAAAAAAATAACTGGAGTTACACCTAACCAACAAAATTATAATCTCTAAGGGTGAGGGCCATGTATTGATTTTTTGTTGTTGCTGTTTCAGGTGATTCTAATGAAAAGTCAGGTTTGAGAATGACTTAATTCTAGTCTAATTGCCTTTTCGTGATTGAGCCCTCTTTATATACTTTTTAAAAATATAAACTTGAAAACCATTGGTTATCTCATGTCCATTATACCAATCCATCTGTGGATAACTTTGATGGTTAGAAAGAATTTATGTAATTTATACACAATGGCCATTCATAATGTGAGAGTCCTTTAGGTGTTTGAAGAAAACTGTAGTGGATCCTTGATTTTTATTGTGCTATTTTATATATAAAATGATTTCCTGGATCCTTGTTTTATAATTATATAAATATGCATGTATACTTGTATATATGCACATGACATATAACAAAATAATATATAATCATTGTAGTTATAAGGACAAGTAAATCACATTATATGGAAAGCCTTTAGTTAATTAAACATATCTGACTATATCTCAGGATCTGGGCATATATAGTGTGAAAAACTAGAAAAACTTTTTATTCCAAGTTTTAGTCCAGCCAGTAGTAGTGGCTTACTTATGTGGTCATTATTTCTGATTGAATATAACTTTTGTTTATGCTTTGCAGTATTTTGAAGAAAAGAGCCAAGAACTTGAAAGTTGTCTTGCCTGGGCAAGCTAGTGTCTAGAAGGATTTTCATGTGCTAATTTTGATTTCTAAATCTATGATCCTTCTACATCAGAGTGTCTTTCCCATTGGTTATATTGATCAAGCGTATCTGAATATTTTAGTTGCATTTGCTGATAAATAAACAATTATAGGTCCTCTTTCTGTGAGTTTCAAATAGCTGATCAAGACATTGAGATATTGCATATGATTTTTTTGGCCTTATTCCTTAATACCAGGGACCATGATTTGACACTAGACTGAAAATTATGGTAAAGATATTCATTCTGCTTTCTCACGTCAGATATTTTGTACCTTCATTACTCAGTGGCACTCTCACATTTTATCTGTGTCCTCTAAATTATCTTATGTGTGTGCATGTGTGTGTGTAGAAATGTGTTTGTGTGTATGAAGAGGTAATACAAAAGGAAAGTCTTTTTATACACATGTAAACAAAAAATTAACATTAGCATAATTAGCATGAAATCAATGAGAGGGTTATTGACCATTTCCCATGTTAATAAGGTTACTGATTCAAAATAATGTAAATACAGAAAGCAAGGAGGTTTGCCATTCAGGGGAATTAAAGTCAATTTTATTGTGTGCATATGTAACAAGATATAGGTAGAGAGACGTGTATTAATTGACTTTTCCTGCTCTACAGTTCCATTTAAGAAGTGCGCAATATAGCTTTGAGTGTCTCTCTTAAAACCTGAAGATGGCATATAAATAAATTAGATACAAAACTTTTGCCTATTGGTTCTGTTCAGAACAAGGGAAGAGGTGCCGTTTTTCTACCCCTGAAAGCCCAGGAATTGTTTAACAGTATTTCCATTGTTCAGGTTGTATAATTCATAAACCTCTTTGATACCTGAATTACGTTACACTTAATGAAATTTTACTCCTAATTCATTTGATTTAGCTACATTTAGCTACATGCTTGCCTTTAGTTTTGGGTCAGAGAATTTCAGCAATTTTTTCTGAAGTAGTATTAGATTATTTAAAATATGTGAATAGTTCAATCCCATCATTCTTCTAAAACTCATTTTTTAAACGAATGCTCAGATGTATTTTTATTTATATCATCAGCATGAGGTTTAAAATTATAATAATTTTATCATGTTTTGACTTATCTTTAGTTTTTATAGTAAAGTTTTGTGGTTTAGAAAAATGACATATTTAGAGCTATATCCTTATATAAATAAGAGATTTATCCAAATATAAGAAGAACTCTAAGACCTAGACACTTTAAAAAAGTTAGCTGACCCTGATTTGAGAATAAACAAAATATAAAAATAACTAGAGGTAAATTTTTGCTAAGGTTATGCTCCTTTACAAATGTGGAAAATTACCGGATTTCTGGTGCCCAAGAGTATCTTTCCCACATAATTTTCACCATCGCTGAGGGAGAGTCTGTTGACTTGAAAGTAGTACTATTAAATAGGTTTTCTATTTTGAATATGTGATAAATGATAGTTCAATTTGAAAGAGGGCTGCAAATATAAGTTTTCAAATACAGAGTGGTTTAAATAGGCTTTTGAGGACTGGCAACTCAATCATCGCCCAACTGAACATTATTTTAGGGGAAAATTTATGATGTAAATCATGAGTGGTTTATATACACTTTCTACATCACAAAAGAGTGTATAGAATCAAAAAATAAGCATCAGGCTGGGAGCGGTGACTCACGCCTGTAATCCCAGCACTTTGGGAGGCTGAGGTGGGCGGATCACGGGGTCAGGGGTTCAAGACCAGCCTGACCAACATAGTGAAACCCCATCTCTATTAAAAAATACAAAAATTAGCTGGGCATGGTAGCGCACGCCTGTCATCCCAGCTACTCAGGAGGCTGAGGCAGGAGAATCGTGTGAACCTGTGAGGCAGAGGTTGCAGTGAGCTGAGATTGAGATTGTGCCACTACTCCAGCCTGGGCGACAGAGCTAGACTCCATGTTAAAAAAAAAAAAAAAAAAAAAAAAAAAAAAAAAAAAAGACTAATAAATTTTAAACTGCAACATTTATCAAAATATTCATACTGTGACTTCAGTTTTAGGTTTTTCCAGGTTGCATTACTATGGTCCGATGAAAAAAAATTATAGCTAATGCATCTTAATATAAAGTGTTTAATTTTATTTCTGTTTTTTTTTTTGTATGTTAGTTCTGCCTTTTTTTTTTTTTTTTTTTTTTTTTTTTGACAGGATCTTGGTTTGTTGCCCAGACGGGAGTGGAGAGGAGCCCTCTGGGCTCACTGTAACCTCTGCCTCCCAGGCTCATGCAATCCTCCCACCTCAGCCTCCCATATATATATTTTTTCTTTTTGGTAGAAATGTGGTTTCACCATGTTGCCCAGGCTAGTCTGGAACTCCTGGGTTCAAGCGATATGCCCACCTCAGCCTTCCAAAGTGCTGGGACTATAGGCATGCACCACCATGCCCAGCCTGCCTTTCTTTCAACAAAACAATTATCCTCTTGTTAATAATAGAGCCTCCAATTTTTTGAGCACTTACTAGGGACAAGATGCTGTGTTTTACTTGTGTGAAGCTACTCAACACAATATAACAGGAAGGCAGGGACAATGATGATCATCTTTTGACTTAGTAGGGAACAGAGGCACTGAGAGACCAAATCAATTCCCCAAGGTCACGGATTTGAATTCTGATTGGATGCCAGAGTCTGGAGACAACCCCAGGGTGCACCAATCAGAGCCCCACAGCGAAATCACACTGAGGGAGGTAGAGAAGGGATTTTGGTAGAGGACTTTTCCAACAATGTTTGTTTTTACTGGGAAATAAATTGTGTGCATTTAAACCCTTGAGTCAAATGATAGGTACTGGATAACACTACTGTGTAAAAACATATGTACAGATGTTTTATTTGTTTTTATTTCTATTCTTTTTAAATTAACAAAAACTGTATATACTTACTGTGTACATTGTGCAATGGCCAAGTTAAGCCAGTTTACATATGCATTAATTGACATGTTTAACATTTTCTTGTGGTAAGAACACTTAAAATCTACTCTTATAGTGACCTAGTGTTATTTTATAATAGACAATTTGACCTCAAATAAATGTCATGAGGTTCTAGCTCAGAAAAACCCTCAATTCATGCTACATCACAAAAATAATGGCTTATTATACCAATTCTGAGAATTAAACCATTGAATAAATTTGAAGTGACTGGCTTGAGTGACATTTATCACTTCAAATACCAGTTTTCTTTCAGCTTGATTTAAACTTACATTTAATTAAATCTTTTGCAATGGAAATTAATATTAAATTTACATTCAATATATATTGACCACCTGAGTCATCTTAGGCTATTTGTTACACCCTCCTTTTATGCCCCCTCCAAGTCTTCAACCTCTCCTTGAAAGTCCTAGCTATATACCTATTTGCCCACAAATTTTGAATGTATGATTTATGCTTCTATAAATTCAAATTGCTGTTTGTCTGCCAAAAATGTAATTTTCCCCTCATTAACCTACATTTCCAGTGTTCCGTTTTCTGTGGAGATCTTCCGCACTTGCATGAGTACACACTTGACCTATAGTGCTCTATTCATACCTATACAGTAGCAAATGAAGATGTAGCCCTAATACAAGATGGTGAGATAATTTAACTATTTGAGGGTTATCTCGAATTTTCATAAAACAGTAATAGTCTTCCTTACATTATCCATCTCTTTGCTTCTATGCTTTCTGTAAGTCACTTATATTTCTAGCACAGTTATTACAAGTACAATGCATTAAACCATATATATGAACACAGTGCATATAAACCAGACATTTCTACTTGGCTTCTAAAATCCCCAAAGTGTATAAATGCCATGGTATCTTTTCCTCTCCAGTAGGCTATTAGCACTTTGAGGGCAGAATCTTGTTGTCTCTGTATTTCCCAGTATTTGGAGTAGTGACTCATACAGCAAGCAGTGGCTACTCAGTAAATGAGTTAAATGAATAAATAGTTAATGAGTAAGAATCCTGAAAACAAAAGAATACTAAGCAATCTATTTTATACTTTCAAGATATACTACTTCCAGTGAAAACCTAAAAAATGAAGTATGAAATAAGTTCATAATTTGAGACCATCTACTTATCCATTGTATTCTTCCAGAAATAAAAATATACGTACATGTGAATGTTGCTGTCCCTACTTGTGGACCCTACCCTTCAAAATGATGATTCAAGTAGGAGTTTAGTATGGGACACCTCTTTAAAATCTCTAAAAAAATAAGTTATTGGACCTCTTACTCCAAATCTGTTAATTCTTCATTTTTCTCATATCAGTTATTGGTGACTCCATTTTTCTACATACAGACTGAAGGTTGTATCCCTGCGGGATTCATACGATGAAACCTTAATCTCAATGTGATAGTATTTAGAGGTGGGAACTTTGGGAAGTATTAAGTATGAGGGTGGAGCCCTAATGAATGGGATGTGTGCTGTCCTAATGAGTGGGCAGAGAGGATACAAGGAGATGTTTGCAGTCTGCAACTCTGAAGAATTTCCTCCTAGAACCTGACATACTGGCACCATAATGTCAGACTTCCAGCCTCCAGAACTGTGAGAAATCTATACTTGTTTAAGCCAACAAGTCTTTGGGAATTTTTTTATAGCAGCCTGAACAAACTAAGACACTGTTAATGCCTAAAACCTTGGAACCATCTCTGATTCTTCCCTCTGTTATACATTATACGTGCAACATATCCACAGATCCACCCACTTCCTTTCCTTCTCCATTATCACCTGCTGGAATTATTGTGAAAGTCTCTTAACTCAATTCCAAGCTTCCTCCCTTCTCCTTGACGGTAACCAGAGTAGTCTAGTTAGTACAAATGTCAAATCAGGTAGTTTCTCTGCCTGTAATCAGTGGAATAATACAAGTCCTTCCAATAACCTACAATCCCTTCCATGATTGGGCTCCTGGATTCTTCTTTACCCTGATTCCCTTTCCTTTATCTCTCACCTAAACTCACCTCCAGCCAAACAGGCCTCCTTAACATTTCTCTAATATTCCAGGAATGCATCTGCCTCAGAGTCGATGCATTGCCCAACCATCTTCTTGGGATCCTCTTCACACAGAGATCCATGTATCTTGTTCTCTCACCTCCTTCAAATGCTACCTTCTTATTAAGAATGTTTATACATAACCCTATTTCAGATTGCAATCTGTCTCCTCAATATGTAAATACTCCCTATCCTCCTTCTGTTTTATTTTTCTCCATAGCCCTTAACACAATCTGATATGCCATGTATTTTAACTGGTATATAATTACTAGAATGTCAACCTTGTGAGGCCTGGGACTTTGTTGTCCACTTTGCTCATTGCTAATCCTAGTAACTAGAATAGTGCCTACAACTAAGTTTTGTTGAAAGAATGAATTAAGAAACATATGTTTTTAGGTGCAAAAACATATGAAAAAATAATACTGCAAAACAGATTCAACCAAGAGAACTCGGGACAGGTTGATTGATATTTAACAAAAGCATTAATGTTTCCGGAAAGACCTAAGGAGAAAAAAAGTCCTCAAAAATCTTTGCACTGAAAAAGTGATGATGAAACAGTTAAAACATTTATTTTCTGAATGTGACATGCTCTAGGAGCTACACATCACTTCGGCTGATGTTTACACATTATGCTACTATAACTGCTTAAAATGTAGGGATTTTTAATTGAATTTTATGGCTGGTCTACATTGTTGACAATAATTTTTATGTTATAGCTTATGAGTTTAGTCATAGAAGGATAGAGAGAAATTTCCACTGATGCAATAAAATATCTATAAAAGTAAAATGGTGTTTCCTTAGTAGGTAGTTATGTTATATCCCTCTAAATCTCTGAGCATGCAATTATAAATAGATGCATTTTGAGAGTGATTATTTTGTAAATTAAATAACTTTCTGTAAACATTAAGAATTAATGATATATTCCTAGATTTGTTATCTAAAGTATATATTTTACACAATTTTCTTTTAAAAATACCTTAGTAATATATTTACAGGTAGAATCCCAAGACTTTCTAAAAATTTTTTTATATTAGAGATGTCCATATTCAAGTAAATTATTTTAATACACAGCATTTGAAAATAAGTTCAATGTTTATGTCTTTATTAATTAGATTGTATTTAAAATACCGAATTATGAAAATATGCATTTTGTGTTTTTCTATATTATGTTAATGTCTTTTAATCAGTTTTTTAAATGGTCAGTATAGGTTTTTAATGGGAAATTATATTGTTAACCTATACTTATCATAATCAATGAATTGATTGAAATATTTAAGATTTTATTTCCTTAGGAACATTTAGAATTTTTAATTTTCAGAAAATATACTTATTAGTCAAATTCAATATGAACCACAACTTCACTTCTTCATTCTTCTTCACAGTTATTAATAGTCACTCAAGATATTTTACTTACTTCCTCATGGGAAATGATGATGAAAAACGGGAATGTTCCATTGTTATTGACCTTTAAAATCCCTTAAGTTAAGGATTATGAATACTTTTAGCTCAAAGCATACATAATCTTGCTATTTTCTTTTTCTTCTACATATTCCCACTCAACAGCATTTTCTTGAATTTTAAAATGGATAACATTCATTTGACATTTTGCAGTCTAAAAATTAAATTTTCATGCTTGCTTTGAATACATCTGGGAAACTAGAAATGAAATTTTGATAGAAATAAAAATGCCACTGGGAATATTATTGATTACCCAGAATGTGTAGCTTTCATTTACCAATTAAAACATATTAGCTAAGTCATCTGGAAATGGGTTGGCATCTATTCTTTCAATCATTAATATAATAGATAATTTAGATCCATTGTCTGTAAAAGCTTTCAGATGATCATAAAATGTTAGAACATAAAAGATCTGATTAACTTTCTAGAATCTAGACAATTGGAACATCATTTTCAGAGTGTATTAATATCTCCAGATTATAAGACAAGCAGTCACAAAACATTGGTTTGAAAATTTATACCATCTTCAATAAAAGGACGTTCCTCTCTTCCTTGTTAACTGCTAACTTAAAAATAATAAAATTAAAAATAAATCCCCAGTGCCTTTTACATTGTACCAGCTCAATTCCTGGCTTTAGCCAATCTAGCATTCTATTTAAAACTCTCTAAGTCTTCCTATTTTTCTGTGGTGAGGTGCTCTTATGCACTACTTTTGTCCTTGTGTCAAAATCCAAACTCTAAGGCGGCTACCTAACAATTACATGTGCTTTTACATTCTCATATTTTCCTAAAATTGAAAGCATTATATAAATGTTAATTATGATTTATTGCCCTTATTTGGAATGCCAGTTTACTGAATGCCTATTCTGGACTATACTGGGTTAAGTCTAGGCAATTCAAAGACTGAAGATGAAGTCTTTACCTTTAAGAAATTTAAGGAACCTATGGGAGGAAGATTGCTTTTTCTTTTGTGAAAATTGAGATTGTCCTATTCTACCTGGATTTCCAGAATTTATCAGTTTTAATAACAGTTTCAAATTGTATTCCCTTTTACTTGTAATGCTCATACTGTATTAGCTATTTTTTGGTATTGAAATCTGCTCCTCTCAAATCATAATATTTGTGAAGAATGGCCATAATTTCCTTTCTAGAGTTATTATAAATTCCAGATGGGCATGGTAAATTCTCCTTTTTTTTTTTTTTTTTTTTTTTTTTTTTTTTTTTTTGAGATAGAGTCTTGCTGTGTCTCCTAGACTAGGGAGCAGTGCCACGTTTACGGCTCAATGCAACCTCGACCTCCTGGACTCAAATGATCCTCCCACCACAACCCCTCGAGTAGCTGGGACCACAGGTGTATATCGCCATGCCCAGCTAGTAGTTTTAATTATTTTTGTAGAGATTAGATCTCTCTTCATTGCCCAGACTGGTCTTGAACTCCTGGGCTTAAGTGATTCTCCCACCTTGGCCTCCAAAAATATTGGGATTACAGGCATGAGCCATGGCACTCAGCCCCTAATTCTCCTTTTTAAAATTTTCAAAGTACTTCTTTCTCCTCCTCATGCCATTTATATAGCAGGTGCTTTGTTTACACTCATCATCTAATCTATTTGATAATGTGCCACTTCTCTTTGATTATTGCTATATACACAAAATTTTTAAGACTGCAAAGGTAATATAGATAGCCACACCTAACTTTTCCTAATTTCTGTGCTTTGTCTGCTACCTCACAATGAAAAATAAGTAGTTATTCCCTGTGAGGTAAAATTAAGTCTAGAGAAAAAGTTCCTTTATTTTTTTTTTTTTTAAGTAGCTTTTTTTGGATTCTGTTGTTTGGCGTGGCAGTATTACAATGGCTTTGTGTAAGAAATGTTAGAGTAACTTTTATAATCTTGTTCTTATTTTCTGAAGTCATACTAGGGCAGTATTTGATTTAGTAAATTAATATAACCTGGATGTTCCAAATACCTTAAAATGTCATCAGATACTACAGTATTTCTCAAAGTGTGGTTCCAGGTCCCATGGAAGGGAGGGTTCCCAAAATACTTCCAGAGAGTCCAAGAAGTCACATCTCATTTCATAATAACGCTAAGATATTATTTACTTCTCTTAAACTGTCATTCCCTCATGAGTATACAGTTGATTTTCAGAGGCTACATGACTCATTTCATCACAACAGGGTGAATGCAGAAGTGGATGTCAAAATCTGGGTGACTTCTTTCAAGCCATGTAGTAAAGAGTTTTGCAAAAGTGTAAAACAAAATGTTTTGCTTCTTATTATATTTTTGGAAATACATGCATATATATTTAAGGTTTTTAAAAAACATTTTCCTTGCTAATATGGTAACTATTTATAATCCATGTATGTAAAGAAGTCCTGAAACCAAGTTGTTTGAAAATCGCTAGTCTATAGATCTATGCATTATAAAAAAGCTCACGATTTTTTAAAATCTATGTTAGAAATCCTCATGTATTTACAGTAAGTTTTATTCTAGAGTTTTCTTTAAAATTGCTTATAGTCAGTGGAAGTAGTGTGAAGGAGAATAAAATAGTTTCAAATGAAAAAGTGGGAAACTGAGGCCGGGCGCAGTGGCTCATGCCTGTAATCCCAGCAGGTTGGGAGGCCAAGGCAGGTGGATCACTTACCATCAGGAGTTTGAGACCTGCCTGGCCAACATGGTAAAACACCATTTCTACTAAAAATACAAAAATTAACTGGGAATGTTGGCGTATGGCTGTAGTCTCAGCTACTTGGAAGGCTGAGGAGGGAGAATCACTTGAACCCGGGAGGCAGAGGCTGCAGTGGCCTGAGATCGTGCCACTGCACTCCCGCCTGGTTGACAGAGCCAGACTCCATCTCAAAGAGAGAGAGAGAGAGAGAGAGAGAGAGAGAGAGAGAGAGAGAGAGAGAGAAAAACTGGGCAATTGTAGATGACTTTATAAGCAGTATGATGCCCTCAGGAAGGCTGACAATGAAGATGAATGAAAAGTTATTTTCAAAATCTCTGTTGATTTTTAAATTATTGTTAGATAATATCCTATTTTCCCCCATTCTTGTAATTAAAATGTCAGTCCCAGCAGGAATCTTTACTAAACTTTTTTTATGCATTTCATTCATCCAACTAACATTTAGTAAGGGTCATCTCTGTGTAAGGCTTTCTAGTCTATAGCTAATTCCAAATGAATATGAAAATGTACTCTTCACAACTTTCATTCAAACTATATAACAAATGGCAGATCTGAGATTCAAGCCTGCAGTACAACCAGTGAGGCCAGATTGTATATTTATCCATCAAACTTTAATTCTTTGGAATTGAGAAATTTGGTTCAGTAAACACATATTGAATATATATTATATACAAAGAATTCTCATCTACCTTGTCAAAGCAAGGCTTTACTTTATTAAGATATGTGTACTCTCCAAATAATTTAAAACACAATGTAAGTATGACTTTTGTGGTAAACCATGAGAATGGTTTTCCTTTGATCCTCTTCTTAGATTCATGATATAGGGACTTGGCTTAATTATATTAATGATTTTTTGTGAGTATATATAAGAGATTTTCTTTTACTTATTGATATGAGATGTTTATAGTGCACTGTGTGGCTTGTGAACCCAAGAATACTTTATGTTTTTTAATCTGAAGAACAGCCATAACATTTTCTTTGTATTAATTTTCACCTCTTTAGATTTCCATAGAGGACATTTCTAAGATTTATGTATAGCATAAACACTTCTTTTAGTTAATTGTAGAAGTTTAACACTGACTATATTTACAGCCCCATAGGTATAGTTGAAAATGTCCATATTAAACAGAATTGCTCTCTGACATGGTTTAAGAAAATGAACTGTGTTATTAATTATACTTTTAGCATAAATGTGCTGTCATTTACTGAAATGTAAAAAAGGAAAATCAGTGATAATGATGATAATATAAAACATCAATTATATTAAGTTAGCAAATTTTGTTCTTTTTTCAGTATTTGATGATTTATGCTTAATGAGGCTAGGGGTTGAAGTTTATTTCAGTATGATGGAATTTCTAGATTTATTATTAGTATTATACTAATATCAGGTCTTTTTTGGTGAACCAAAATGTCAATATCAATGAATTGAAAGCTATATTCCCAAACTGAGTTACGGAATTGTGTAACCATGTTCACATTTTTAATACTGATTAGCTTCACTCCTAGAGTAAAATACTGACTTATAGCATACAAAATGAATATATAATTTGACTTAATGAAAATGAGATCGTCATTTATTTACTATGTTTATCAAAATAAAATTTCATATTTTTAAAATATGGGCTACCAAAAGCCAAAAAGAAATAATCTCTGTGGTATTTAAAACTACAAAAATAATAATTATCACTATTTTTCAATTAATATTTCTCCTTTTCTTAAGCAGTTTTAGGGATACTTAAAGCATAGTTCAAAATTAGAGTTGACAATTTCAAATACAAACCAACCAACAGTGTAATAAAATCAATACTTACATTTCCCTTGAGGCCACTATTTACTGGTTGCTGCACCATTTCCTTAATGGAATGGCAGTTACGTTTGCAGAAACCTTGTAAGTACCATTTTTATGTTTTAACTAAAAGCAGCTTTCTTGAAGAAGTATGATAAAGAAATTCTTGAGTTACTATTAAAAATTGTCATAACCATTTAGTGGTTCATATGAGTGCAGAGAAGGCAGCCTTCTTTTTTATTTTTTATTTTTAATAAACCCTATTGCATTGATAGGGAGTGATATTTTGCTAATAATGGTAATATGTCGTTTATATCTTTATTATGATGGACATTGACTTAATATTTAAACATCTCACTATATTTAAACAACTTGCCCCATTTAAATAAACACATTTGCAGTTACTAGGTTACATTTCATTTATGGATTGCTTTTGGCAGATAACTATAGAAAAAATTAAAGAAAGGGAGGGCAATAAAGCAAAATGGCCATTTATTTATCTTCACACAGTAAAATTATTGTCAAAATGTGATTGACAAAGTGATTTACTAATCTCATTTAACTGATTAGTGTTTTTATTGTTAGAATTGGTCAGTAATTTCACTTTTTGTTCATTGTTTTGTATTATTTTTTACAAAAAATGACTTTTTTTTTTACTAAATGACTTCAGAATTCTAATAGATTATCATTTGTCTGTTTCTTTTTTTTAACTATACTTTATATTGCATTTGAAATTGTCTAATATGATATTCTTATGTGAATGCTTTAGGTAGATTTGCATTTTTAAGGATTTAATCAAAGTTAAAAAATCAAGTTATTTCCATATTTGCTTTTGGTTTTGTATTCAAGATAATAATAGCATAAGAATTATTTAAAATGAAAGGGTACTTTTTTCCTCCCAGAGGAGTTTATGTGTGACAAAACTTTGTTTTTATTAGTAATTGTACAAACTTAAGTAGAAAAGTTGTGTGAACAGAATTCCTGGCCTTTTTAGAGGACATGTTTTGAAACAGGATATTGAAAATAAAGTCCATTGGCCAACTCAAGTCTTTTTACATGATGATGTCAGCAACTATGTCCTGTGATAAAGCTGCAGTATTTTCATGACAAAGAAAAATTCATATCCACATCTTTAATAAACGGAGGGAAAAAAGCGTTGTTAGTAGATTCATTCGTTCCCATCTAAACCTTTGTAGCTTCTCTCAAACTGTAAATATTGAGAATAAGATCAGAATAAATATGGTATTGCATCAAAATTAATCGCTAAAGTTATTACTTACGGTGTCACATGTATTCCACATTCAGGCTTTTCACTCAAAGCTTTGAAGAGCCCTGCAGGACCAACCAAATGTAATTGATACAGAATCATTGCTACACAACAGCTGCAGTAACAAGGTGCTGCAGCTTTCACTTTAATCTACCTTTCTTTCTGAGAGTTTATTATGTTTTTGAATTTATTCTTTTGTAGATCTGGGAGCTATCTTTTTTATGGAAATTAATCTTTTTAGAAGATTTGTACTCTCTTTTTCAAACACTAATACATTCATTCAAGTATCCTATTATTCAGATCCAGCTGGCTTTTATCTGGTGATATTTACTTCAAAAAGCCAAGTTAAATGGTATCATAGATTAATTCTCAGGGCACAGGAAAGCTTTTTTAGAGAAAAACATGATTTGGTAATTACTTGAAATATCATAAAAAAATCACAGAAAATGTCAAAATGTGTTGTATAATCCATCATAATAAGAAACTTCAAAAAGTTGTTTCACTGAAGATGTGGTATTCCAAGTCCATCACAAGTTTTTATTTCAGTCAAATATTATATAACGCATAAGTTTGTTTGAGGTTTTAACAAACTATATCATGAATTTTAGTTTTCTGTTGTTTGTTCACACAAAGCAGTGAAACTTCAAAAGGGGCATTTTCCACTGCTATCTCTTACATAAATCAAACTGGAAATAAGACACATTTTACAATTCAATTTAAGATCCCACTGAGACAATAATGTTGCAAGCTGTGCATTTTGCAAAGTAATATAGTAATGTCTAGTTTGCATTTTTGAAAAACCAAATTAATCACACTTTATTGAATACGTTGGAGCAAACCTAAAATTCATCTATTATTAAAAACTTGTGCAACAAACACAAACTATATTTTATACATAAAGGACAAACTCATTTATTCATTAGGATAAAACACTTGGAGTTTGCATTTTGTAACTATGAAAGAAATGACATTTGCTCTTGGGGGTTTTTTGAATTTTTAAAAGCAGTCTACTACGCACAGTAAGCTGCTTGAAACTTTATTTCAGCATGTTAAATTGTACCAGGTTTTAAGCTTTCCAGATAAAAATAGAAATTTAACCATAATCTTTGGGCTATGAAAACAAAAATCATTAAAGTAAGCGATATAATGTGAAAGGACAACTCACACAAATGAAAATAATCACATTGGATATTATTTTACCTGTGAGAAACCTAAAATAATACGATTATTTGATGGCTTTGATGAGGAAGAGAAAACTCCTCCTGGGGAGAATGAAGGCTCATCACGCTATTTGATTTTTTCAGGCTGAAGATAATAAGTACTTTCTGCATGTACATATTTTTAGGTGTGCAATTCCCTAAAGTATTAGATATAAATTTTTGTGATATCTTTTGGAAATTATTGCTTACTAATATATATATATATATTATATATATTATCATTTTTGAGGGGTCAGTATTGAAGAATGCTGGTGAATATAAGAATTGTGAATAGTGAAGAATAGTAACAAATAGTGAGAAAAATGGATAGTAAGTCTAGGATGTTTGTTTTACTGGTGCATAGTTTTCAATGTCAGGGTATTACACACTGTTTTCCTATCTGCTGACGTGTAAAATATTCTGTTTGATAACAGTTATTTGAAGTGCCATGTAATATACACTTTGTACCAAATAGAAATTGCAGTATTAAAGCATATTCCCCAGATTTAATTTTTCTTTAAAAAGATTGAAACAACCTTGTTACATTTCATAAACCTTATTATTTAATCTTGAATTTGGGAGTAGTATTCCCTTTTTAGCATCTCCAACTATGTCACTCAGGGAGGGTCTAAAAGCTATCTGTTAACCCTGAATCTACCAAGTATCCTCTTGCTTTTCTAATAAGAACTCCACATTGTTGACTCAGTAATTGGTGAACTGGTACCTTCTGTCAAGAAAAGATAAATTGTGTCTCTGTATGTGAAGCCTTCCAAATATGATACAGATAGTTTTTTCTTAATTTAAAAAAAAATATTAACTGCAGTATAAACGGAACTACAGCCAGTAGGTTTAGATATGGAGTAGAGTATGCAGTAACCACTTGTCCTCACCTAACATAATTGTTTTGTCATGACTGGCTCTGAAAACCAATTTGTTCTTCAGTCATCTTCTTAGAAAACTCTAATGATAGAGAACACAAGATTTTTTTTTTCTATTTTATCAATTTTCTAGTGGCATGAAATATGAGATTCAGGAATCCTGCCCTGGTCATATCAATGTCAATGTGTTGCATGACAGAACTCAGGATGATTATTCCTGATGATGAGTTCCTTCTCCTCCTTCTGACTATCTGATACATCACTTTAATCATCTCTCTCCTCTGCCTAAGATGATGACCAAACTCATCATCCTGACATCTGAGAACTTTCATAATCTGGTCCTAGCCTACCTAATTCCTTCTGACTTCTCAGGCTTTCCTAATATGTGTTCTCTCCTCTAGTCAATTGAGCTACCCAGTTGTCATCCAGATGCACCATTTAAGTATGTCTTCGCCTCACTGCATGGCCCAGGCAATTCTCTGAACTGGGTGTGCTCTGTCATGCCATGGAGAGGGTATGGGGCCAGAAGTCATGGAAACATCTTCTAAATTCAGCTCTTTTTCCAAAAGACTGTGCGACCTTAAGGACTTAATTTAATCACTCTGAACCTCAGCTTCCCTTGCTGTAAAATGAGGGTATTAGACTTTATGGTGCCATCCTCAGCAAAGTCTCACCTTATTGCATCATTTTAAAATATATTTTTTTCCAACACACATGCTTACATGTGCTCAAACAGACACATCCACATAAGAAAATTCTTTTTCATCCTTCCATAACTGTTATACCATATTACTTTATTTATTTGCTTATTATTTTTTCAACCTCCTCATAGTTTGAATATAAACTCCATGAGGATATAAAGTTTTATCTGCTTTGTCCATTGCTATCTCCCCAGTGCTTACAACAATGCCTGGCACGAAACAGATGTTCAGTATATGCTAAAAAAATGAATGAACAAATGATTTCAATGTCTATTTTGTTCTCTAATATTCTATGATTCAAATATACACAGAAAAATAAATTGTCGGTTGTATTACAAAGTTTACATGCAATTTATTGCTCCTTGGCCTCTACACCATAACATTCTGAATATATTTTTTAAAATTATGTTTTCTGCCCTATTTCTTTGTTTGCTAGTTCATATGACTGCATAATAATCTTAGTCTGATAGTTTCTGTTGGCTTGCCTCCCTTAGATTTCCAATATGCAGTGGTAACTTAATTTTGAAATAAATAAGAACACAAATTGTTTTTCAAAGCCTTCTTATTTATCATCTAAAATTTAAAATTATATTAATATTAACCAGAATAAATGCACATAATTAAATGATTTTCAAAAAATGTTTTTACAGTTCAATAGAGATTTGACACAGTTCAAAAATTAAGCCATGTTCTATTCTTAAAGTCTTAATACTTTTATGAGTTAGCTTTAAAATAGATAAATATATTTAAAACACCTATCATAGTAATTTGCACACACAAGTATTAAAAGATAAGTCATCTTTGCATTATTGTTTATTGGTATGTCCATAACACAATTATGTTTCTTGTGAAATGATTTAAAGATACTTACACTAAAGCATAAAGTCCAGATGTTTCTTTCTGAAAAGCAACTCTTCGTAGGAAGCTCACAGAGCGAAATTTCAAAATCAAAGAAGAAAACAGTTTTTACACAGATAATTTCAACCAAAGGAAGTTCTTAGGTATTTAACTTGTTTTGAAAAATTTTATTTTAATCTAGTAGCTGAAGTCTTAAGTAGTTGTTCCATAAAAATTATTTTAATTAAGAGCAACATTTGTTGCAAGTTTAACAAGGTGCACTTAGCCAGGCGACCTCAAGTCTTAGGCCAGGCTTATCTAAATGAGAACATGTGTTTATGATAATCTTAATATTCTCTGATGTATTGATGGGAGATAATGCGTGTGGTAGAACGGGCAAAAAGTAGGAAGGGTGCAATACTTTAACATGGGAGGAAATATTAAAATTATTTAAGACAGTTTGGGATTACAAGGTAAATAACAGATTATAGTAAGTATTTTACAATGGAGAATATCTTTTAGAATCAGATAACGATTTATTGTTAATTACGGACCTCCGAGATGATGATGATTCTTATAATTATTTGAGACAGGGTCTTGCTCAGTCACCCAGGTTGGAATGCAGTGGGATGGTCATGGCTCACTGCAGCCCTGCAACCTCTGCCTCCCAGGCTCAAGCAACCCTCCTGCCTCAGCCTCCTGAGTAGCTGGGACTACAGATGTGCACCACCATGTCTGGCTGATTTTTGTATTTTTTGTAGAGATGGGGTTTCCCCATGTTGCCCAGGCTGGGCTTGAACTCCCGAGTTCAGGTGATCTGTCCACCTCAGCCTCCCAAAGTGCTGGGATTGCAGATGTGAACCACTGTGCCTGACCATGGAGATAACTATTTTTAATAGGTGGATTTCTCTCACACTGAAAGCATTTAAAATTCAGTAGCTTTATGACTATTATTTCTAGATAACGATAATTTGAATACACATTATTTTTGTAAGTTGAGGATTTAAAAAAATCCTATTTCTTTGACCATTTTAGAAAATACACCATACTTCATCATTCATTATTTGTTTTTTACCAAGGGATGTACCTTCTTAATATTGATATTGGGAAAAATTACTGGGAAAAAGAAACAAAAATGAATGTGACTGATTTAGCTAAATGCCATCCTGAGGTGTTGTCTTTCTGAACTTAAACCTGTGTTTAGCACTTGAGTCTGACATTGTGTAACTTTACATAGGTTCATACCCCTTATATTCTTCATTGGTCACATTATGGCTACAATAATTAAATTAGATAACTTTTAAAATAAAAAGAATAAAGATGTTTAAATTTTACTTTATATTTACCTATGAAGATTGATATTTTGAGAAAATAAATCCCTATTTAGAAACATAGTTTTAAACCCTCTTTCTTGTTCTAACTCTCATTGTCACGGCAATCTACAGAAGAGTTTTATAACCATTTATTCTTGGGATAAAATGAGTGCTTATATTTTCCCCAAATCGGAGTATAAAGGTAAAAATAAAATTATCCATATTGCTGCTGATCCGAAGTATTCTTTCCATTGCCAGCAGCCAAAATTTTATTGGTCCTTTTGACCTTGAAAACCTCCTCCTCTGAATGCCCATGAAAAACTGATGAAAAGTGCTTTGAATAGAATGTCTTCACTATGTATAATAGAAGCTATGGTCAGAATGATTTGGTTTCATATAAACAGTAGCTTTCAACAAGCCTGCCATCTGCATGTAATCTACACTATAATATAATATTATTTCAGTGGTCCTTCAAATGTGTTGAGTTCTTTTCTGTTATATGCAGTACCTCAATTTAAAGGCAGCCACCTCCATAATGTTTTTAAGATGAACTTTGTAATTACTGGATATCCTGATTATCATATTACAAGTTGGACTAATGGCACATTTTGAAGTTATTCTTAGTTGTGTCTTTTGAGTTTTGTCTTTCTTTAGGCTGTCTACCTTAAATAGTAGTTAGGATTGTTAAATCTTTAAATTCAATCATAATGTGCATTCATTCATTATTAATTGAGAGCCTAAGATATGTCAGACATTCATGTATTCATGTTGATTATCTTATTTAAAAGAATATTTTAGCTTAGAAGTGGAGAGACATGAATATTATAAAAATGCATTAATACAACCATTTGTGCTAAGAATTTATTATAATCTGTGTAACTTGTATTAAACTATAGGAGTCACATACCAGTATTTGCTTATTCTTGCTCAGCTCTTCAGGATTAAAACATTATGCAATGTGGTTTATTTGAGACTTATTCTATGGTTTATAGTAGAAATACATTTTTGGTAGCAATACCTTTATTCTTTCCATACCCGCTTAAAGCATCATGGCTTAATCTACCATGTAGAAATTAATGACTTCCAAATCTTCTTCACTGGGCATCTCCTTTTCTCTCAAATTTCAGTCCCATATTTATAATTACCTGTTGTCAATCTCTGCATGACTATTACCGAAACATCTCATATTTAACCAGTCCAATATTGAACTGAATTTGATTCATTGTAAAATCTGATCTTCTTTATAAGGGTGATAAAAAAACTTGGATTGTGAATTCAAAATTAGGATAATGCACATAAAAGTTAACAAAATGCCAACACATCCTAAGTACATGATATATACTAGATACTATCATCATCATCATTGCCTCCTTAATTGTGCCACTATACAACAATTGTTAATCTAGATGCTGAATTCATGTTTCATATTTTACTCACTTCATCTCCATTCGTATTTAAGTGGTTACTAAGTTCCATCAAGCTTATTTCCAAAATGTTAAACATATTACCAATTATTTATCTTCTCTATCTTTAATTACAGTTAAGAAAAATAATTAGGGCCGGGCGCGGTGGCGCATGCCCGTAATCCCAGCACTTTGGGAGGGCGAGGCGGGCAGATCACGAGGTCAGGACTTTGAGACCAGCCTGGCATTGTGAAACCCCGTCTCTACTGAAATACAAAAATTAGCTGGACATGGTGGCGTGTGCTGTAGCCTCAGCTACTCCGGAGAGTGGGACAAAAGAATCACTTGAACCCGGTAGGCGGAGTGGCCGAGATTGCACCACTGCTCTCCAGCCTGAGCGACAGAGTGAGATTCAGTATTAAAAAAAAAAAAAAAAAGATAATAATTAGGCAAATACATGTTATTATATGTGCATGTGCCTCTCCTGCATATCATAAGCTGCTCCATAACAATGGCTATATCTGAATACTTTTATTGCCACAATGATGTTTACCAGATGTAAATGTGAAAATTGGTCTGGATCTGAAGCTCTCAGCTAAAGAACTGATTGAGAGTTAGTCTTACCTTATTTATTTCTACAGATACAATGATGAGAAGAAAAAAAAAAGACACAGGCTTGACCACGTGGAACTTACATTAAGACAAAATTTTAAAATATTTTTCTTAATAACAATTGGAAGAAAATGAAGACCTCTAAGCAGGAGAGTGACAATGTAAGATTTGTAATTAAAAGTGGTGGTCCTAAATTTGATTACAGCAGTTGAGGCAAAAACAGACAAAATAGAGTTAAATAATAGAGATGAAATCAGTAGGACATGAAAAAGGAGTTGTGCGCTGATAGTGCACAGGAAGAGATGAGAAGATAAAGTGGATTCCTGGGTTCCTGGCTTATAAAACTCGCTGGTGATGTCCTTCTTTGAGGCTAACCAGGTTTAGGAAGGAGACAAATTAATACTTAAATCCATACATATGAGAAATATCAAGACAATTGCCAAAGCATATCATCTCACTTATGAAGGTTTTATACTTTTTGGAAAATTCAATAGCAATTTTCCTCAAGTAGGAAGAAAAGCTTTAAATTTCAACACAAATAATTGAAAACTAATGGCATTGTATAAAATCATGAAAATTAAAACTTATTTTAACTTGCCATGGGCAACATTTGTATATGAGCATAAAAATATTAATAATATATACCTTGACATTGATTACTCCACTAACAATATATATAATATAACTCACCATTTTATTTAATGTGATTATAAATCTATAGGGAATTACAAAATCCTTAGAAAAAGAATTTCTATTTCATTGGTTTGCCTAATAGAAGAATAATTTGATGAAGTAAAGTTAGAAAAAGTAGAAATTCCTTAACATTGGCAATAAGAAAGGCTAAAAGATGTAAAACAAAATTAACATAGATACTTTACACCAAACTGCTTTATTCTGAAGAACTGTATGAATAAGTTTTAGATAGCAAAGTGTGTACATACCTTGTGTGGTCATTTCTACATTGTCCTTTATCTGTAATCAAATTATACTTAAGTTGTAGAAATTAACCAATTTTTTTCAGTCTCATTTCCACTGACTAGAAACATTTGGCTATTGCTTACAATCAGCTTATAGTCTGTATTTACAAGACACCCAAATATGTAGTCAATACAAATCAATCTGGCTACTCATTTTTTCTTATACAAAAATCTATGTAACTATTTACCCAGTCTGAGTCTGCATTTGTTTGTTTTATTTTGGGATGTGGATCTATTTTCCTTGGTTAACACTTAGAGCATGGTGCTAATGAGTCCAAAGACAACAACAGCATCAAAAAAACAGTGTTTTCTGATATGATCATCTCTCTCTTCTGCACATATAGTATTTTACCTTTTATCTTTATAATTCTCACCCTACTTCTTTTAGTTTGAGTTGCATCAAAACTTTCTGAAATTTACTATGACATAAGGAAAAATACATGAAACATTGTTACTTATACATCGAAATTATTTTAATAAATTTTATGAGTTCCAAAAGGAAAGCTATTTAAAATTGAAACCATTGTCTATTTTAAGTTTCCTAATGCTGTTTTTATTTTTCATAATCATCCAAAGTTTCTCAGGATAAAAAAGCCATTGTTTTTAGTAATGTCTGCCTGTTCGTTAAGTATCGTTTCATCTTACGTTAGTCACTTGGATATCAGATTTGATTTTATGGTTTGTTTTCCGTTTTCTTTAGTTCACCAATCATTGGCCATAGGAAACATTATTCAGCCAAAACTTAAAAATAAGCAGTTCTCGTTTCGATTAATTTGTGTGTACTTTGTACAACTTCACTTATTGTTACTTTCAGCACCATTGTGGAGTATATAGGGCAATAACAATATCTTAAGAAGGTGAAGAAATTTAGAATTAACAAAGTTTTGACAAGTCCAAGAACACTAATAGCATCAGTATTATGTTATAAACAATGCATGTAAAATGAAACATGTCAAAACAGCTCTGCTTTCAAAAAAATAAACATCATAGGTAAGACAAAAGTCCCCTTGTATGTCTAGAGTTTCACATTCCTAATTAACTATATCTGACATTCAAGTAACACAGGGTAAGATTTAGTGAGTGATAGATAACTAAAGAAAAAATATCTAATTATTTATGGGAAAGTGACATATTTTCCTAAATGATATATTTATAGGTAATGGGGCAGTTAGAATTTATAACAACATTATTTTTCTCTCAAGAAAAAAATAATTTGATGTAAGAATATTAAGCCAAGCAGAATTGGTTACATGAAAGCCAGCCAGTTCTTTTTTTTTTTTTTTTTCCAGAACCTCCAAATCAAACATGATTCATGTGCTGACCTACTCTGCGGACATTATTTTGCAATACCAGTTAGGAGGCACTTGTGGCATTTTCTTTGCTAAACCACTACACTTAAAACAGGAACATTTTAAACTGTTTCCCTAATTAATTATATCCCTAGAAGATTTCTTCTTTTCTCATTTTAGTAGCATGATGAAGTCAAACCAAAGCATCAGGAGATTTCAGTGTTTTTGTATCCTAGAGTAGATTAACTGGGATTAGATAGTTATCCAAAAGAATATTTAAAGACTATATTACACTAACTTTCATGAAAGGACTGTTTCCGCAACTCATGCAAAATACTAGTATTACTGCTGACATTTTATATCATTTTGCTAATAGAGTGAACTTATTCCACTAAAAGATAATAACTTGTTTATTCTCTCACCTGCCTCTGAACTAACAGCTGAACATCTGTAGCACCTGTGACTAGTATTTACTTTTACTTAGAAGTTTTATTTTCATTGTTAAGATGGAGTTGACATCTTTCTAAGTGTTCTCCAATGGTATGGAGTAAATGCCTGCTCTTGCCGTCATTTTCATTGTAAACGAATCTTGACAATGTCAGGTTCCCGTCACAATCTATCAGTGTCACTCAATAAGCAGTGGTGTGACCGTTAGTCCCTTTGAGATTTGCCTCCTTTATCAGGGTCAGCCTGTGGGAAAATCTTAACAAATAGTTACATGTCACCTAGGTATAAGTGATAGTAATACAGTAGTTAAATATCCTTTTACTATTTTAATGCATGGTAATTTAAAAGGCATTTACATTTTACAGATCACTTTAGTTTTGTGTTTGATTACTTTATGTGTTTTCTATCTAAAATGCATAGAAATACTGTGGATTTCTCTTTGGGAACCTGTTTCTCATTGGATATATTTAGAAATGAAATGAACAAATTCATGAATATATGTAATTATTTGGACTAAGACTATAATTGGTGCTGCGCATACACACACTCAAAATTGTTACTGTGTTTTTAGTAAAGAGAAACTAACAATATCTTTCTCCAAAACATTTTTTCATTCCCTTTCCTACCTAAAAATTGTACTTCCCTTTATTTCTCTTTAAGCTTTCCCTTTATTTCAGTTTATTTACAAGAACCAGTTACTAAAATTTGATTTATAATATAGCCATATTTGTAGTCCATGTTCTTTTTTTTTTTTTTTTTTTTTTTTTTTTTTTTTTTTTTTTTTTTTTTATTATACTTTAAGTTCTAGGGTACATGTGCATAACGTGCAGGTTTGTTACATATGTATACTTATGCCATGTTGGTGTGCTGCACCCATCAACTCGTCAGCACCCATCAATTCATCATTTATATCATGTATAACTCCCCAATGCAATCCCTCCCTCCTCCCCCCTCCCCCCTCCCCATGATAGACCCCAGTGTGTGATGTTCCCCTTCCCGAGTCCAAGTGATCTCATTGTTCAGTTCCCACCTATGAGTGAGAACATGCGGTGTTTGGTTTTCTCTTCTTGTGATAGTTTGCTAAGAATGATGGTTTCCAGCTGCATCCATGTCCCTACAAAGGACGCAAACTCATCCTTTTTTATGGCTGCATAGTATTCCATGGTGTATATGTGCCACATTTTCTTAATCCAGTCTGTCACAGATGGACATTTGGGTTGATTCCAAGTCTTTGCTATTGTGAATAGTGCCGCAATAAACATACGTGTACATGTGTCTTTGTAGTAGACTAATTTATAATCCTTTGGGTATATACCCAGTAGTGGGATGGCTGGGTCATATGGTACATCTAGTTCTAGATCCTTGAGGAATTGCCATACTGTTTTCCATAATGGTTGAACTAGTTTACAATCCCACCAACAGTGTAAAAGTGTTCCTATTTCTCCACATCCTCTCCAACACCTGTTGTTTCCTGACTTCTTAATGGTTGCCATTCTAACTGGTGTGAGATGGTATCTCATTGTGGTTTTGATTTGCATTTCTCTGATGGCCAGTGATGATGAGCATTTTTTCATGTGTCTGTTGGCTGTATGAATATCTTCTTTTGAGAAATGTCTGTTCATATCCTTTCCCCACTTTTTGATGGGGTTGTTTGTTTTTTTCTCGTATATTTGTTTGAGTTCTTTGTAGATTCTGGATATTAGCCCTTTGTCAGATGAGTAGGTTGCAAAAATTTTCTCCCATTCTGTAGGTTGCCTGTTCACTCTGATGGTAGTTTCTTTTGCTGTGCAAAAGCTCTTTAGTTTAATTAGATCCCATTTGTCAATTATGGCTTTTGCTGCCGTTGCTTTTGGTGTTTTAGACATGAAGTCCTTGCCCATGCCTATGTCCTGAATGGTACTACCTAGATTTTCTTCTAGGGTTTTTATGGTATTAGGTCTAACATTTAAGTCTCTAATCCATCTTGAATTAATCTTCGTATAAGGGGTAAGGAAAGGATCCAGTTTCAGCTTTCTACTTATGGCTAGCCAATTTTCCCAGCACCATTTATTAAATAGGGAATCCTTTCCCCATTTCTTGTTTCTCTCAGGTTTGTCAAAGATCAGATGGCTGTAGATGTGCGGTATTATTTCTGAGGACTCTGTTCTGTTCCATTGGTCTATATCTCTGTTTTGGTACCAGTACCATGCTGTTTTGGTTACTGTAGCCTTGTAGTATAGTTTGAAGTCAGGTAGCGTGACGCCTCCAGCTTTGTCCTTTTGACTTAGGATTGTCTTGGCAATGCGGGCTCTTTTTTGGTTCCATATGAACTTTAAAGCAGTTTTTTCCAATTCCGTGAAGAAAGTCATTGGTAGCTTGATGGGGATGGCATTGAATCTATAAATAACCTTGGGGAGTATGGCCATTTTCACGATATTGATTCTTCCTATCCATGAGCATGGTATGTTCTTCCATTTGTTTGTGTCCTCTTTGATTTCACTGAGCAATGGTTTGTAGTTCTCCTTGAAGAGGTCCTTTACATCCCTTGTAAGCTGGATTCCTAGGTATTTTATTCTCTTTGAAGCAATTGTGAATGGAAGTTCATTCCTGATTTGGCTCTCTGCTTGTCTGTTGCTGGTGTATAAGAATGCTTGTGATTTTTGCACATTAATTTTGTATCCTGAGACTTTGCTGAAGTTGCTTATCAGCTTAAGGAGATTTTGGGCTGAGACGATGGGGTTTTCTAAATATACAATCATGTCATCTGCAAACAGGGACAATTTGACTTCTTCTTTTCCTAACTGGATACCCTTGATTTCTTTCTCTTGCCTGATTGCCCTAGCCAGAACTTCCAACACTATGTTGAATAGGAGTGGTGAGAGAGGGCATCCCTGTCTTGTGCCAGTTTTCAAAGGGAATTTTTCCAGTTTTTGCCCATTCAGTATGATATTGGCTGTGGGTTTGTCATAAATAGCTCTTATTATTTTGAGGTACGTTCCATCAATACCGAATTTATTGAGCGTTTTTAGCATGAAGGGCTGTTGAATTTTGTCAAAAGCCTTTTCTGCATCTATTGAGACAATCATGTGGTTCTTGTCTTTGGTTCTGTTTATATGCTGGATTACGTTTATTGATTTGCGAATGTTGAACCAGCCTTGCATCCCAGGGATGAAGCCCACTTGATCATGGTGGATAAGCTTTTTGATGTGCTGCTGAATCCGGTTTGCCAGTATTTTATTGAGGATTTTTGCATCAATGTTCATCAGGGATATTGGTCTAAAATTCTCTTTTTTTGTTGTGTCTCTGCCAGGCTTTGGTATCAGGATGATGTTGGCCTCATAAAATGAGTTAGGGAGGATTCCCTCTTTTTCTATTGATTGGAATAGTTTCAGAAGGAATGGTACCAGCTCCTCCTTGTACCTCTGGTAGAATTCAGCTGTGAATCCATCTGGTCCTGGACTTTTTTTGGTGGGTAGGCTATTAATTGTTGCCTCAATTTCAGAGCCTGCTATTGGTCTATTCAGGGATTCAACTTCTTCCTGGTTTAGCCTTGGGAGAGTGTAAGTGTCCAGGAAATTATCCATTTCTTCTAGATTTTCTAGTTGATTTGCGTAGAGGCGTTTATAGTATTCTCTGATGGTAGTTTGTATTTCTGTGGGGTCAGTGGTGATATCCCCTTTATCATTTTTTATTGCATCTATTTGATTCCTCTCTCTTTTTTTCTTTATTAGCCTTGCTAGCGGTCTGTCAATTTTGTTGATCTTTTCAAAAAACCAACTCCTGGATTCATTGATTTTTTGGAGGGTTTTTTGTGTCTCTATCTCCTTCAGTTCGGCTCTGATCTTAGTTATTTCTTGCCTTCTGCTAGCTTTTGAATGTGATTGCTCTTGCCTCTCTAGTTCTTTTAATTGTGATGTTAGAGTGTCAATTTTAGATCTTTCCTGCTTTCTCTTGTGGGCATTTAGTGCTATAAATTTCCCTCTACACACTGCTTTAAATGTGTCCCAGAGATTCTGGTATGTTGTATCTTTGTTCTCATTGGTTTCAAAGAACATCTTTATTTCCGCTTTCATTTCGTTATGTACCCAGTAGTCATTCAGGAGCAGGTTGTTCAGTTTCCATGTAGTAGAGCGGTTTTGATTGAGTTTCTTAGTCCTGAGTTCTAGTTTGATTGCACTGTGGTCTGAGAGACAGTTTGTTATAATTTCTGTTCTTTTACATTTGCTGAGGAGTACTTTACTTCCAATTATGTGGTCAATTTTGGAATAAGTGCGATGTGGTGCTGAGAAGAATGTATATTCTGTTGATTTGGGGTGGAGAGTTCTATAGATGTCTATTAGGTCCGCTTGGTGCAGAGATGAGTTCAATTCCTGGATATCCTTGTTAACTTTCTGTCTCGTTGATCTGTCTAATGTTGACAGCGGAGTGTTGAAGTCCCCCATTATTATTGTATGGGAGTCTAAGTCTCTTTGTAAGTCTCTAAGGACTTGCTTTATGAATCTGGGTGCTCCTGTATTGGGTGCATATATATTTAGGAGAGTTAGCTCTTCCTGTTGAATTGATCCCTTTACCATTATGTAATGGCCTTCTTTGTCTCTTTTGATCTTTGATGGTTTAAAGTCTGTTTTATCAGAGACTAGGATTGCAACCCCTGCTTTTTTTTGTTCTCCATTTGCTTGGTAGATCTTCCTCCATCCCTTTATTTTGAGCCTATGTATGTCTCTGCATGTGAGATGGGTCTCCTGAATACAGCAGACTGATGGGTCTTGACTCTTTATCCAGTTTGCCAGTCTGTGTCTTTTAATTGGAGCATTTAGTCCATTAACATTTAAGGTTAATATTGTTATGTGTGAACTTGATCCTGCCATTATGATATTAACTGGTTATTTTGCTCGTTAGTTGATGCAGTTTCTTCCTAGCCTCGATGGTCTTTACATTTTGCCAAGTTTTTGCGATGGCTGGTACCGGTTGTTCCTTTCCATGTTTAGGGCTTCCTTCAGGGTCTCTTGTAAGGCAGGCCTGGTGGTGACAAAATCTCTAAGCATTTGCTTATCTGTAAAGGATTTTATTTCTCCTTCACTTATGAAACTTAGTTTGGCTGGATATGAAATTCTGGGTTTAAAATTCTTTTCTTTAAGAACGTTGAATATTGGCCCCCACTCTCTTCTGGCTTGTAGAGTTTCTGCCGAGAGATCTGCTGTTAGTCTGATGGGCTTCCCTTTGTGGGTGACCTGACCTTTCTCTCTGGCTGCCCTTAAGATTTTTTCCTTCATTTCAACTTTGGTGAATCTGGCAATTATGTGTCTTGGAGTTGCTCTTCTGGAGGAGTATCTTTGTGGCGTTCTCTGTATTTCCTGAATTTGAATGTTGGCCTGCCCTACTAGGTTGGGGAAGTTCTCCTGGATGATATCCTGAAGAGTGTTTTCCAACTTGGTTCCATTTTCCCCCTCACTTTCAGGCACCCCAATCAGACGTAGATTTGGTCTTTTTACGTAATCCCATACTTCTTGCAGGCTTTGCTCATTTCTTTTTCTTCTTTTTTCTTTTGGTTTCTCTTCTCGCTTCATTTCATTCATTTGATCTTCAATCGCTGATACTCTTTCTTCCAGTTGATCGAGTCGGTTACTGAAGCTTGTGCATTTGTCACGTATTTCTCGTGTCATGGTTTTCATCTCTGTCATTTCGTTTATGATCTTCTCTGCATTAATGAGTCTAGCTGTCAATTCTTCCACTCTTTTTTCAAGATTTTTAGTTTCTTTGCGCTGGGTACGTAATTCCTCCTTTAGCTCTGATAAGTTTGATGGACTGAAGCCTTCTTCTCTCCTCTCGTCCAAGTCATTCTCTGACCAGCTTTGATCCGTTGCTGGTGATGGGCTGCGCTCCTTTGCAGGGGGAGATGCGCTCTTATTTTTTGAATTTCCAGCTTTTCTGCCCTGCTTCTTCCCCATCTTTGTGGTTTTATCTGTCTCTGGTCTTTGATGGTGGTGACGAACTGATGGGGTTTTGGTATAGGTGTCCTTCCTGTTTGATAGTTTTCCTTCTGACAGTCAGAAGGACTCTCTGTTGGTCTGTTGGAGATTGCTTGAGGTCCACTCCAGACCCTGTTTGCCTGGGTATCAGCAGCAGAGGTTGCCGAAGATAGAATATTGCTGAACAGCGAGTGTACCTGTCTGATTCTTCCTTTGGAAGTGTCCTCTCAGGGGTGTACTCCACCCTGTGAGGTGTGGGGTGTCAGACTGCCCCTAGTGGGGGATTTCTCCCAGCTAGGCTACTCAGGGGTCAGGGACACACCTGAGCAGGCAGTCTGTCCGTTCTCAGATCTCAACCTCCGCGTTGGGAGATCCGCGGCTCTCCCCAAAGCTGTCAGACAGAGTCGTTCGCGTCTGCACCGGCTCCCGCTACTTCCCCTGTTGGTCTTCAGCTGTGCGCTGTCCCCAGAGGTGGAGACTACAGAGACAGGCAGGCTTCCTTGAGCTGCTGTGAGCTCCACCCAGTTCGAGCTTCCCGGCGGCTTTGTTTACCTACTTAAGCCTCAGCAATGGCGGGCGCCCCTCCCCCAGCCTCGCTGCTGCCTTGCGGATAGATCGCGGCAGACTGCTGTGTTAGCAGTGAGGGAGGCTTCGTGGGCGTGGGACCCTCCCGGCCAGGTGTGGGATATATTCTCCTGGAATGCCTGTATGCTTACAGCGCAGTATTGGGGTGGGAGTTACCCGATTTTCCAGGTGTTGTGTGTCTCAGTTCCCCTGGCTAGGAAAACGGATCCCCTTCCCCCTTGCGCTTCCAGGTGAGGCGATGCCTCGCCCTGCTTCAGCTCTCGCTGGTCAGGCTGCAGCAGCTGACCAGCACCGATTGTCCGGCACTCCCTAGTGAGATGACCCCAGTACCTCAGTTGAAAATGCAGAAATCACGGGTCTTCTGTGTCGCTCGCGCTGGGAGTTGGAGACTGGAGTTGTTCCTATTCGGCCATCTTGCTCCGCCCCTGTAGTCCATGTTCTTGTGTATGTTTATGTAACAGGATATTAAATAAAATTTTTCCTGTGGTTGCCAACAAGAAAAAAAGGTGTCAGGTACTCCTTATTTCAAGAAAGTAAAAAACAATTGGTACTTATTAATAGCAACTGAATCAGCATTGCTGTCTTAACTGTCACTCCAGACTTCATGAACAACCACCTTCTTCCTTTGTAAGAATGGGCCACACTCATCTACGAACATTCATTTATAAGATGGGATTTGAAGAGGTCATTCTTTTGAAAGGACAGCAACTTGTAGGTACGGCTGTGGTTTAATAATTCCTGTTTGAGCATGCTTCCTCACTGAGAAGGTCAAGGGAGGAGAATTCCAAGAGAATTACTCAAGGATTGCCAATGCTTCCATCTCGTTTGGTAGCTGGATTTCTGCTTAAGTGTGAACTGCTGATTGGGAGCAGGGGTTGGAGGTTGTGGTAAAGAATTGAGGAGAAGGGAGCAGGCTGGAGAAAGTGGACATCAGAACAAGAGGACCTACATCAGGAGGAGGGCCTTAGTATCAAGAGGCAATGGGAGTTTAGGGAGCTTAGACGATCATGAAGCTGGAGGAGATTCTACTGTGAGGAACTTGTGCAGTTAGGAGGTTCCCCAGTAAGGATTCCCTTAAAGGATCAGACATTACCACCATGGAAATGTTTAGATTTAGGCCTCTACAACTTGGAAGATGTCAGTTGCCTAAAGGCGTAGCCACAGAAGTTGCAGTGCAGGGGAAATTTAAGCAGGAACCATTTAAGCAGAGACGTTTATCTTACTACCCAGAAGAAAGAGAGGAGGAAGACAGGATGCTTGAAAAGCTGAGCAAGCCTCTGTCTTCCAGATACCTAGACTCTAGAAATGGCTAATGCTAGTGCGGATGGGGAAGCAGCGATGACAGTTAACTACAATGGATTTATTTGTTTGTTTGTTTGTTTACTTATTTACTTTTGAGACGGAGTCTCGCTCTGTCCCCCAGGCTGGAGTGCAGTGGTGAGATCTCAGCTCACTGCAAGCTCCGCCTCCCGGGTTCACGCCATTCTCCTGCCTCAGCCTCCCGAGTAGCTGGGAGTACAGGCTTCCGCCACTACGTCTGGCCAATTTTTTGTGTTTTTAATAGAAACGGAGTTTCACCGTGTTAGCCAGGATGGTCTCGATCTCCTGACCTTGTGATCCGTCCCCCTCGGCCTCACAAAGTGCTGGGATTGGAGGCGTGAGCCACCACGCCCGGCCTAGAATGGATTTATTATACTCAAAATCTGCTCAAGGCTCTTAAGGGATAGAATAGGGAACCTTGACAAAGCTTTTTTGAAGGCAATAATTAGAGGAAAACGAAAACCATTTTATATTTGTAACTCATCATTTCTGACTATTCAGTAATCTGGTACCCTTAGAGTAGGGTATCACAATTTAAGGATATATTTCTGCATTTCAAACCTGGTCCATCATAAAATATGTATCATAAAATGCAATAAAAATATCAAGTGAGGGTGAGCCAAGGGAAACAGTCTGAGTCCATGAAGACTAAGACATTGCATCAAACTTATTTTTCAGAAACTTTGTTTTAATGTTGGAATGGGGAGGGACTAAGCGGGGAGAGGACCTCCCACACCTAGTCCTTACATATTTGAATTTCAGTTACACTAAATCTTGAAATAACCTTGCTTGTCCCATCTATTACACAAAAGAAAAACTAAACACACACAGTCACTCTTTATATATAAATTCCATAAATTTAAATATGTAGGTATTAGTATATTTTTAATACCAGTAAGTCAGTTTTTTCTGTTTCTGTCTTCCCCTGCCAAATATTAGAAGTTTCTTATGTATTGAATCTGCTGCTGTTTCTTGCAGTCTTAAAAGTAAATATGAATTTTAAAGGTATTTATGTGTGTATGTATATATTTGTGTGTAAGCATAGTACATATATGCTGGTTTATATCATGCTATATGTTGGCTTAAAACAAAATTGTGAAAATATACACTTAATAACTATGGGCATGTCTTGTTCTGAAGTGGCCTATTTTCAATTCTTATTTATTCATGCTAATAGAGTAAAAGGATGTTATAAATAATGCAAAAATCACTTACAGCTGACTTGGTTATATATTGTATATTTTTCATCAGACTTAGTTTCTTAATTGTTTGCTCTATTTATTACCCAAATGAGCTAACATCATGAGTATTTAACAAATGATGATTAGTGGAGATGGCTAGAAGCATTCTATGTATCGTGAAAATCTAATATAGCATTAGAAACTTACTAGAGAAAATTCACATATGAATGCTTGATATTTACCTGTGCACAAGGGACTGATATCTGTGATGCAAAAACAGATGTGAAAATGGATAGTGTTTTGTCTGTAGTCTGTTTTCAGAGTGATTTAATCAGAATTTTAAGATAATATTTTACACCTTAATAATGTGAAAAATAGAGTTATTGTGCATCTCTACTGATATGAATAAAATTTAAATATATTTGCAGAAATAACTATTTCCCATTTATTTATTTATCCTGGCAATAAGGACTTCAGTAAAAGAGGAAATTCGTTTAAGTGAACAGAAAAACAAAAGTAGATTATAGGTGTAAATGGAGCTCAAACTGAATCCAGAATAATGAATGTCTGTTTTTCCACTCCATATTTTAATTATCCTCAAATATGCAATCTTCTATGAATATGTAATGGTTACATTTGTTGAAAATTTAAATGAAGTATAAAATACAGAGAAAATTACTTATTATTTCTTACTTTCCAGCACAATTTTTATATTAAAATAATATTTATTCCAAAGCATGATTTCTATATCCCGATAGTCTGTTTTAACTGATAACATACGAGGTAAAATCAATGCTGAATCATAACATTTGACCAAATAAAATCCCACAGATTTTGGGAATTAAGGCTACAATAAAAAATTGCATGTACTTTGATAAAGGGAATGTAAAGAGAAGATGTTTAGAATGTTTTGTAATAATAATCTCTTGATAGCATACATTTGAAAAATTCATCTATTTATAGTTCTTGCATGTTTGACTAGTACCTTAGAATAAGTGTCAAAAAAGTTATGAGAACAGAAATAAGGTGTATAAATTTGTGAATATGAAAAGAACTTTTATATCACAGTGTAGGAGCAAGCTGGAGAAATTTCATTTATGTGAGTCGTTTCTGTATGAAGCTATAAACTTTTTTTAAACCAAAAGCTGTCATGGTTTCTTGTAGAATAATAAAGATAATAAAGATATCCATTTTAATTGATTCTTTTCATTGTTTAATAAAATTGCTTTGTTTGATTGCTGAAGAATTTGAATTGAGTTTTCATTACCCACTTCTGAACAATTTACTCTAAGATCCAGACAGTATTGAGCTAATGAGTTTGAATTTATATTGAACCTTAACTGTCTTCATGAAGTAAATGGAAAAAAATCATGGCAGTAACTAAGCATTCTTCATTAAAAACTATGTCGTAGAGATTTTACAATGAGGCTTTTAGCAGAGCTAAAGCATTAAATTGGAGTTTTACCAACTCTGCTGTTTCTATGCATATTATATGAAAATATGGTTTCTTTTTTTAAGAAATAAAACAGTCATGAGCTAATAGAGATATTACAGAAATTTCCTCTAAGTGGATAGTTTGTATTTTCAACAGATTCAGTTAAGGAATAAATTAATATTGAATTAATTTAATTTAGGAGCACATTGAAATTGAAATGATTTATAAACACCTTCCAAGGAGTATTCTAATAAGGTATTTCATGATCTTTTAAAATCCAAGGCATTGCCACCAATATTGAAATGCAGGTCCTCAGATGAGTGACACTGACATGGAGACATAAATGTATGTTTCTCTTTATTGAAAACAAGTGATGTATTTATTCACACAAACATGCATGCATATTTAATTTTTGCTTTGGCATTATATTGTATAAAGTGATCTTTTGTGTTCTCTGTACAATGTCTAACCAAGCTGGACATTTAATGGCTCCATTTTTAGGATTTGCTGTGTAATGAACTTAGGCACTTTATTTGATGGCTAGGATGTCATTTACTACAAGGATAACTTTACATTCTATAAATATTAGTGTGTTTCAGTTCCAAGGAGTAACTAATTATCTAGTTAATATAATAGAGACCATTTAACATTAAGCTGGATAGCCAACACAGTGTTAGACTCCACCACGAGGTTAAATGTTGCAGAAATACTATTTTTTCAAATTTTGAGATCCTATATAAGAAACAGAAAATCAAAAAGAATGTGTAGCTTAGGGGAAATTTACTTACCTCAGCTTATTTCCCTAGAAATCAGTTTTCCAACTCCAAATGTGATATATTTTTTAAAACGTCATTTTAAATTAGTCGTTGGAAGATTTGGAATAATATTAAATCCAAGTAATTTATATTCATTCCCCACAGGCAGCAGTGATGGTTCCTGGGATAAGGAAACACTGCCCTCTTCCCCATCCCAGGGACCTCAGGCCTCTGTAACCCAGCCCCGCTTGCCTGGAGCACGTAGCCTTCCACTTAGTCATCCTCTCAACCATCTTCAGCAGAGTCACCTTCTGCCAAATGGTACGATGGCATTTTTTAGCATTAAAAAATCGTAGTTTTAAAAATTGTAATTAACAGTTGGCAAAATAAGGCATAATAAAGAGATATACTATATTTACATAACTAATTGAGATAAGTTAAAGAAAACCCTAGTATTTTAAGCAAGATTCAGACTGATTACAGGAATAATATAGCAAAGAATTGACCATTTGTATTAAACACAGGAAAAGTTAGGAAATGATAAACCATGGGACCAAACCAAATAGCTATAAGCCTAGTTTCCCTGAGTAGTGAGTGAAATTTTTGCATACGAAGAGGAAAAATATTTTTTCTTTGACTACCAACATTAGAAAACTTTTGAATGTTTCCATTTTTAGTGATTTATGCCCTCCAGAGCAATGATGATATATGTGCATTTTTTATAGGACTGGAACTTCCTTTTATGATGATGCCCCACCCTCTAATACCTGTCAGCCTACCTCCAGCGTCTGTCACCATGGCAATGAGCCAGATGAACCACCTCAGCACCATTGCAAATATGGCGGCAGCAGCGCAAGTTCAGAGTCCCCCATCCAGAGTCGAGACATCAGTTATTAAGGTAATTCTTTTATATACAATTATTTTGGCCTGTTCATCTTAAGCCACCATCTCTTAATCCATTTTTCTTATTCCATAGGTACATTTGAACTCTAAAAAGCTAAGTAATAGTAAATAGATTGTTAAAAGAGTAGCAAGTGGCCCCAGGGGCACACTACTTACTTAGGCAGGCTAGGGTTGCTTTAAATTCTCTCTATATTTATTAAGATAGAGAAAAACATAGGACGTTAAATGTTGTAGTTCAAATTGTCTGTGTTCTTACATGGGTAGTTGTGTGTATGTGTGTGTGGTGTTATGAACTTTTATGTGAGGAGAATCAGAAGACCAGAAGGGATAAATTCTGCCACTTTCTAGCTCTGTCACCTTAGACATGTAATTTAATCTTCCTGATTCTAGTAAATATCTAATAAAGGCATATTCTAGTGTGGATTATTTTGTAAAAACTAAATGAAGTAATAAAATTGGAAGTTTCCACACATTCAAAAATACACTAAATTGAAGGTAACATTATTGTTATATAAACTTCATATGTGCATATATACACAATTCTGTCTCCTCTGTCCCTGTGTATCTGTGTGTATGTGTGTGAATTGCATGAGATATATACATATATATAAAATCTGTTTCCTTTATATTATTTTAAAATGTGTACTTAAATCAAAATATTTTAAGTGCATTGTCTGATTGGCCAAGGAGTAAGAAATAACAAAAAATTAAGAATAGATTATTGATTTTTAAACCAAGTACAAGATATTTTATGCTTCATGATCATTCTTTGACAATTACAATTATCCCATTTTTCTGAATACAATACACTTAAATTTTAGGGTAGCCTCTGGAGCACATCTTATATAAAAGGTGTTGTTACTACTTACATACAATGTTGAGTAATATGCAAACAGGATTTTTTCTCATGTTAAAGGCTCTAAAAACAAAGATATGTCCCAGATGCTTTGAGCAGTTTCTGTAGTATCAATACCAGAGGAAAAATAACTCAAAGTCTCACAGAAGACCCGGATTAACTACTCAAAGATCGCCACCTGAGAGAACGCCAGTGAGTGCCACATTGATCTCAGCCAAGGAACTGATTAAAAAAAAAAAAAAAGACCTTTGAAAACTCTTCTGTAAGAGGTAGATTGTTACCAGATTATTCAATAAGCAAGATATCACTGTAATGTTTGATTTATGATGATGTTTGGTAATAGGTATTATTGAGAATTAAGCACTCTGATTGCCACACTCATTAAAGTTATCTAGAAGAGGAGTTTGGCTGAGGGAAAAATCCATTTAAGTCTACTCATCATTGTACTCAATGGCTACTTTAAGCAAATGTTACAGGATACTAAGTATTAATTTATATGATGTGATTATTCTCATTAAAAATATCTGGTTGTGATTACTATAATCATCTCATAATATTAATTACATAATTTTTACTTTCAAAACTGGTAACTATTTAAAATCTCTCATTTAGGTAAGATTTACATTAATAAATAAGGCAAACATATGATAGAAGAGCAGATTTTAGCAGTTTAAAGTCATGATGGGTGTCTAAGTTATGACCTGTAGCTAATATTTGCATGAGGAATGGCTTACATATTCCTGCATCCAAAAGTCTTTATTTATATCAGGATACTTGATTTACTTTATTTTGCAATATACATATATTTTTAAAAATAGTTGTGCTACTTGTTAATTAGAATACTTGGGGGAACTCCTTTTAATACATCCTTGGTTGTCAAAGTTTCGATAAGCAGGAGGAAGAAGTTGAGTTTCCTCTGGGAGAAGTCTATAGAAAATAATTTGGGACTCAATGATTAGGAAGTCAGAAACATTCCTGTGTTTTCTTAGATTAAGTTTAGGAATGGAAAGGAGGGGGATATATGAAGAAAGGAAGAAAATACACAAAAAGAGAAGAAAATGAGGTCGCTTTATGTTTTAAAACATGTGCCAACGCCTACTAAGTCATAGAGATATCTCACTTTGTCTCTTTTTGCAAATATTTTCAGAAACTTCGTTACATGCGGATTAAAGGGAGTTGTGCATGTTGAATGTGTTGATGTAAATGGTAATAGTAGTAGCCAAATAGGGAACAATGGCTGTAATTGAGAATGATTATAGAAAGTAAAATCTGATAGTTTTTATTGCCAACATCAAAGTGAAGTTCAGTTGGCTGTTGTGGAAGGGCAGAAAGGCCCATTTTTATCATGGCACCCTAATTTTGTGAGACAGGCCATTCGTATAGCTTCAAGTTTGATGATGACAGGTAAAGATTACTGAAAGTAAACACATTTTAAGAAAGGCAGGAGATGATTCTAACAGTTTTAGATGCTTAAAGGCATCCACATAACCTGGTAAAAATCAAGTGAGTGTCCTCAGAGAATAAGCGTGAGGAATAGGTCCTCTAAGAAGTTCTAAGTATTAGAGAGAACAACTTAACAAATCAATCTAAGTGTATATATTGGTCAACTCTGTAGTTCAGGCAGAGTTTAGTAAACTCACTTAATAGATGTTAATTAAGTTTAGTTTTGGGGAAGTTTTTATTTTCCTCAAATAAAATAATGGACTCTTACATCCCCTGTAACAGCATTGGACACATGTGGGTAACTAGAATAGGGACTACACATTGGTTTGCCTGAGAAGATTCTATTAATAAGTGTGAAGGTCTGTTGCAAGTGAAGTGTTCAATATCAAAGAAGATTGAGTCCATATCTCGGAATTATAAAGCAACTGGAGAAACAGCCTTTAAAGAGAAAATAGAACTTTGAGAGATGTTCTAAATGTTGGAATATACCGTTTACATTTTTTGAGAGTAATGACAAGACTTAAAATTAAAACTGAACCTAAATGCAAATGGCAATAAGAATTTGTAGGACAAAAGAGAAGCAAAAATATAGCTTTCAGAGTTACATATTTTAAAAATATTCTTTGTTTAGCTGTTTCTATGAAGTAGAGGAGCTCCAAAATTTTTTTCATAACATATCTTCAATGCCAGGACATTAAATGGAGCAGAGTCTGAATCCCCAAGCTTCCAATGTTGGGTGAAATCTATTCTGCTGCTGGTTTTTATGACCTGTGAGTTAAGAATAGTTTTGCATTTTTAAGTGGTTGGAAAAAATAGAAAGAAAAATATTTCATGACACATGAGAATTATATGAAATTCAAAATGTAGTGTTGGTAAATAAAGTTTTTCTGGGGATAGAGCCACATCTAAATTTATGTAATGTCTATGGCTATTTTCACATACAAAGACAGAGTGGATTAAAATACTTGCTATTTGGCCTTTTACCAAAAAAGCTTATCGATACCTGTGTTAGACCTCTGATTAACCCAAACCCACATGAATCTCAGGCTATGGAAAAGTGAAGCAGCTCAAACTAAACTCTCAAACACAATAGAGCCAAGTGGAAAAAAAAATTAAAATAATTGAGAATTTAGGGTTGAAAGAATTAAATGCACTGAGGAAAAGAAAACTAGATAGATGAAGACTTTCCCACTATGGCATTGTTATTTGCTTTACATGCAAGTGTCCATGAAAGAGTCTGGTCTGCTAAAGTACTAAACTTCGACTTTCTATGGCTGGTTGTATTGAGTATAATCAAGATTATTTTGAGGAGGAAATTTACATATACTCTTTAGACAATAATAATTCTAATTAAAATTCCTAGTTGTATGGATATATGCACAATTCCCCCTCCTCTCTCTAACTCCCTAAATATCTGCAGAGATATATTAAATAATTATAAACTGTACCTGTATTAATTTCTTATGTGTCAATGATGCCCATATACTTTTTCTGTTTAGCATTCATAGAACATCAAGCAACTTAGACTTGAGATGTTATGTAATTCAGCTTCCCCCATAATGGAGAAATAATTCCCACATCCTTCTTACTCATTTTCATATATCTAAACTTTTGTAGGATGCTTAATCTATTTTCAGCAAATTTAAGAGTGAGAAGTATATTCATTAATCAAATTAAAATTTGCATCTCAATAGCTTCTACCTTAACTTGGTTATATTTTTTTGGAAGCAAACTGTCTGCTAATTCTTCAGAGTTCTAGTCATTTCAATATTTAAGCCCTCTGGTTTGGTACCTATAGTGTTTCTATTTTCTAGGCCAATTATTCTAATTTGTTCTGACTATTCATCTTTTTGGTTGCCTTCTTTTTATTGAAGTTACCCTCTATCCCACCACACTCGAGAATTGAATTGTGCAATGAAGAGACACTAGACATCAACCTCAATTTGGACAATAATCGACAAATCTAGTCATAGTTCTTAAGATTTTGTTTGGTAGCTGAATGTCTGACTCAGTACATTTCCTGCCTTTCTGACATAAAATTCTGTTAAGCCAATTTTTCTTCATCTTTTATTTGTGTCAGGAATTTTTATTTATCCACATTAAGTTTTTTAGTTTCCATTCCATTGATGTAGGATCTTTAGATAATTTGGAGTATTAACATCCCAAACTATCACATTAGCTATTTATACCACCTTTGTATCATTTCCAAATTTTAAAAGGATGTATTCCTTTATTACTTTAAATGATCGAGTAAAATAAACAATATAAATCAAGAGATCAATTTCTTTTATCATTGGAGAATTCCTAACAGGTTGAAATGTTCTATTAATTGATTATCTTAGGTATCATTCATTATGTTACCCAAAATTCTCCTGAATGAATCAATATTTTTCTCAGTTTTTATTTAATAAATTCACAATGTTGTAACGATTTTGAAAAGAGCATCCTTGCTGAAATAGAAGTAATATTAAAAGGAAGAAAAGCAGCACATTTTAGTGATTTAAAGCATGTGTTCTGAAAAAAGACTACTTGGATTTGCATTTTGACTTTATCACCTCCAACCAGTGTGACCATAGACAAACTATTTAATATATTTGTATTTGTATGTAATAACAATACTACCCCATTAGGTTGTCATAATGATTAAATTACTATTTATATAATCTTTGGAAGTCTTTCTATACCGACATGATTTTCATCTTATTACTATTTTGTTTTCTCTCCAAGTATCCAAAATCATTTGTTTAAAAGTAAGTTCTAGAATTTTGCAGGGAATCCCTGTCAAGCTTGTGAAATATAGTCATAATTCTATGATGAGACCTCTGTCTCTCTGACTCTCACTTTTTTTTTTGTTCTGCTCATTTTACCTAATAAAAATTTCATACACGGCTTTATTTTAGTCAAGGACTTTTGGGGTTTGTAGTGCATAGTATGCAAAGCAGATTTTTAAATGCATTTTAAGATTTTTTTCAGAGATAATGTAGAATTGTTTTTGAGAAATATGACAACACTCAAAGTATACTGCATTGTTGAATACATATCTTTCTTCCTATGACACATTACAGTTTTCTGAAAATAGGGAATATGACTTAAATTTGTTAATTTTCTTTGCTGATCTGTTATGTGTCTCTGTGTGTGTCTGTGTGTGTGTGAGAGAGACTTTGTGACGTTCTCATTTAAAGAATTAAACATTGAAAAATGCAATTTATAATTGTACTCACACTTTAAAGCAAGTTCTTAATGCAATTTATAATTGTACTCATACTTTAAAGCAAGTTCTTAAAATACTATATTAAGAAATAGGACGTTACTTGCATGAAGTTTAAAATGGGAAAAGATTATAAAAACTAAAACCAGAGTGACCTAATTCACAAAGTAGAGTGAATCTTAGAGCAATGTGACATCATATACTTTGTTTTTAGTTACAGAATCGTTTATTCTTTGTACAAACATAAACATCTCTGAGTGTATGCAGCACTTTTGGACATAAAGTTTTTTCCCAAAAATTTGTTTAATTTTACTTGGTTTTAAAAAATAATTATGTTCTCTTTAGATTTATTTGAATATTAATATTAAATATGAAAAAAAGATGTTAACCTAAAAAAGAAAGTATTATAACACAACCACCACTAATAAAACATCCAGACCTTGAAATACATCACATGTTTAAATTCATGATTTTATAATAATACTAAAAAAGAAACTCATTATTCACATTTGGAGAATTTTGGGGGAACTGATGTTTATAAAAGACAATAAAGGCTTGAAGATAAATACATGGAAGGGATCAAGCATTTTTCCTGCCTTTTCCATAAAAACTGATCCTAAGAATAACCAAATGATTCATGAGGTAAATTTGTGATCATAGAAACCTTCTAGAAAATAAGTGTGTAGGAAATTGCAAGCCCTAATGAAGTGATGAATTGCAGCCATGATCATCGGTGGTGGCTGGCATCATAAAAGGCAACCAACCAGACATTACACTCATTATAGAAGCATGAAACACCATCTATGAAGTAATCATACCCCCACATCAACTTGAACCAAGCCCCCAGATGTAACTATGCAGGAAACTCAAGGGTCAAAGGAACATTGGAACGAAAGAGACTTATCTAGGGAACTGCAGATGAGAGGCTTATAGTGGTGGTGGCCTGTAAGAACATACATTTCTGCCTTACTACGTTAAACGTTGACTTTAAACATTTATCATGCAAGAGAGATTGATGCCTTTAAAGGCAGTGCTGGTCAAATCAGCACTTACCTTTTTTTCCTTACTGTTTTTCCTTCACCTCTATATCCCTTGGCTGTAGTAAAGGAAGAAGTCCTACCTTTTAATTAAGATGCCAGTATTTATTGTCAGATGGCTCTGAATTATAATTCCTGAGTCAAGATTTTATTTTGTTGCTTAAAGTAACTTTATGTTATCAAATAGCAACCAAAAAATTTACAAGGCTATGTGAATTTTCGTACACACTTGGGAGAAATGTAGTTCCCTACCACCAATGAGTAAGTGCAAAAAGACAACAGGAGAATAAAGTTAAGTTGTTTCAGATTATATTAAGTTGTTCCACGGGGCCTTGCCAGTTTCATGTTTAGAAAATTTGAGTATTTTTTGAGTTCCATAATCAAAGTTTTTTTAAAAGCTATGTACATTATTGTTTGGGGCTTCCTCAGCTATGGAATCTTGACTTAGGTTGCCTGGTCCTTAACCAGGTGTAAGCATGCTAACATCATTGACTGTCCCTTAAAAGTACTATTTAAGCATTTTCCTGAATACAGGATTCCAATTCTGCTATTTGTCTTCTTTGCACATTTTTCCAAAACAAAGGAATTTGAACACCACTCTTAGCGTGAATGATGCTGCATTTCACTAACAACATTTACCAGGTGTGATATATGCTCCATGGGGAAAATAATTTTTGTCAGTTTTGCTTAATTTTATATAACCAGAGCCTAGATCCTGCCTGGTACATAGTAACTGTTCAGTAAATACTCATTGAACTAATGTATTTAAGCCTGAGTTTTCTTAAAGCTGAGAAGTTTTGGTTATATAAAGTGATGGTCAACTTCATCAATTTTATAAATTAAAAGTTTTATGAAGATAACATTTAGGCTGGGCACGGTGGCTCACACCTGTAATCCCAGCACTTTGGGAGGCCTAGGGGAGTGGAACACTTAGACCAGCCTGACCAACGTGGAGAAACCCTGTCTCTACTAAAAACACAAAAAATTAATCGGGAGTGGTGGGAGATGCCTGTAATCCCAGTTACTCAGAGGCTGAGGCAGGAGAATTGCTCGAACGGGAAGGTGGAGTTTTCAGTGAGCCGAGACTGTGCCACTGCACTCCAGCCTGGGTGATAGAGCAAGACTCTGACTCAAAGAAACAAACAATAACAACACAAAATTTAATATTACAAATTGTATCCCCACTTCTATATCCTATTCAGTTAGGGAATCTCTATTGAAAAACAAAAAATGAAGAGAATTAAAAGGAGAGCAAAATAAATAAAAGCTAAATGAAATAATCCTTTAGAGAAATGAGTTGAGATTATACTTACCCTAAGAAAATATTTTAATTCAATAAAATACAATACATTTTTAAGGTGGAGAGGGGGCAGCTGAGATAATGCAATTTTAAAATGTTTAATTAATCACGTGTGTAGTACTGAACATTTTACACTTTCTATTTTAGAATTTGAGTACGTTGTTTCTGAATTCTATTTTTGATTCTGAATTATCCTACAGACCAAATACTTCTTGTTCTACCCAGAGGCAAAAATGCCGCTTTTCCTTTGTTGGTCTTCTGTTACTATTAGTTTATTAGTATGACCTTTTTTTCAGTGAAAGAGTACTTCTCTTAAATTTTCATTTATTATTGTGGTGAGTTTTATAAAGATGGAACTTTGCAAAGGATTGTGCTTTATTGATTAGTGAAGTTGATGCAAGACTATAAAGGAGGGTGTTGAAATATTAAATTTTCTTTCTCTCTGTCCTGCTTCAGCCCCTTATTGGAGGTTAAAGGGTATTACACAAATGAAATGATAAATCCAGTTTACATAGTTTTCTTATAGACATTGAACTGCTTCTTTCTTATTACGTCTGAATAAAACTCATTATCTATTTTGTTTCAGTAATAATTATGAGATTCCCTCCTAAGCAATTCTTTATTGTCTCCATTATTCTCCATCTTATAGAATACTCTGGAAAGGCAAGCATATAAATATGATAAAAGAATTAAGCTGTGGAAATAAATTAATTTATTGTGCAACAATGTATTCAAATCTTACTTGCTCAATGGATTTTACTTTAATGAAATTCTTCAAAGAATAATATATTAGGTTCCAAAGATTGAAATTATACATTAAGTAAAATGACTGAATATGTTGTGTGTCAATTTATAGAAAGTTTCAATTGAATAGTTAAGCTTTTAAATCATAAAAATTTGCATAAATCAAAACATTTTCTTCAAATAACAGTATTAATTGTCCTTGTATCCTTTGTTCTTGAACACAAAACTACAATTAAAGCAAAAACTAAGTTAAATGTAAATTAAATACTATAATTTTACTTATACATATTTACTGAGCTTTAAACTATGCTTTTAAAATGCATTTTACATGAAGATTTTAATCTAACTATTTTTACTTAGTATATTATATCTTTTTAAGAGTATTTTGGATGTGTAAATGAATAACGGAACACTTCATGAATTAAAGAGTTGATCACAGACATCTTTGACATTTAAATACATTGACTAATAAAGCATTTTTCTAGTTATATGGGAAATGTTAAAATAAACAAGAAATTATTTTAATGGCATAATCATTGTTTCCAGAGATTTATGCATTAAGTATTTAAATATTTTATGAGTTAAATATTTCAGAAAAATTATATTCTCATGCTTTCCGTTAGCACTACTAAGAAATCTATTATGACAGGAAAATCAGACTTGCAAAGTCATTTTAGAGAGACTGATTTATTTCAAGATTGCACTTTATGTCTGTTCAGCCAAACATATGCATTAATATAATTATTAAGAAAAATATTAAAATTTATTGATAGATAAGCATTGATGTGAGTGACCTTTGGAATAAAATAGAAAGGTTAATTTAGAAAATTCTGTTCATACAAAAATATAGCAATGCATTTTCTTAAATACACACCATGTATTTCTGTGTAACCCAAGTGTTAACAGTTAGATGTATTAGGAATTAGCTCTAAAGCTTAGACAAACTATGCTTCTGTTAGAATTTCAAGAAATCAAAATTAGACTTTAAGAGTATATCTCTGGCTCTGTATGCAGTTAGCTGCAGTATTGTTTCTTAATATATTTATACAAATTATAAAGGAGTTCTACATATATAGCCTTATGAATGCATCCTCTATAATAAGTGTGCAAATACTTCAAAGCCATACAAAACTAAACTTTTGAATTATGGTTGGCTACACACAAGCCAAGATTATCCTTTGATTTGTGATTACAATGATTTAATATGAGCATATTGCCATTTGAAGCTTCTTTATAGTTTAGGGTAATTATAATTAGAAAACAGGAAGTAAGTTTTGGCATCCAGATGTGAAGTTTCTGCTCTTTTAAGTCATACACATGTTTTTTTGTTGTTGTTGTTGTTTCATTTTGTTTTGTTTTGAGATGGAGTCTCGCTGTGTCACCCAGGCTGGAGTGCAGTGGTGCTATCTCAGCTCACTGCAAGCTCGGCCTCCCAGGTTCACGCCATTCTCCTGCGCCCGCCACCAAGCACGGCTAATTTTTTGTATTTTTAATAGAGACGGGGTTTCACCGTGTTGGCCAGGATGGTCTTGATCTCCTGACCTCGTGATCTGCCCGCCTTGACCTCCCAAAGTGCTGGGGTTACAGGCGTGCCACCACGCCCGCCCTACGTTTGTTTTTTAAAACTGTTGGTCGTTTGTTTGCCTTAGACATTTTAAAACCATACATGCTTCATTTAGTTAGTTTGGAAAAATAACTACTAATACATTCATTTTCCATGTTACCTGTGATAAAGATTTCAAAACATCTTAATCTGCAATCTGTAAAGTTGGATGCCGTCTTTCTGTAGTATCCTAGCGTGTAACAAATGCATGCATCTTATAAACTTATCTAAACAAGTTAGTTTTAAATTTTAATATCTGGGATGTGTGTGTTTGTCTTTGGCCCACTGCCCCCCTTGTTTTCTCTCTCCTCTCGCCATCTCTTCTCTCTGTCTCTTTCTCTCTCTCCCTCCCACTGTCCTTATTTTCGTATTTGCAGTATTTCAAGTGGAAACTCCACATAACTTGATATGGAAAATATATTACGTGTTGCTTACATTTACCTACATATCAATTTTGCTATTTGCAGAAAATAAAGCACTTAATTGTTAATCCCTGAATAATTACGGTAAAGGGCTAATGCTTTTTAGTGTAATACTAACAATACATCTGCCTTCTGTGGGGGTTTATTGTCTTTTACAGAAGCCTGTCAGCACATATTAGCCCTGTCCAAAAACTCTTAAAGTTCAGCAAGTAATCATTACGACAAGATTCTAATATGCATTTCAACTTTTGAGATTAAAATTTAATTGATCTCTTTTTTTCTTTTCCTTTACAATATTGTTTTGTCATGAAGTTTCTTATAGCACTTTTTTTTTTTTTAATTCCATGGAATATATGTTAGGAAACCATTTTATGACATGGATTTGGGAAAAGGGCTTGGCTATTTTTTTCTGGTTATTTTCATTTATCATGGTCTTCAAAATGAAGTCTAAGCATATCTGTTGAAGATGTTTATTGGCAATGTACACCACTGGAAAATTAAAAGAGTGTGACTAAAGTACAGCTCAATCTTGTTTCCATATTAAAATAGGGAGAGCTTTAAAAAATACTGAAATCTGGGTCCCATTTTAGTCTTAGTATATTAGTTTTCTAGGGCCACTATAATAAAGAACCAGAAACTGGGTAGCTTAAAACCACAGAAATTTATTGTCTCACATTATTGGAGTCTAGAAGTCCAAAATCAGGACTTCATAAGGGCTAAGCTCCCTTTGAGATTCTAGGTAGAATCTTTCACTGTCTTTCTATAGCTTCTGCTAGCAGCTGGCAATCCTTGCTATTCCTTGGCTTGAAGCTGTATAAGTTTAATCGCTTCCTCTATGGTCACATGACATTCTTCCCTCCTATCTTCACATCTACTTCTAAGGACACGATCCACGTGGGATTAAAAGCCACCCTAATCTAGTGTGTTCTCATCTTAACCGATTATGTCTGCAAACACTCAGTTTTCAAATACATTCATATTGATAGGGACCAAAGGTTAGGGCTTCAACAAATCTTTTTGGGGGACACAATTAAGCCATAATCCTCAGTAAAACAGAATCTCTGGGAATGAAACTGAAGCATAAGCACATTTAAAAACATGCTAGGTGATTCTGATGTGCAGCCAGATTTCAAACCATCACAGTGCTGATGGAATCACTTTGACCAAAGATGAGCATGATCATCAATCTCACTGGCACTACAAAGCCTAGAGCCTCCTCTTTGTTTTCCATATTAAGTTAACATTGACATTTTGGAAATATTAGCCTCCTACAGGCCAATTACATTTTAGATTGGCCTTTTTTTTACCTCTATTTCATATTTGCGTATCTTCACCCTAATAAGGAATAGTGTACTTATTATTTATAAGTACATTATACATCTGCATACTTTATGTAGTTTTCTTCCACACTTTTTACTATTTATTAATTATTGCAAAAGGCATCAAGACCTGTGTATGTTAATAACTGAAGGTACAAATATTTTGCTGCTCAAAGTAGAAAATGTTCACCAATGGGTACCTTCTTTCTTAATCTGTAATTCCATTTATAATAGCTAATTGGAAACATTTATATAATCTACTTACAGATTTGTCTAATGGAGAATGCACAGAACTTGGAGAGGGAGGTTTGGAATGACCAAGAGTGTTGACATAAAATAGAGTATCAGGAAACACAGTACCAAATTTCCCTGGGACATAATTGATACATGTTTCATAAATGTGCCCTTTACACATTTGTGTGGTTGAGTTGAAGCTAGATATGGTAGGTACTCTGAGAATTATTTAAACCAAAGAAAAATATTCCAATATTAAATAATAATCCATTTCCGTGATGCCTTAAAATGTGACTGAGTATGTCCAGAGCAGTGCCAGGATGGAATACTTGTTAAAAACTCCTGTGGTATTATTATTATGGTCAGTCATGTTGATAATGTGTTTATTACATGATCTTTAGATACCTGCGGAAACACAGGAATATATTTAAAGATTTCTTCAAAATGATTATAAATAATACTTGTTTATTCTCCAAGACCTTTGTTGTCTAATGGGTTCTTATTTGGATATTTTTGGGTGTCTTCTTAGGGCTTACTTTTTCTCCAGAGTAGATTGACATTTGCCATTACTGCAGTCGTGCTTACCTGTAGAACCATAGTTTCATAAATCATCTTTTTCTACTTTATTTGGCTTTGCTCAAGATAAATGTATCTTTTAGTACAGTTAAATGCTGATGAAATAAAGTGTGTATTCTCTTTACATTTCTTATTGTATTGAGAAAACCAACATTCATTAAGTAAAGGTTCGTCGTATTTAATGTCTTTTCTACCCTCCTTCTCTCCCTCGCTGGTGCAGGAGCGTGTTCCCGATAGCCCCTCGCCTGCCCCCTCTCTGGAGGAGGGGAGAAGGCCTGGCAGTCACCCATCATCACATCGCAGCAGCAGTGTGTCCAGCTCCCCTGCACGGACTGAGAGCTCTTCTGACAGAATCCGTAGGTCTTATACTTCTACTTGTCACCATTTTAAACTTTATTAGGGTTCAGCTGGCTTTTCTAATCAACATGCCCTCATTCCAAATAGATCTCAGATGGATCATGTTCTGAAGCTCTGTAGCAATAGCCATCTCTCAAAATTATGTTTCCCAGTTCGTAATATCATGAGGTATGATACTACATTAACAGGTCCTGATATAAATTTCCTCTCTTTGATGCCACATATAAAGATTTGAGCTATGAAACAGAGAAAATAAGTAACCTTTTGGATTGGTTTCTGAAGTAAACACAACCAATTCTCAAATATCTAGTGTCTTGGTACACTGTTTATAGATTATTCAACATCATTCCTCAAATACTACCTGGCCATTTTTGTAATTCACTGACTTTTAAATTTTATACTTGTGTTAATGGAGGATAGCCACAAAGAGAAATGAGTTAAATTCAAAATAATAAATTTTAAAAACATACATTTCTAAGTCATTCAGGTGGTCAGTGAATTAAAGAATTTGAAATTAGCTAAGTTTGAGAATTTGAATTAGTAATAATCAATAATGCATACTATTGCCATATATTGTTATTATTACAATTTGAAAAGTAGGACTGTATGTTATTTTATAACATTTTCACAATATTTAACCTTGGTACTTATGACCAAGAAAATGAAGAATAAAGTTAAAATGCCATCAAATTAACAAGTGATTTTTGTGTCTATACAATAATCTTAGATTATTATTTTGATAAATGACTATATTAAAAGAGAATATCTTGTTTGATAAAACGTATATATTTTCCTTATTTCCAGAATTTAGCTATTATTTTATGCAATTATGTTTATAGCATAAACTTCATCTAATTATACAAAATTTGTTTCAGTTATTTGGTTGTTGAGAATATTTTCAGTAATAGGAAAGCATTTTCTAGAAAGTGACTTTATAGGTTATAAAGGAATGTGTGCATAAAGTGAAAATTTTGATCTGGAAGCTATGAAGAGGATAAAGATTAAGTTAAATGCTATGTAAATAATTATAAATAAAAGATAGTCAATTGTTGGAAATTATATAGTTCAACATAATACTAAATATATATACTTGCTTTGGCCTGCCTGAACTTATTTCCTTAATTTTATAACTTTATACACAATTTTAAAATAGTTTTCAAATAAAATATTTACTGCGTATTTTTATGGTACGTTGACACTAGAATCAGGAATTTAATGATAAATATTGGCTTAAGCATAATATATTGTCATTGGAAAGGTGCTGTCCTAGAGAAAAAAAAATTTTTTGGAACAAAATGAAAATGATGGACAGATTGGGGAAGATTTGAAAGAATTTTGTTATACATTCATGTTATTTTATTAATGGTTATATTATTTTTTAAAATTTTTGATAGAAACAAAGGAGACATTTTTATATACCTGGATGCCATAATTGTTGAAATGTAAATACAGCCACATTCACGCATATATATGCGTATGTATACACATATATATGCATATATATGTTACATATTACTTTAAAGTAATTTTATAAAATTTTCAAATATACGAATAATTCTTATGCGTTTGTCATCCTGATTTACCTTGCCAATCAACCAATCAAGGTCTCTGAAAGTGATATCTCAATAAAGACATAATGTCACCTAGGGCTTCTATCATAGATTTAATACAACTTTACTCAGATTTGTCATTGTTTATCTTCTACAAATAAGAACATTATTTTACATAACAGAAAAATGATCAAAATCAGGAAGATAACATTATTATAATACTAAAATTTGAACTACAGTTTTTATTTAAATTGCACTGGTTTTCCCACCAATATTTTTTAAAGTAAGATTTTTTTTTTCTAGGTACAAAAGTCAATCTATGATCACACACTACGATTAGTCAATTAGTTGTCATATTCTCTTAGTTTTATTTAATCTGGAACAGTTCCTTAGTCCATTTTGTCTTTCAGTACCTTTTTTTTTTTTTTTTTTTTTTTTTTTTTGAGTACAGGCCAGGCCATTTATTTTGTAGAATGTCCCTCAGTTTGGATTTTTTTGATTAGACTTAGGTTATGGATGTTTGGCGAGAATCACACAACTGTGATAGTGTGTCCTTCCTAGTGAATCATTTCAGGAGACACACATTTCTACAATGCCAGCAATAACTTTATCACTTTCTTAAGGTAGTGACTACCAGGTTTCTCTATTGAAATATTACTTGTTGTCATTGTTGTTCTTTACCTTTGGAGATAGTGAATGTCTGGTGAGAAAATATCTTAAGACTATGCAAATATTCTCTTCTTAACCAAACTTCCACTCACTAGTTTCAGAATTATCCCTTGATCCCTGAAGCAATTATTATTAATGATGTTTGCCAAATGGCAATTTCTACTGTATTATTCTTATATTTTAAAAATTTATATTTTCCAGATAAAAATCTTGTTTTATGCAAAGTAAAAATAAAGTGAGGTGATGTCATTTTCAGTATTTTCTGCATATTCTGATGAATTATCATGTTTATCAGTTATCACAGTGTTTTTAGGGATAGATTACAAATTTAAAGTTAGACCATTATATTAATATTATATTTACTGTTGAGTCCAAAAAGAGTTTAACTGACTTATTGGAACCTTGTGTGTTATGGTGTTTTTGTGTTTTGTTTTGTTTGTTTTCGGGTATAACAGCGGTCCATCAGAATGGGTTGTCCATGAACCAGATGCTGATGGGCTTATCACCAAATGTACTCCCTGGGCCCAAAGAGGGAGATTTGGCTGGTCATGACATGGGACATGAGTCAAAAAGGATGCATATTGAAAAAGGTAATGTATGATTATGTATTCCTTGTTTTTCCTGATTCAATAGATTTTAGAACTAGATTTTAATCACAGAATGAAGTCTGTCTCTACATCATGTAAAAAAAAAGCATATAAATGTTTTTAAAATCTACAATATAAAGTACAAATTAAACCTATTCAACAAAAAAAAAAAGATATGAATGAAGACCTGCTGCACTTCTCTTATACAACAGGTAAGTTACAATTTAGTTACCAGTACATTAAAGAAAAAGTCCCAATTGTTATTTCTCAATTCCTAAAGGATCTGCTATCTGACTTTTTCAATGCCTTCAGGGTCACTGTCATTTTACTTAGCATGATACAACAATAACAGTATCAAAAGGGTTATTCTGCCTTCTTTTGAATTAGAAAAACCGTTTACAGACCAATAAGGAAACAGAAATATATTTTATATGTCAATGTACTAGTAGTTGTCAAAATAGTTGTCAAAATATACCAAGAAAGGCCAGGTACTACATAGCTAAAAAGTTTCTTATATTTTGTTAATGTCAACCAAACCCGTTTTCACAGGCAAAATGTGTATTTTCATGCCTTATTTGACAATGCCATGAAAAAATAAAAATATGATTTTAGTCAGCATATTAGAAATTTATTCTTGGAGATGCCAATACATATTTTCAAATTTTAAGTGTTAAATTGTGAATTTAAGAATCTTCCCACCTATCTTTTATTTTAACTTAATATTTTCAAACTTTATAAATATAGATAGGATAATTTGCTTATCTTTTTTTGACAAAGCCATCAAATAATCAGTGTTGTGAATAAGGGTTATTTATTTGGAAAACAAAAGGGACACAATTAATCGGCTGTCAACACGGAAAGGAAATAAAATTGAGTATTTAAATAATTGAATAAGAATAAATGCGTGGAGGGAGATTAAGTTAAGGAGGGGTACCTTCTTCCCACCAAAAAGACTACTCACATAAAAGTAAAAATGCTTACATAAAACATTTCCTTTTCAGCATAAAAATAGCTCTGCTAAATCCCTTAGGGAGAAGGAGTATATTTCTACAAATTAGATTATTTGAGTTATGGAATGTCAGTGAGAAAACACAATCTAGGTACTAACATGTTAGCATCTAGGCATAATTGAGAAACAGAGGCATTAATAAAATTTTTACGTTATTTATTGTGAAACTTGGTATCAGGTGTTATTTGTATGAACTATTCTAATGCAGTGCATGACTAGGTCAGATTGTCTCTAAATTTTTAACTTACATTTTTTTCACAACCTCTTCATTAACGATAAAGAAGAATGTCATATATATTATCCATCATATTTATTTTGACCTATACCTTTGATATTTAATCAAAAATCCATGCATAGTATTGTAAAAATCAGTATAGTGGGGCTGGGTGTACTGGCTCACACCGGTAATCTCAGCACTTTGGGAGGCTGAGGCGGGCAGATCACGAGGTCAGGAGTCGAGACCAGCCTGACTAATATGGTGAAACCCCGTCTGTACTAAAAATACAAAAATTAGATGGGTGTGATGGTACGCGCCTATAGTGGGAGGCCGAGGCAGAAGAATTGCTTGAACTCTGGAGGCAGAGGTTACAGTGAGCGGAGATCGTGCCCCTGCACTGCAGCCTGGGTGACAGAGTGAGACTCCATGTCAAAAAAAAAAAAAAAAAAAAAAAAAAAGTATAGTGGTAAAATATAAAGTTTCATCGAAGACTCAAGTTTTAAGTAATGATATTTAAATATAATAATTAATTTTACGGGTTTCACAATCATTCACTACTAGGGTTGAGCTAAAGAATAAAGCCCTACAGAAAATTATTTGAGTCACTCTTTTCTCAATTTTCCCTTACATACTATTTACCAAGTTTAACTTGGGATGCCTAAGAAGGAAGTTAATTTATGTTATACGATGAATGTCAGGATATTAGAGCTAAATTCTCTTGCAGCACCATGGTAGAGAAGGGCTAAGAGAAATATACAAGTCCAGAGGTGGTAGTGAAGAGAAAAATACAAAAGGAATGACCAGTACTAAAATTGGAATAACAGATCTCACTAGAATTTTTGGTGGAGAGCTTTGTGCAACATTATCATTTGAATTGACCTATATTTTTCATAACTATTCCTTTTTCATATGTCATTATTTCATTATAATTTTGCCAACATGGAGCATTTTTTGAAATAATATACTAGATTGATTTAGGCATGTTTTAAAGTATTTGCTTTGTTATTTGGAAGTTATTTCTTCATTGCTATCCTTCCACTACTAGAATGTAAGCTGCTTAGGAGTCATCTGTGTACTGCATTTGCTTTAAAAAGACTAGGCAGTCTTTGAGTGCATACTGATCTGGGCTGAATTTCTAGAAGATTCTAAGAGACAGACAAGAGTTAAAACAACTGTGGAGATCACATGCTTTAAGGATTAATAGTAAGGCCAAAGGTGAAATTACCTGACCTTCAGAAAGCACATTTATATGAAACATGTTAGAACATTCTGACCACGAATATACATAAAAACTTACTATATCACTAATGGTACTTACATCAAGGTTTTCTAAATTGTTTTGCTGTAAGAACAAAGTCCTTGACTGTAGCCCAAAAGTTTCCCAATATTTTGATATATATTTTATGGTGACAAATAAATTTTTAAGATTCTCCCTAGAAATGTGAAACTATCGTTGATTTCAAATGTGTATATGTAATCCCAAAATTTTAATAGATTTTGATACTATTCTAGTAAGTGTTTTATTATGGATGCTTTTCTCTTGTGTGTACTTTCTTTTATCTAGTTTTCAGCATAGTGAATTAATAGTAAATATTCATGGGCTTTCCAGATTGTTAGAGACTACTAAATTAAAAATTGTTTTCTTTCCTGATAACATTTATCATGGGCCTCATAATATCCCTGTAACTTTCCTACAACTCATATCTGTATCAAACAAGTAACTTTATTTAGAGATAGATATTTGTGGAGAAATTAATTGTGCATTTGTGTCATTTTAGGCTTGAACCTATATGTAATTTGCTGCCTGCCAACTAAATTATTCAAAAGGCAATTAAATCTTTAGAAAACACTGATTCCAAAAATAGATGCCAAAATTTATTTGTATTCTGAGAATCACTGTGGTCTGAAATCTTAAGCATCAGTAACTTAAACATCTTATGTTCTTCTTAATATTAAATAGCTATGAGCTTCATTCTATCTGTATATATATATGTACACATATACACACATATATATATATACATACACATACACACACACAGAGAGAGAGAGAGAGAGAGAGAGAGAGAGATAAATAATAGACCAGGTGTGGTAGCTCACGCCCTGTAATCCCAGCACTTTCGGAGGCCAAGGCAGATGGATCACTTGAAATCAGGAGTTCCAGAACAGCCTGGCCAACATGGTGAAATCCTGTCTCTACTAGAAATACAAAAATTAGCCAGGCATAGTGGTGGGTGCTGTAATCCCAGCTACTTGAGAGGCTGAGGCAGGAGAATTGCTTGGACCTGGGAGACAGAGTTTGCAGTGAGCTGAGGTCATGCCATTGCACTCCAGCCTGGGTGGCAAGAGCGAAACTCCATTTCAAAAAAAAAAAAAGAAGTGATAGATATATAATACCTTTGCAGTCATCTCAAATATAAGGAGACATACTTTTAAGATTAAGAGAGATACTTCAATTAAACTCAGGAGTTTGTCAAAGATATATGCTTAGGAAAACTTTGGATAGCACATAGCATGGCTCTAAAAACAACTGTCTTTCAGCTTTTCCAAACATCTGGAATTCTCAAGAGCTTTCTGTGTTTTAAAACATTGCTGATCTTTTGCCTCATTCTAAATATAGTGGAATAGGCTGTAATAATTGACTTTTGTGGCATATAAATAGGCTCACTGTTTCTTGATGCTGGATCTCTCTGTTTATCCTCCACACATTTGTCCACTGATGCTAGTTTACAGTGTTGCTCTCTCATGCATAATTTGTTTTGATTTTTCTTAAATTGCTGCTACTTTCAACAAATTTTGGAGCATACTTCTTACCTTGCCTGTAATTCAATATGTGCATTTTTTGTTATTATACAATTTATCTAATTTTTGATTGATCAAAAATTATATATATGATAGAGAGAAGCCTATAATACTAACTTCTTCCAGTTATAGAAAACTTAAGCATTTATAGTTGGGACTAACTGTTGCATACCTAATTTGTGTTATTGTATTTTGGTCTTGGAATAAGTAGTTCAATGTGAGATAATCAATGAATAAATATTTACTGAAAGCTAGATATGTGAATGAAAACAAATGAAATGCAAATCAATCACTCTCTTTCTGTGTCTCTCCCTTTCCTTATTAAAATTATACAGATTTTTTCTTAATATGTACTTTCTCCTACAGATAAGGCTTTTCTCTTCATTTGTTTTCATAAGAAATGAGAAAACTTTCTTTCACTGGTGATAACTTCAGGAGACCAACATTATAGTAGCAGGACTAATCTGGGGGAGGCAGAAAATCCAGGGAATTTGCTTCAGGCCATACAGAACTTTTGTGTCATATTCTGCTTGGTGGGGAGTGCTCAAGATTTCCAATATTCAACATCTTTGTATAAAAACTTTTCATGTTGGTAATCTTAAGTGAAGGACAGAACACTAAAGGCAATCAAGTAGTTAGCAAACTGGCCATATTTGGCTTTTTGTCTCTTCTTTATATTTTAGTCTTAGCATCCAACCTTATGGACCATTTTCATACAAAGCCCTTTTGAAAGAAAATTATTGTGTATCACTTTTTTCAAGTTTTTGGAAATAATTTTTGAAATATACTTTTATTTGTGCATTTCTCGTTGTTTAAAAATCCTAACTTAAATCAAGATTGAGTCTTCAAAAATGCAGCAACCTGAATGGAACTACAGGTCATTGTGCTATGTGAGATAAGCTAAGCACAGAAAGACAATTAGCACATGTTCTCACATATATGAGAACTACAAAAGCAGATCTCGTGAAGGTAGTAGATTGCTGGTTTCCAGAGGCTGTTTAGAACAGTGGGGAGGAGAGAGGATTAGTGGGTCCAAATACACAGTTGGATAGATGAAATAAGACACAGTGTTCAATAAATCAGTAGGGTGACTATAGTTTACAGCAATCTATTGTATATTTCAAAATACCTAGAAGAGAATAATTTCAAATATTTCTGGCATAAAGAAAAGACAAATATTTAGGGTGATGGATATCTCAATTCTACTGATTTGGTCTTTAAAAATTAAAATCCCTAGAAGAAAACCTAGGTAGTACCATTCAGGACATAGGCATGGGCAAGGACTTCATGTCTAAAACACCAAAAGCAACGGCAGCAAAAGCCAAAACTGACAAATGGGATCTAATTAAACTAAAGAGCTTCTGCACAGCAAAAGAAACTACCATCAGAGTGAACAGGCAACCTACAGAATGGGAGAAAATTTTTGCAATCTACTCATCTGACAAAGGGCTAATATCTAGAATCTACAAAGAACTCAAACAAATATACGAGAAAAAAACAAACAACCCCATCAAAAAGTGGGTAAAGGATATGAACAGACATTTCTCAAAAGAAGACATTCATACAGCCAACAGACACATGAAAAAATGCTCATCATCACTCGCCATCAGAGAAATGCAAATCAAAACCATAATGAGATACCATCTCACACCAGTTAGAATGGCAATCATTCAAGTCAGGAAACAACAGGTGTTGGAGAGGATGTGGAGAAATAGGAACACTTTTACACTGTTGGTGGGATTGTAAACTAATTCAACCATTATGGAAAACAGTATGGCAATTCCTCAAGGATCTAGAACTAGATGTACCATATGACCCAGCCATCCCACTACTGGGTATATACCCAAAGGATTATAAGTCATGCTGCTATAAAGACACATGCACACATATGTTTATTGTGGCACTATTCACAATAGCAAAGACTTGGAATCAACCCAAATGTCCATCTGTGACAGACTGGATTAAGAAAATGTGGCACATATACACCATGGAATACTATGCAGCCATAAAAAAGGATGAGTTTGCGTCCTTTGTAGGGACATGGATGCAGCTGGAAACCATCATTCTTAGCAAACTGTCACAAGAACTGAAAACCAAACACCGCATGTTCTCACTCATAGGTGGGAACTGAACAATGACATCACTTGGACTCGGGAAGGGGAACATCACACACTGGGGCCTACCATGGGGAGGGGGGAGGGGGGAGGGATTGCATTGGAAGTTATACCTGATATAAATGATGAATTGATGGGTGCTGACGAGTTGATGGGTGCAGCACACCAACATGGCACAAATATACATATGTAACAAACCTGCACGTTATGCATATGTACCCTAGAACTTAAAGTATAATAAAAAAAATTATATAAATGTCTTAAACTATCTACGTACCACCAAAATATATACATCTATTATATATCGATAAAAAATTAAATTATAAGTAAACAAATAGTTTTTTTCTTTTAAATTCTAGATAGATCTTATTCAAATTAATCAATACTAAATATTACATACAACAACTTTATGGGAGCCTGTTAGTATCTCCTGTGTCTATATATAATTGCATAGACTAAAAGCCTTTATTCTTTACAATTTTCTATATTTTGATAAGGTTAACACATATTATAGGGCCATGAGTATTTTCACTTGTAAAATTCTCTAACACACAACTTCTTCACTTTTACCATCAAAATATATTTTTTGTTGCCACATCTCAGTCTCATAAAATATTCTCTGTAAGTATTACTTACCTATGTGATTTTCCTCCTCAATTTCCATGCCTCGGAAATAAGTGTTGAAGTTAGTGCCATCACTTTTAGTTCTGTTATTCATAACACTGGACAACAACAAGTTTCTTTGGATCCCAGAGCTCTTTAAGTAGATGGCAGATTTCGTATGCTAAGCCATAGCTCAGCTTGCTTAAGACACTGGTTTCATTATTTTATGAATTATTTCTAGGAGCAGAGCTTGTAATAATATTTTAATGACAATTGAAGAAAATACTTACAGTAGTAAGATATTCATAACAGCCCTGTAATGATGGGTAATTGGTATAAAATATAGACTTTAATATTTATTTTCTTTTTACCCATGCACCTTGATGACCATCACGTCACACTGAACTTTCAAGTTTCTCAAACATCGTCTGTCCTTTCCTACATGACTTCTGTTTGTTTCCTTACATGGGACATGTATGCCTTCTTATCCATAGTGTTCAGTCCAAACTTCTTCAGGGCAGGAGCTTTGCCTTCTCACCTTCTTTGTATACTTAGCACAAGGTCTAGCATTAGTGAGTACGATAAATTTCTTTTCTGAGTTAAGTGAGATAATATATGTCTGTAGTGCTTGATGCATATAAATATCCAATGGAAACCATTACTACCATCAAGCTAGCTAAAGAGTATGTGACTTGATTATATAAATTGGAAAATATACATGCTGTAAACCTCTGAATTAGAATATTATCTATTTACAATTCATAATACCACAGTTATCATGATTTACATTTGACCCCAAATGGGAAATTTGAAATTATAATATTGTAGAGAGCACTTTGATTACATATAGCTAGAATGTAATGTGAACAGTTTGGAGGAAAGAATTGCTAAATTAACTACATTAATCAGTTATTTTATATGTCAATGATTGTATTAAAAATAATCTTCATTTATTTAATACAATTTCAATAAACCTTGAATTCATTCAATAAATATATTGAGGAGAAACAAATATGTGTGGCTGTGTAAATCACATGTGATTGTGGGTATTAGATATGGATAGGCTACAAGAGAGTGGCTTAGAAATCAAATGAGATTCCTTCTGATGGGTAGGAATTCTGTCTTTGAACTACTCACAAATGCCACTTGTAAAGTAAATTACTACAGTTTTACGTAAAGGTTACATTTCTCAGGAATTTATCATGTAA